>NW_004567121.1:5125875-5128072 GCF_000260355.1 Condylura cristata | reverse complement strand
ATCAATGCATAGTAAATATTATCATTTCAACACGTAATAAACCTAAGAGTTTTATAGAAGATCATTTACAATTCTCTTTTCCCTACCAAATCTTTCAAGTCCTGAAGTACTTTATACTTTACAGCATATCTCAGTTTGGATCACCCATTTCAGGTGACAGTGTCCACACACCAGCAGCACAGGTGTAGAAAGAAAGGTGAGTGAACTCACCTACCACGTGCCATGTTAAAGGAATCAGCAGGGCTGGCACCTCCATCAGTAGACAGACATATGGCAGAAAGTTGGACTCCCACCTTGCTGCAGAGGCCCGTGGTCCCCTGCTCTCTTCTGAGTATCTATGTCCTCATTTTATTCCCTCTTTATACATCTTACTCCCCCTTCATGCACCCTGCCTTGAGAAGCAGTGTGGGCCCATGAGCCTGCCTTGCCACTATAGGATCTCACTGGGCGCCTTGTCAACTGCATGAAAGGCCTCTTCTAAAACACTGAGTTTTAGAAGCAACCATGCACAAGTGGAGACTGAGGTTATAGACACAATGATGACAATCGTGTCCTCCACATATGCACCAATAGTCCCAGGAAGTAACTATACTGACCTGGGAAGTAGCTACTTAGGGCACTAGGGGACTGTGCAAATAAATCCCAACCTAGCCATGACCCCATGACAAAGAATGACTTGCTGAGCGGTTTCTAAATACTTGTAAACTGATGTACTGGTGCTGCTTTTAAGAGACAAACAGAAAGCTGGTCCTTAAGCGAAAGACTTCTCAACCTCCCTCCAGCCTCAGTCATGTTCTCTCCTCAGCAAGTTATAGATAGCTGCTGAGACTGTTCTCTTCAGGTGCCTGATCAATATGTTCCCACAACAACACTTTACTCACTGTAGTTATAACAGATAATCTTTTTTTTTTTTTTTAAGATTTATTTATTTATGTATCCAGAACTGGGGTACAGGGCAGAGGTGCAGATGCAGTAGCAATAAATCTTTTTAAAAAATATCTAATTTATAAAAGTCAATTTTAAATAGTCTTGAAGAAGAAAGGGTGAAATTGGAAAAAGACAGACCTGGATCCAGATTTTTGTTGTGTTTTATTTGGGTTTTGGATGTATTTCTCCAGTATGTCAGTTCCAGGCAAATTATCTTAATTTTGCTTGATTTAATAGGGATCTTAGCTGAAATCTATCTAATCAAAATGTATTACTGCAAAACATCATAACTAAAACATGTCTGGAGAGAGAAGGTTGATTTTTAATAGGAGCTTCAGAGGAGCCCTTAGGAAGGGAATCGTATGGGTCCCAGCCCCGTCTTCACCTTTCTCATTCAAACAGAGCCCTTCTGAGACCTCCCATACCACACACTGAAATCTTCCTACACGAATTTTAGAGAAATTTAATCTAGAGCTACTCATGCCCCAGCTGTGAGGAATGTGGATGCTGGTGGCACAGTCTGTGGGATATGAGTTTGGGGAATGGCCTGGTTGGCACCCAGCCTGGTGCCTGGCACATACCAATGGCACTAAGCATATATTCAAATGGATGAGTGGATGGATGAAAGGGTGGGTGAATGGAGGGAGGCAAGAGTGAGCCCTGTAAGTAAAGGGAATGCTTCCACTTTGAGTAAGCTCTAAAATGTCTTCTCACATCTGGATTGCAGACTAAATGCATAATGAGTCAACAGAGTGGGGGGAAATCTGTAAGAGCTGAAACAAAGCACTCAAAAGAGTCGTGGTTTTAATGGAGATGAACAAACCTTCCCTTGTGGAATGTAAGAACGAGATTATATAAATCGTGACCTCGGTCAGTCACTGCTATTCCTTTGAATCAGATGTGGTTCCAGCTTCATCCCAGTCTGGGCCTCCCTGAGACAGACTAAACAATTTAGGAGACTTCTGTCTGGGAGTAAGAAGGGCATGTAATGACTTATTCACTAAGCTCCCTCCAGATACAAACAGGGAGCACACGCTGATGTTTCAAGAGATTATTTCCAGCAAAATAAGATTATATGACCTAGAGGGTGGAAAACTTGAGGATAATGTATATTTTGGAACACGAATATCCCCAAGATAGAAATGTGAAGAGCATCTAGAACAATGTTGGCCAGAGAAATATAATGTGAGCCACTGTGTAATTTAAAATGCCTATTAACGACATTTTTTAAAAAAGTAAAATGATAGAGGTTATTCTGATAATATATTTT
>NW_004567121.1:5120133-5125233 GCF_000260355.1 Condylura cristata | reverse complement strand
TTATTTTTTTTTTTAAGATTTATTTATTTATGTATCCAGAACTGGGGTACAGGGCAGAGGTGCAGATGCAGTGAGAGAATTCACCAGAGACAGAGAGTGGGGAGCAGAACAGGCAGATAAATGAAGCACACTGCTGAGGGGAATAACGGGTGGGCCAGGAGAGGTCTGCCACACCATGTGGGTCACCTCCAGGGCCGGGAATTGAACTCGTGCTGACGTGGCTTTAGCTTCATAGTGCTGTGCTTTAACCTGCTGCACCACCAGGGAGGGCCCATAACAAATAATCTTATGGAGTCTGAACTAGCCCCCCTTGAAAGCCCAGGGAGTCGGAGCTGGGGGCTTTGTCACTCTACCTGGAAAGACAGACGAATTTACAAGATGGGTAATTAAAATTCACAGCTTAAATTATTCTTGCTTCTCTCAGGAAGTTCAGCATGCTAATTAATGCAACAGTGTGCTTAATGTTTAAAGTGATATGGAAAAATAGTGGGGGAAATTCACCTCAAGACATTAATGGGATTTTATTCACTGCACAACTGTCTGAGAACAGTGCTCCTGGAGAGTGTAGCTCACAGAGCTTCAAGGTTCTGTTTTGCTCATTATCCTCCTTCAGCTGTGAAGGGGTTGGGGGGCATGCATGGAGATAGGGAGCAGCCTCCCAACTATCCTCACAGTGACTCTGGTTTGGAGGCATACACAACAGCCTCTTTGCCCCAAAACAGGGCTCCCTTTTCTACTCTAGCAAAAGGATCTGAGTAGGTCATCCAGGCTTCCCTGGTATCCTGAAGATGCAGACATCTGTAAAATAGGGCCCTGTTCTTACCCTGGTGGGAAGAGACCCATGGAGAAGATTCTTGCCTCAAAATAACAGGGGCACCCTTCCCAAGGGTGCCAGGAGTTCCAACCCTTATTTGTTAAGAATCCAAGGCAAGTTGTCTGCCCTGGCTGAACCTCAATTTCTCGTTTTCAAAATGGGAGCATAGCCATATCTACCTGGTTCACTCACAGCAAGCAAGACGCCCCTGAGGTGATCCAAGACTCCCTGAACTGCCTTCTTCTTCTCATCTCCACTAAATAATACTATTTCTCATTCACTCAAAAACATGGAGAGCTCAGAAAAGTAAAATAATAATTAGAAAGAAAATTTAAAGTTTTCCATGATCATGGCCGAAGGATGGATATGTTTTATGTTGTTGAGATCATACCGGAGATGCATGTTGTATAGCCCTTCTTTCACTTCATATGCATTTTCCTATGGACTCTGTAGTCCCCAGAAATTATACTTTCCATAGTTGCGTGTTATTCTGTTGCTCAGAGTTATTTAACCACACTGAGCACTTTCAACATGTTGGTTTCCAACATAAGTGTCACTGTGGTCAGCAAGGTCTTCTTTCTCTTTCATTAGGCTTATTCCCTTAGGAGAGGTCCCAGAGGAAGAATTAAGGGCTCAGAGTGTGAACATGTTAAGGACTTTCACACTTATTGCAGACTGATTTCCTCCTACACAGTGTTGTCATGGAAAGCGTTTTTCACATCCCATCAAAAAACTTTTAATGTTGTTTGATAACTTGATAGATGAAAAAGTGATTTCATTTTTATCTGTACTTCATGCCTTCTAGGGAACCAGGCCATTTTCTTGACAGCCACTGTATTCTCTACCCAAGCAGGGCCTGGGCTCAGTCCCCAGGGTACTGAAGACCTGGTAGATTTAGTGGAGGGTAGCATTCTACATTTTCAACTAATTCTGATACAAGCAATTCTTAGGCCAGATATGGAAAAATTCTGGGTTGAAGTCTTAGTTCTACATTTGTTTCTAGAATTTTCCTTATGCTGAAGATTTCGTCCTATTCTGCAAATACCCTCTCCAGGTGGTTTGATTCCCTCTTTATGAAATACAGGCTTTTAGGTCCAATCTGCCAATATTTTCCTTTACAATTGTTTGTTCTAATCTTAGATTTTCCTTATTCTCAAAGTTTTACAACTTTCCCCCATTTCCTCCTTTAAAAAAAAATTCACATTTAAATCTATCTGGGAGTTAAGTTGGTTATCTACAGTAAAGTAAGGATGTAAAATTTTACACTTGATTTTAGCCAAAAAATTAAAAGAGATGAGAATGTAACATTTTACATATTTTTTTCCAAATGTCTAACTACTTTCCCTAACCAATATAGAACAATCTCTCCCTCTCTCAATGACTCGATGCCTCTTATGGGCAATGCAGTCCCTCATGGGGACAGAACCAGGCTTCACACTTCTCTCTCTCCAGAACTGTTCCCTGTTCTTCAAAACCTTTGTTACAAATTTTAACCTTAAGCTGGCACCTGAAACCTTCTGCAACCTTGATTTAGAGCAAGTTAAGAACTTAACAATTTTAATATCTTCCTATAGGTGACTAGGAAATGCTTTCTGGAAACATGATGGTCATATTTATCACTTTATAATAATAAAAAATGAAAATGTAATTGGAGTATAGTTGAAATAGATTCTAAAGCTGAAGGGACCTTACAGACCTTCATTTAATGAACCTTAACTAACCCTAAGGTTAGTTCCTATGAGACAATTGATACCCAGAGAGTGAAACCAGCTGCCCAGGCCTCTGCAGCTGATGGGTGGCAGGGCCCAGGTCACAGAGGACTTTGCTTACAATCACGCTCCTCCCTCTGTGCTCTGCAGCTAACGCCCTCTCTTACAGGATTCTCTGGCAGTTCCAATTAAGCAGGGAGGTGACAGTGTATTTAAAAATACTATTTAGGAACACATAACTACTTTATTCACACATTCAGCTACACAAAATCAAACCACCTAACTGCCATCCTATCTACACCAGAAAAAGAACTGATTTTAGGCCCTCCCTGGTGGTGCAGCGGGTTAAAGCACAGCACTAAGAAGCTAAAATCACTTCCGCATGAGTTTGATTCCAGCCTGCCCCAGAGGAGATCCACATGGCGTGGCAGACCTCTCCTGACCCGCCCGCTGCTCCCCTCAGCAGTGTACTTCGTGGATCTGCCTGTTCTGCTCCCCGCTCTGTCTCTGGTGAATCCTCTCACCCTCCGCATCTCTGGCCTATACCCCAATTCTGTATGAATAAATAAATCTTTAAAAAAAAACTGATTTTAGACTGTTGTACCACACTGGTTCTAAATAAAGGCTTCTAGAAGAATCATTCTAGAAGAAATGCATCTTGCTCATGGAGCAGCGCATGGGGAAGGAAACTGACTACATTCCACATATCTGAGTCCCATTACACCCAGATTAAAATCTGTGGGAACCTAGTACTCCTGAGACAAATACACAGAAAAGGCTATGAGACGACCTGCCACAGCTGGCCCTGTGTGCTGACCATCCGCTGGCCATGCACAGACTACACCCTACTGCAGGGGTCTAGGCTCATGGTGAAACGGCCTAGGATGCTCTGGGACAAATGCAACAAAGCTTTCCCCCAGGATGAATTAATTTGCCAGAATACAGTCTAAAGTAGAGAGAGTCTTGCTGTACATATGGAAAGGTTTCTTGACTACATGAATATTAAATCTGAACTAATTCCCTACCACAGTGCTACACACTCACTTCTTGAAAGAGATGTCCTCTTTAGCTATCTCCAGGTCTCCAGTCTGTGATGATGCAAGCAACTCTCTCAAAAGCCCAACTATTTAATGATGCAAAGATCCCTTTTTCAACCTGTGGTGGTCTCTATGTATTCCTGTCATTCAATAAAAGGCTTTAGAGAAAGAGTGTATGTGCAAGTGACCCCTTTATGGTGACGGGGCTTATGACCTGATTGTCCCAATGTGTGAGGCATTGGAAACTACAAATTTCCAGGGCCCCTTGAGTCCCTTAGAGTTTCCTGGGGTCCAGAGTGGCAGAAATTTGAGCTTTAATTCAGATCTTAATCTTTCCTTGTTTCTATAAGAACATTGTATGGCTTTACCCTCCCTAGTACAATGTTCTAGTTTCCTCTAGAACACTATTTGATCCTCTAAATTATATCCTAAAGAAGGCCAGGGCTTGTGGGAAAAAGAAGAGAAAAGAAAAGGAGAACAGGGGAGAGGAAGGACTGGGAGGAGAGAAGGAGAGAGACAGGGCTGGGTCAGACCACTGAGGATCCATGGAGCTTGAGCACCAGGATCCCATAAATCTCTGGCAATGTTCCTAAAAACAGAAGCCCAGTAAAATCTTCAGAGCCCAGGCTCTCCCTGGTGGTGCAACAGATTAAAGCTCAGACTGTGAAGCTGGCCACTTCAGTGCAAATTTGAAACCCACCCAGAGGTGACCAACATGGTGCGGCAGACCTCTCCTGACCTGCCCACTGCTCCCCTCAGCAGTGTACTTCATGGATCTGCCTGTTCTGCTCCCCACTCTGTCTCCAGTGAATCCTCTCACCATCTCTGCACCTCTGGCCTGTACCGCAGTTCTGTATGCATAAATAAATAAATCCTAAAAGTCTTCAGGGACCAGCCACAGCATCACAATGGCCAAGCTGCACAGCTTCCTCCCCGAGCCTGTGTTTCCTCCAAGGACAGGAAAGTCCTTAAAAACTGACATGAACAATTCTTTGTTTTTCTTCTTTGACGCCCAGGAGACTGTATCTTCCAGGAGTCTTTTTCTGTCCTTTACCCCTCAAGCATAGCAAAACTGTAGTGATTCTTCAAGTCATTAAATCAGTCATTTCTTGTACCAAAAGAAGACACTTCTGTACTATTCCTGGCTTTGTTTCTAAAGGTCTTCATTCCCCTGTCAGGGCTTGCTGACTGCCAGTGAGAGCAACGTCCATACTAGCATGGTGGGGAATCTCGGTCCATTCTAGCAACACAAGCTGTGGGCCCTGAGGCATCACACCTTACTGAGGAGTGACCTACCAGCTCTCTGACTTGCTCATTTTTAACCTAATTATTTATCTATTATGGTAAAAATATATATAACTAAAAGATCACTTTAATCCTATTTAAGTAAGTTACTTTACTTCTTAAAACTATTTTTAAGACATCTATGATAAGCCCACAGCCAGTATTATCCTTAACGGAGAAAAGCTGAAAGCCTTTCCTTTGAGATCAGGAACAAGACAAGGGTGTCCACTATCACCACTGCTCTTCAACATAACAC
>NW_004567121.1:5116213-5118203 GCF_000260355.1 Condylura cristata | reverse complement strand
GTGGCACAGGGGTGATTTGGTGATGGGAAACCCGCGGGGATTACAATCGAGATGGAAAAAAAAATGTGCAAAATGATGTAAAAATAAACTTTGTAATAAAAAAAACTATTTTTAAGAAGTTACAAGAAGAAAATCAGAAATCATTTTTACCATCCTCCTCCTCATGTTTTCACTTGTCTTCTCCCAAGTTTAGTTCTATTTATAGATAGTAAATCAGCAGCAGTAACCATGTCTGTAACAGATCAAGTCAAATTCCTAGAGAGAGTCTAATGGTCATTATTTCTTATACTCCAAAAGCTTAAAGGCTTCTGACTTGAAAATTTATGTATAAAGCTTTATTTCCTTTCCAACTTTATGTTGGAAACAAGAGGCCTTGAGAGGATGCCTACTCATTCTATGGTCAGTGTAATTCAAAGTGAACATCTGGAAGTCCTGTCCCAGCTGTGGCTGTGTGAACTCAGGCAAGTGGCTGAACCTTCCTGGGCCTCAGTGTTTAGTGATGAAGGGAAGATAATGTGAGAATTAGATGGATTAGTGAAGTTAAAGCATTTCCAACAATGTATGGCATATATCAGAGCACACTAAATGTTACCTAATCTTATTGATGGCCACGCAGTGCCAACCAAAATCTTTCAGGTGGAGGACACAAAATAAAGAGTTTAAATTTGTGTGGTTAAACTTCAAATTGACTCATTTTTAGAATTCATAAACATACTTTAAGTAACTGAAGGACATGAAGAAATAACATTCTTTCAGTAGTAAAAATAATGTATTTTAACTTTAAAAAAAAAAAAGGCTTATTGTTGCTCAGAGTACTAAGTGCCGCAAAAGTAGTTACTAGGAGGAAAAAATCTTTACAACTTTGACTTAACTCCTACACACTGAGGATGTCATTCAGTGTAAATGTGCAAATACACACAAAAGCAAGAGAAGAAATGCCTTTCCAAACTATTCCCTCTTCAAAAATCACAGATAGCTTATAACTGATACTTACAGCTTATTTATAAACCTTGACTATTTCAGACATATTATGTAAAGCTTCATGTTTTAAACTCTGAAACCTTTTTCTTAAATTCTAGGAAAATGAAAGATTGCAATGTCTCCTTTGACTACCAATGATGTTGTCACTTAAGAATTTTCTCAAACAGGGTGACAGATAGGGGGTGTCATGGTTGTGGGAGAGTCACAGAGATTACACTGGAGAGGAAATATCAAATACTATCCCCAAATTAACAAAATGTAAGAAAAACAATTAATTAAAAAAGAAAGATTATTCTCCAAAGAGGAAATGCAGATGGCCAACAAGCATATGAAAAAATGTTCAACATCACTTGTAATAAGGGAGATGCAAATTAAAACTACAATGAGATACCACCTCACCCCAGTGAGAATGGCACAGCTTAAAACAACTAGCACTATGGTGATGACACACAGGTGACTCGGTGATGGGAAACCCACAGGGATTACAATTGATATGGAAAAAAAAGTGTACAAAATGATGTAAAAAATTACTATATTGTTAAAAAACAAAAACAAAAACAACAACAAATGTTGATGAGTTGAGGAGGATGTGGAGAAAAAGGAACTCTCCTGCACTGCTGGTGGGAATGCAAACTAGTACAACCACTATGGAAAACTCTCAAACTACTAAACATGGAGCTTCCCTAC
The DNA here is from genome assembly GCF_000260355.1 of Condylura cristata. Lineage (NCBI taxonomy): Eukaryota > Metazoa > Chordata > Mammalia > Eulipotyphla > Talpidae > Condylura > Condylura cristata. Next base: position 5,116,535 of record NW_004567121.1, on the reverse strand, counting down.
AACCCAGCAATCCCACTCCTAGGTATCTACCCAAAAGACACAAAAACACTGATTCAAAAAGACACCTGCTCCCCCATGTTTATTGCTGCCTCATTTACAATTGGAAAGACATGGAAACAGCCCAAATGCCCAAAAGTGGATGACTGGATTAAAAAGATGTGGTACACGGGCCCTCCCTGGTGGCGCAGCGGGTTAAAGCACAGCACTGAGAATCTAAAAGCCGCTTCCGCATGAGTTCGATTCCCGCTTGCCCCGGAGGTGACCACATGGCGCGGCAGACCTCTCCTGACCCGCCCGCTGCTCCCCTCAGCAGTGTACTTCG
>NW_004567121.1:5094927-5116103 GCF_000260355.1 Condylura cristata | reverse complement strand
AAAAGATGTGGTACATATACACAATGGAATATTACTCAGCAACCAAAAAAAATAAACTCATGCCTTTTGCAGCAACATGGATGGAGCTGTAAAAGATCATGCTTAGTGAAATAAGCCAGAAAGAAAAGGAAAAATACCGGATGGTTCACTCATAGCAGGAGTATAAAGGACTAAGGGAGAAATAATAATAATAATGAACAACTATATACTAGAGACATTTTACAGGGGTGGAGTGGGGAATGGGATTAAGAACAGTGGGGGGAGGGAAGTACGCTGGAGTATGATGATGGCACATGGGTGCACTGGTGATGGGAAGCCCACAGGGATTACAATTGAGATGGAAAAAGGCACAAAATGATGCAAAAATAAAATATAATATTTTTTTAAAAAAGAAAAGAAAAAATTGGTTTAAATAAATTAACTTTTATAGTTTTTTTTTAAGGGAACTTTCCCTAAAATCCAGAGCAAAGCACAACAAACATACAAACAAAATTTGTGTTTTGGGGGGCATCATGTGGGGGCCACCTTCGGATACTGTTAGGACTGAGGAACAGGCACCATTTGCCACAGGCAGAGGCAGTACCAAAGGAAGGAGGTCAGGACAGGAAATTCAGGGGGCAGGAAACTGACTGAAGAAGAGGCAGATTACTACAGAAATTTCGAAGCTATTTGGAATACCAAATCCTTGGCCAGAAAAACTTTGCCATGTGAAGGCTGAGATTGGGGGGTAAAATGAAGCATAGGAGTATTGTATTATCAAGAGGTTCCTAGCATGAAGAAAACAGGAGATCATGGCCAACAATGGTCTGAAGGCCAGGATGGGGCTGTCCCCGCCCATAAAGACAGGAGGCTGTTGAGAAAAGGAATTCATTAATATGAATTCCAAGGTTAAAGAAGGAAGCTCATGGCAAGAAAAGCCTCATGACCAAGATCATAGTTGCTCACCAGGCTGATGTTAGTGGTGGCAGAGTGGCCCTTCTTGTGACCCCCAAACCGCCTGGATGTCTGCTACTTGCCAGCAGTTGAACAGATTGAACAGCCCCCAGACTAACCAGTGTGCTGGGTCTGTTATTTATTCTTAGCTGACACTCTATGGGTGGTGAGATACTAAACATAACCTCCAGTTAATATGTAAAAACAGAACTCTGACCTACAACCTTCGGCTACCTGCCCAGGAAACCAGCCCAATTATCTAAACTACCAGCCCAGGAAGCCAGCTTGTTATCTTTGAGTCAAACTTACAGTAAGTCAAACCACTATCTCCAGCAAAAACCCACAAAGTCAGATGCAAATCCCTGTATCCTGCAGTTTCAAATGGCCAGGACTTGATAACTGATAACTTCCCTAATTCCAACCCCCACCATTCCATCATGGGACCAAGCAGGGTAAGCCAAGTAAATATATACCCCAAAACTCCCACAGGATGCCCTGTTTCTAGTTAGCTCACCTATAGCTTTCCAGCAATGATCTTCAACCAGGCCTTGCCTAGAGCCTTGCCTTTTTTCCAATATAAATCTTTTCTACTCCTCCGCTGCCTTGGGGTTTCTGCCAAATGCCAGTGAAGGTGGCTGATCATTTCCCTAGAGAAAGCTCTGACTTAGTAAGCTTTGCGTGTTTTCTGGACTTTATTTCTTTAGTCCACTTTCTTTGATGCCTTCTCCACCTTTGCTTCTCTATAACCAAAGTGGCATAAAGAAAATTAATTTCAACATAAGGGTTAATGTTTGCTCCGGGAGACAGGTGCATCTCCACAGGACCAATGCAGACAATCACAAAACACTCTCTTCTTTCTTTCAAGCGGTACATATGACTTGTCTGGACAGCATCCCTGGTGGGTACAGCTCAACAACGGGAGCAACTCCAAACTCCCCTGTGCTCAGCAAGAATAACAGCTACAGGGCCTCCCTGGTGGTGCAATGGATTAAAGCACAGTACTGTGGGTCCCTCCCTGGTGGCGCAGCAGGTTAAAGCACTGCACTAAAAAGCTAAAGCCACTTCTGCATGAGTTCGATCCCCGTCTGCCCCAGAGGTGACCACATGGCGCAGCAGACCTCTCCTGACCCTTCTGCTGATCCCCTCAGCAGTGTACTTCATCGATCTGCCTGTTCTGCTCCCAACTCTATCTCTGGTGAAGCCTCTCACCGCCCTTACACCTCTGGCTTGTACCCCAGTTCTGCATACACAAATAAATAAATTTTTTTAAAAAATTAAAAAACAAAAACACAGTACCATGAAGTTATCATAGCCAGTGCAGCAGGAGTTTGATCCCCCGACAAGGAGGTGACCACATGGCATGACAGACCACCACCACCACCCCCGACCCACCCACTGCTCCTCTCTGCAGATGGGAACTGCAAGTCCATCTGCTTGTTCTGCTCCCCACTCTGTCTCTGGTGAATCCTCTCACCCCTGGTACCTCGAGCCTGTACCCCAGTTCTGTATGCATAAATAAATAAATCTTTAAAAAAAAAAACAACTAAATGAAAGGGCACACATCACCCAATACATTAAGAATGCATTTCAGCCCACTCCCTTGGGGCTGTGTGTACACATCAGCATGGTACCACTGACTCCTGTTTCTGTAGTGCCAACGAGGCATCATGAAAGGCCTCAGCACCATTCCTTGGCACTGCTGGAATGAGAATGAACAAAGGAAGTCAACTTCCTGGTAGAGTCTATTTGCACTTACTTCTTCTGGTTCTCTGAGAAATCGGTGTGCGTAGTACAAAAGAAGAATTAGCAAAGCACTGCGCATCTCCTTTTGCTGTGCCTTGCAGAATGATGTATTTTAGGGCTTGTGGCAACCCTACATCCAGCAAGTCTACGGGCACCATCTTCCCCACGAGGTCACTCTGGTTTTCATTGTTTAGCAATAAACTACTTTCACTTAAGACATGTACATTGCTTTTTTCAGATTTAATGCTGCTATACACTCAGATTACAGTAGATTACAACATCCCTATCACAGACACTGAGAAACCAAGAAACTCACATGCTTCTTGTTGCATTGTGGCTTTGATGCCTGTACTTGGTCAGAGTCCCCGAGTCTCAATGTTCAAGAGTAAAACGGCCATAGGATCTGTCTGAGGATCAAGCCCCACTTTCCCACCCTCTCCCTGGGGTGTACCCCTCAGTGGCATCCCAGTACCAGAACAGCACCTAGTAATACCGGGCAAAAGCGGGGATGTGAAAATGACTCATACAGGGACCTAATGACACAAATCATACAGTAAGTAGGTCAGGATGGAAGAAAACGCAAGCTGGCAGGGCTGTGGTGCCTGCTGAAAGTAAAAGCTGCTTATCTGTGTTACGGCCTCTATCAGGCCTTATCAGACTAGGTGTCACCACCTGCACTGCACTTTCTCTTTCCTTTTCTGGTCTCCTCTGGGAGCACATAATCACCTGGATGTTCCACTGTGGTTCAGCACCCTGGGGCCAGAATTCCTCATTTCTGGTATAGTGAACAGGACACTATCTAACCTCCCTGAACAATTCCCTGACAGGTGAGATAAAGAAGTTTTGAGTGGTAGTTCCTTAAAAGCCTCACTCACTTTCCTCACAAAGGGACCCTTTTACAGACATTTTGGTAAACATCAGCTGCTTCCTTAAAGGAAAAGGAAAAAGTTGGAGATCCAAAAAGAAGTTAAAGTCAAAACTGAAAGTTGGAAAGCATTTGCATTTCAATTCTCTTCTTCTGCTTGAAAAAAAATGTTGAAAAAGTAACAGAAAGCATGGGTAAGGGCCACTTCAACAACTAACAAAATTCAGTACTTAGAATAAATACCTCATACATAGTAAAAACCTATATTGAAAATATTGTCATCTCTCATTTGAGACTGTCAAAACACCCTCCCCTAATGAAAAAATGGATTACTCATTTACCTTGACACATACTCCTTACACATGCTCCTCACCCCCAAACTAATGCTGTTGGGCTGTAACATGATTTAATTTGTGTGTGCAATAGTTGGGAGGCTTTACAGCTAAAGATTAAAAAGCAAGGCAGTGACTTTGGACTTTGATCAGGAAATGTATCAAATTCCCAGATGTGGCTGATCAAAACTGGAAATACCAAGAAACACAAGCATTTTTCACTCTCTCAAGAACAGCTTGAGATAGTCACTTCATTATAATTGTATTTTTCTGTAAAAGAAAATTTTTTACCATTTGCAATTGGTAAAAATGAGCTATTTGCTGTTGTATGTGGCTGCTACTAAAAGCAGGAACTCTGCTGAGGCCACCTGGGGACTCTTGGAGCTCCTGACATACCCTGTGGGCTGTGCTGACCTAGCTTCCTCTTTCCTCAACCTAGTCCCAGGAGAAGGGACAAAGTTGCTGAGGGCCAGCAAAGTGCCCAGTTATATGGACCTATCTGTCGGGCTGTGAGATGCAGCCCCACTTGCATGGTTATGTACATTAGAGATGTGAATACTACAAAAACACCAGGAAGCCAGGCAGAGAATGGGTCTCATACCCAGACCAGCAGCAGACAGAATTGCCCTGCAGTGGGGCTCTGAAGCTAGACCCCAAGCAGGGAGATGAGAGCCAATGGAGATTTCTACATGGGAGCAGATGACATCCAGAGGTGAAGAATGGAAAACAGGTACCTTCTGTGCCCGAATACGGAAGAGAAGTAGGTACCTCCCTCTTTTCCTATATAGAAAGGAGAAGGAGACATCTTTGTTCCTTGGAGGGAGGATGGAAAAGACCCAGGCACTAACTCTGACCTTTTGGAATACAAATAAAATATCTCCTGGGGTCAGAAAGTCCTACGTGTCTCAGCTTTTATGACCTAGAGATGTCTCCAAGGTTACCCTTTCAGACATGTAAACACCTCGGGAAATAGTACACCAGTCTTCCTGGCACCTAGGAGCTTAACCTTCTGTGTGAATGTGTATACAGAATTTTGCAGGTTTACTAGTTCTGATCATTTCTTACTTCAGACTCCAGTCAGCTTCCAGCTATGAAAACAGGGGTTATATTTGCTTTCTTTCGCTTAGTTTTTAAAACTTAAAAAAGAAAAAAACTGTTCATAGGTATAGTTGGTATGAACAAACAGGTGCACTGTAGAAACTTAACAGTGGCAACTAATAGACATTACTGCGTACTATATCCTAGAGGCTTTGCATATTATTACCTCAGCTAATCCCAAGAACAGCATGAAATGGGAGCTACCAAACCCCTATTTTATGGAGAATGAAATGGAGGTGCTGGGTTCAAACAATTTTCCTAAACTGTACCGCTGGTAAGAAGAGAGCTAGATTTAAACCAGGCAGCCTAACCCATACTGTCTGACTGCTAAGTATTACATCCTACCCTCTCCCTAGGCTGATGTCTGACAGAGAGACCATTTATTTCATTTTGATTGTTTAACTAAAATGGAATCAGATTGTTCATTATCACTTGCTCTCTTTGCTCAGCCCATGTGACCGATGGTTTGCAGTGATATTGGCCCCACCACATGGGCCATGTGATTTCACAGGTACTTAAAAGTGTAAGGGGGAAGGATGTCCTAAAAGAACTCTGCAGAATCTTGTGGACTCCACCCCCTACTCCAGCTTTCTGGATTCCACCCCCTACTCCAGTGACTGGAAACTACAACTCCCAGCAGTACCAAGGAGAGAACCGTGAGGACCTAAGGGCGGAGCTAAGCAGGAATTCTGGGACTTTGGGGGATAAACAGTAAGCGATTTTCCAACTGACACTCTGGAGAGGTAACGGTTCTCTCTCTCTGGAGCAACTGCTCTCTGACCGTGTGACTGGGGCAGCATTAGTTTGGGACTAGAGCTCCCACTTAGCCAAACAGGCGAAGTATTCCAGCTACTTTGTATTCCTCTCTCTTTCCCTGGGTAGTTTCCTTTTCCTTTCCCCTTTTTGTAAATAAACCCATTACCCTTTTCGTGTGTGCCTGCAGAAAATTACATTCTGAGCATGCGGGTGAGGCCCCACAGACAGGCAGCCCAAGTCCACTCTGGGCTACTCTGTAAAAAAAAAACTCTGAGATAGCAGATCTAGAATTCCAGATTCTAAACCCATTCCAAACCCTCAAATTTCAATAACATCAGGCTGTAAAGGATGAAGACAAGAACAAAGGCTATACAGGAAAGACTGTCAGAGAGTGAGCACCCCCAGAAGGTACATTAGAAGGTTTTGAAGAGTCAAGGCCTGTCAGCATAAGTGGATTTAGCCCTTGGTTGAGAAGAGCACTTAATACAAGGGAACAACTCAAGGACCCCCAACTTGACTGAATGATGTCACCTTTTAACATTAAGTCCAGTTCAAAAGAACAGAGACGTCCCATCCTTTAGTTCAAGTTAGTAAACACTGTTGTAGCAAGTCTGTTACACAGAAGCTCATGAAAGACAAAGGGGGCAAAGATTGGACCTCTTCTCCAGGGGACCTACAGTGTCAGGGAGATAGCCACAGAGGCTGGTAACCTCAAAATCTAGTCCAGGGCCCTCCCTTGTGGCGCAGCAGGTTAAAGTGCAGCACTAAGAAGCTTAAGCCACTTCCACATGAATTCGATCCCCGCCTGCCACAGAGGTGACCCACATGGCGAGGGAGAATTCTCCTGACCCGCCCACTGCTCCCTTCAGCAGGATACTTCATCAGTCAGCCTGTTCTGCTCCTCACTCTCCGCATCTCTGGCCAGTTTTTATGCATAAATAAATAAATATTTAAAAAAAAAAAACTAGTCCAAGAGGAGCTCACAGAACAGACATTAGACCACACGGGGAAGGTGCTTCAAAACCAGAGCTGTTGGCTAAGAGGAGTGAGAGTCAACAGGTGCTGAAGGATGCGAGGGTGCTCCAGGCAGAGGTAGCAGTGTGGGCAGAGGCCTGGTCGCTGGAAAGGTAAAAGAAATCATGCCAGTTCCATGTGTAGAGTATCAAAATAACTCCCTGGATAGAGATGAGAGCAGTTGCCTTAATATATCTTGCATCCATTAACCATGAGAAGTTTTAAATCAATGCTAAATTCTGTCAAAAAGCAAAAAGTGTTACTTAAACATACAATAGGAGCTGTTTTAACTACTGCTCAAAGATTGTCAAAAGGAGGATTACAAGAGTCAAGTGTAAGTATCCTTAAACGATATGAAACAAAACTAGGTGGCCTAGTGGTTAAGTTTCAGCACTACCACTGCAAAGATCTGAGTTCGATCCCTGGCCGGAGAGCTGACCCACACAGCGCAGCAGACCTTTCCTGGCCCACCCACTGCTCCCCTCAGCAGTGTGTTTCAGTACATGCACGAGTCCTGCTCCCCACTGTCTCTGGTGAATCCTCTCAACAAATCCCCTACACCCCAATTCTTCTATGAAAAAAATAAATTAAATCTTTATTTAAAAAAAAAAACTGGGGCCCTCCCTGGTGGCGCAGCAGGTTAAAGCACAGCACTAAGAAGTCAAAGCCACTTCCGCATGAGTTCGATCCCCGCCTGCCCCGGAGGTGACCACATGGCGTGGCAGACCTCTCCTGACCTGCCCGCTGCTCCCCTCAGCAGTGCACTTCGTTGATCTGCCTGTTCTGCTCCCCACTCTGTCTCTGGTGAATCCTCTCACCCTCCGCATCTCTGGCCTGTACCCCAGTTCTGTATGAATAAATAAATAAATCTTTAAAAAAAAACTGGACATGCTTTTTGTCAATTTAAAAAAAAATGAAATGGAAGGAGAAAAAAATTGGAGGGACCACAAAAATAATCTCCATTAGTCCACATAAATAAATCAATCTAAATTTTAGTCTGAATTCTTTTGCAAATTAAAAAATAATTTATCCACAGCAGTGGAGTGAGGCAACCCGAATGTTCCTTAGGCATTAACAATTTTCAAAAATTGTTCACCCTCATTATTTTATTTGATCATCAGAAAACACCCTTGTTGGTAAATGAGCCATCCTGTCTTCACTTCTCAGAAGATGTAGAGAAATAAAGTACTCTATTGAAGGGCAGGCCAGCTGATTTCTGGCCCAAATGCCACAGCTCTCTTCATCTCGACTTGCTGACCATGCAAATTAGTCTTTTAGGGGGGAAAATTAAATCACTGCATGCAACCGTAAAAAGCAAATTAGAAAGGTTTACTGTTACCTATTCAATTTACAGAAATCATAAAGACAAGCTAGACCAAGGGTGGTAAACTGGGGATTTAAAAGAAACAGTGCTCATTATTTATTCCAGTTATAACCCCATTCCTGTATGCAAGATGACCAACCACTAGGCCAGAAGCAGAGTAACTTGGGGAATGAGGTAAAGGAGTCTGGAGCTCGTTTTCCAGCGGACTGCACTGCTGAGCCCTGGTCTGTTTCACCTGCTGAAAAACTATGGCTTTGGTGGTCTCACTTCCAAGGTCTCTCTGTCATCCTCTCATTCTCCTCTGTAGAAGACACACACCAGGGGAAACTCTGATCAGAGAGTCCAAGTCAAAAATAACAGTGTCTGTCTTCTATGTTGTTTCATGCCCAGTCTCTTGGTTCCACTTGAAGAGGAGAAAAAGACCAACTTGGAGAAAACTTAGTTCATCTTTGGAAACTAACCACAAATATTTCCCAGAAGTTTTTTTGATAAATCCACAAAGAGGAAATTGCAAAAGTAAAATGCAAACTATCTTTAAAAGGCAATCTATACTTAGGTATAACAGAAAGTACAGGACACCAGGGGTAGACATGGCATTTTACAATCTAACATTTAGAATATAAAATAGTTCCACTATGGCTATCAGTTACCTGAATGAATTATCTATTCTGCCTGAATTCAAATGAATTCAGAATTCTACTTGGGCTGGAAAAAAAACCTGCTTGGGGGGATATTAGATTTGCCCTAGAATGTTAATAACTTCTAAAAGGATGAGGATTTGCTATTGAATGGCTCAGGTGTCTGAGACCATCATGATTCACTGGAAATAGCAGCACAAGGTCTACACTAAAGGGCCCAAAATTATTCTTGGTTTTAATTCTGGATCCTGAAAATTCTGCACTCCAGATTTTTAAAAAGCACCACATGGCATAATTTATTAAACTTATCTTAGTTCTTTCCAAAGTTCTCTAATGTTTCTCATCAGGAAAGCTGGGGAGAACCATTTTGCTGAGACCTTGATAGCTCCTTCCCTTGACATACTTCCTGGGGCCCAAGGCCTCTCCTTTGTGACAGGAGTAAAGCTGCAACTCCCAGTGCTGAAGCCAAGATCCAAAAAAGGACCTACAAGGAAAGTCACCTGGTAATGCCTGCCTTTTGTATGATTAGAACTCAGCACCCCTTGAACCTAAGTAACTCCTGACCTTACTAATACATGTTCACATGGCCAACAAGTGATCCCAGTCCCACCATTTCCTTCCCAAAACAGTTTGTCTTTAAGAATTCTCTGAAATAAGATACAGCTCCAAATAGAAATGTCTTGGGTCAGGGTAATGTACTCATTCTGAGAAGGCTCTGCATGGGAAATTCTACCTTTTTGGTGTGGGGTATGGTACAATCTGAGCACAGCCACTAGAACAAATTTCACTTGTGTATGCCTCTGTCAATCACAGACACGGTACAGCAAATTATCTTCACATTTTGGGGTTTTACTTCTGTTTCCAAATACTCTGGAAAGGCAGACCTGACCTAGAAGGAAACCTCAGTGTCAACCCACAGGAAAAGCCAGCACCGCTTCCTATAATCACCTAAAACTGCTGGAGGGAGCAGGGAGAGGTTTCTGAACTGCCTCTCTGAAGTGAAGTGGATTGCTGCATAAATACCTCCCCAGGAGTCAAACTGAGGAGCAAGGACTTAGAGAATACTATTCCTCAAGAGCCTCTGTGCAAGATGGAGTGCACTGGACGGGCACACTTGAGGTTCCCCCAGTTCACTTCTGGGGTGCTCTTCATGAATTAGTCAACTGCTGGTGTTCTGGGCATGCACTGATGAGACTCGAGAGAAATGGAGTTTTGCGAATGTGGTACTAGGTGCCCCCTTCCTTTTCCTGCTGACTTGTGTTGAACTCAGCCAAAGAAAGACACCCGACTCCAGAGAAAATGAAGAGCAATGTAAGGAATGTCCTGATTTAACAGTCCTTATTACAGCAAGAGAAACAATTTTGAAAAACAGGTTAGCTACTAAGATGGCAAGGAACAGAATAATGACTTTGCCCTAAAAAAGATTCTCCTGCCAGCTTTCCTCTTTGGGGCCCTTTCACACATAGCTTCCTCCTCGGACACCAAATTGGAGCTGTTTCCTACCCTAGTTTGAACCCAGCAGCCACACAATAACCTCACACTCCAGAAAACCGCTTCATCTAAGGAAGTCAGGTTTAAGATGCTTCATTTGTTTTAAACACATCTTGTCTTCTTGGAAGTGGCATTTCAGAAGGAGTAAGTAAAAACTGGCTGTTCTATTTTTGGCCCTTCTTTAAAAGGCTGCATTTATGTTCCTGCTCTGAACACCCTCTGCAAGTCACTTAACTTCTCTGAATTTTGTACGCAAAGTGGAAAAAAGCAGTACCTCCTTCCAGAGACTGCTATGGACTCAAACAAGATAAAGGGTTTGAGCCTTACAGTAGAACACCCACCCTCCCTTCCCTCTAGACCTACTGCGACTTTACCTTGGCTACTACATCATGAAACAATGATGAAGAGATGCTAGGGAGTGGCAGTGGCAGAGTCAAGGACAGCTAAGTATAGATGAGAAAGTCCTACCACTAATCCTAGCCCCAAATATGAGAAGTAGTATTAAAAATTGTTCAAGCACACTAATTCTAAAGGAAACCTGTACTCCTGTGTTTACTCCAGCATTATTCACAATAGCCAAGCTACAGAAACAACCTAAATGCCTCAAAGCAGACAAGGGGATCAAGAAGTTATGGTATATGTATACACACACACACACACATATACACGCATATATATGTATACACACACACACACACAACACACACATATACACAATAGAATACTACTCAGCAATCAAAAAGATAAACTCATGCCATTTGAGGCAACATGGATGGAGCTAGAATGTCAGAAGGAAAAATATTAATTATCGGGTTGTTTCACTCATAGGTAAAATACAGAGAAACTGAACAAAGAGTCAAGAAAAAGACAAACCTTGCAAGCTGACCACAGATCTAAGGCACATGGCAGGGGAAGAATAGGGAGAGGGGACTGTGGTGATGAATCAGGATGCTCTGGTGATGGAAGAACTATGGGCTTACATTTGAGGGGAGAAATCAAATACTGTCCAAAAGTTAACAATGATGCAAGAAAATAAATAATGATAAAATTATGCAAATAGGCACTTTATCCTTCATTCCAGCCATGGGTTAGTTCTGTGCTTTCATTTTTTTATCTGGAAGAAGACAGCTGTCAGTGCCTAGAAGAGTGAGTGGGTTCCCAGAAGTGAACATGGACAGTCTGTGTCCAGCCTTGTGCTGTTTCTCCACGTACTGGCCACCCCAGGACGCTGACCTCCTTATCTTAGAGTACTTATCCTGACAAGCAGATTGCAGCTCACCAGAGAGATAAGGCCATCCTGGGGGAAGCTGGCTGTTCAGGCTACAGTGCACCCTCCCTGTATTTCTAGACGGCAAGCATGCTGGCGGAGGCTGGGGAAGCCTTATTCCTGCAGACTGGCCGGATTTCAGTCAGTCTCTGATGAAGAAGCACCCTCAGGTCTCAGCAGAAAAAGGGGACACATTGGATCCTCGAAGGTATCGTCAGGCTGCTGGCTCCAAAGTGGATGAGCTCTGGCTGCCAGGACAAGCCCCTGTGCTTTCTGAACCTCTGATTTTCTTCTAGAAGATGTAAGCCACATTGTAGATGTTCTCTGAGGTCCTGCCTTGGCCTGTTCAGGGAGCTCTAACAAATTACCATAGACTGAGTGATTCAAAAAAACTAAAAAGTTAGTTCTTACAGTTTTGGAGACTGGAAGTCCAAGGTCAGAGTGCCATCAAGATGGGGTTCTGATAAACTGCAGATGGCCAGAGTTGAAGATGGCCACCTTCTGGTATCCTCACAGGCAGAAAGCTGGCTTGCTAGCTCTCAGGCTTCTCTTATAAGGGCACTATTCCCATCTGTGAGGGCTTTACCCTCATGACTGAATCACCCCCCGCCCCAATGCTCCACCTCTAAAAATATCATCTCCCTGGGATTATGAACTCAACATGTGATTTTTTTTTAAGTCTTCCTCTGATTTTCAGAGGCATTTTTAAAAGATTTATTTATGCATACAGAATTGGGGTACAGATCAGAAATTCAGGGGCTCGGGATGGGATTAGCCAGAGACAGAGTAGGGAGCAAAACAGGCTGATGAAGTATACTGCTGAGGGGAGCAGCAGGCGAGATGGGAGAGGTCTGCTGTGCCATGTGGGTCAGCTCCGTAGCCAGGGATCGAACTCGCACTATTTGCAGCGCTGAGTCCTAACCTGTTGCACCACCAGGGAGGGCCCTCAACATGTGAATTTTGTGAGAACACAAAATCCAGTTCATAGCAGGACTTGTCCTTCCATGTCAAAACCACCTTATTAACAAAATGAATGAATGTGTGTATGTGTGTATGTGTGTATATGTGTGTTTGTACGGGGGGTGGGGGGCAGGAGTATATGCACTTGTGTGTGTAGTCCAAAAGCTAAATTCCAGGATCCACTGAAAATCAGGATCCTTGCTCTTTAAGGAATTTTGACATGAGTGAAAGTAGCAAAAACTCACAAGGTGGGGCTTGCTGAGCCCCAATTCCACAGATCAGCCCTCTTTAGAAAAATACTAAATGTCACAAGAAATAGCACGTCACATTTATCGTGGGAAATGTTCCATAAAATCTTGGAATCCATGGGAATATGCAGAGTCTAATTGATTTGGATTGAATTTTCAGACACAAAAGGTTATCAGACGACTTTGTTCTTACAAGTGGCAAAAGCTTTCGAAAGCAAACTGCAACCTTAAGCAAGTGCCAAGACATTTGAAGTGTTTGGCTTTGATAGTTGAAGTATTTCACTTTTCCCTATGACATTAGCTTTCAAGAGAACACTGAAATATATTGTGTTTTTAATTGCTAGCATGTACCTTGTCTGGAAAAATCAAGTTCTTCATCCAAAAAGAAATCACCTTGAGGCTGGCATTTACCCAGCTGGGTGTGGGGGAGTTTGAGTGATGAATTGGTCACAGCAGCAAGTAATAAGCACAATATTATTATTTTTTACTTTTATGGAACACTAACAAACATTCTAGCCTCTTATTTTCATGCTTCAGGATGATCACCACCTCTGGATAGATGGAGATACTGGGTCTTGGGGTTCCTGGATCTGGCCAAGGTCACTGAACCTGAGTGGCTGGGTTCAGAAGCCACAGTTTTCTGCTGCTGACAGTGAGGGCCACTCTCACCCTAACAACTTAAAATCAGGTCATAAGTCAATGGTGCCACGCCCCAAGGACAAGGGCAAACACTTTTACGTTATATCACATAAACAGGTTGCAAAACTGACAAGAGCAGCAAGAGTTAAGCTGTTAGAAAACACAAACATAGCCTGGGGTGAGTAAATCCTAATGACACCACCCCAAGAAGCACAAACTGGGGAATGAGTTGCTTATTAGAGACACGTTCTTAGATGCCAGGCAAGATGGAAATGTAAGGAGAGTTTGCATACTGCGGTTAGACAGACGACCACTCTGAACAGTTCCTACAGCACAAATTTGGAAACTGGGCACACAAAGGAATTGTTCTTCTTTTTAAAAATGTAAGCATGATTAAAAATGGAGCTTCCATATGACCCGACAATCCCACTCCTAGGTATCTACCCAAAAGACACAAAAACACTGATTCAAAAAGACACCTGCATCCCACGTTTATTGCTGCTTTATTTACAATAGTAAAGACATGGAATCAACCCAAATGCCCAAAAGTAGATGACTGGATATGTGATACATATCCACAATGGAATATTACTCAGCAACCAAAAAAGATAAACACATGCATTTTGCAGCAACATGGATGGTGCTGGAAGGGTTAATGCTTAGTGAAATAAGCCAGAAAGAAAAGGAAAAATACTGGATGATCTCACTCATAGCAGGAGTATAAAGGAACAGGAAGAAAATAATAATAATGATGAACAACTATATACCAGAGACATTTTATGGGTGGAGTGGGGAATGGGATCAAAAAAGGGGAGGGGGAGGAAGTACACTGGACTATGGTGATGGCACACGGGTGATCTGGTGATGGGAATCCCACGGGGATTACAACTGAGATGGAAAAAGGCACAAAATGATGTAAAAATAAACATATTATTATTGAAAAGCTGTACACATGATACCTCCTTCACTAGACACAATTTCCTGGGTCTGGGTCAGGAAGGACCATTCAGGTCTGGAGCTGGTGAGTTTGCTGTGTGCATGGAGATTGCTACCAGTGCAGGCACGGGGAACGAGAGAGGGAAGACACCCAGCACAGAGTTGGAAGAGTAACAGATACTCCCACTGCGTAATGCCATATATGCCAAACAGCAAAATCCAAATAAATGTGACACCAACTTGTTGCCACCTCAATGCCAAGAGAGTGCTCTTTTTCCAGAGCAGGGAGAATGTCTGCCCTGGCATCTGGCAGGAGCAGCAGGTTCTGGCTGAGGAGGCACAAGCAAGTGCCAGGGCAGATACTGTCAAGAAAGCCTCCCAGGTAAGGGCATGGAACAAGTTTGTAAAGTAATCAGGAGGCAAGGATGAGTGGTGAATGGCCTGAGGTGGCAGGCACACCATTGCCCAGAGGGCCCTCTGGCAGAAGCAGGGAGTGGCCGCATGTCATGGCTGGGAGAGAAGAACTGGCCCAGGTTCCTCTCTCACTGCTTCCACAGAACGCTCTGAATGCCTTCATGTTGGGCCCAAACGAGGTGTAGGGTACGGGGGGCTTGCAGGGCCAGGGCCCGCTGGTCAAAAGCATGCCACGTATACATGTTGACAAGGGCGATGACTCCAGAGCCCCAGGAACATCTGGGGTTCTGGAGGGAAGCACGCCATCACTCTCTCAAGAGCAAGCATAAGACTTAAGGCCCTGGGAGCCAAGTCAACTTGCAAAGGGCAGAGGCAGCAAAGAATCTGGAAACGACACAGCAGTGGCACACCTGAGATTTGGCGAAACAGGAGTGAGAGACACAATGCAGGAGAGGGGTGTCTCCACCAAAGCCACTGCTAACTCTGAATCCCCCTGGACACAATCTAAAGTGGGACCTTTCCAGATCCAATGAAAGTAGAATCCCATGATAGAGGTTTTTTTTATGGGCTGCTACCCCCATTGGTAAACCTGCCAGAATGAGTTGTAGGTTCTGGGAGAGGGAGCAGAGCAGGCAGAAAGCGTCCAGCATCCCAGGCAGGACCAAATGGAAGGAGGCCACCTCACCACAGCTGAGAGGCTGAGGCCAAACAGGGGAGCAGTGTGGGGAGAACCAGAAACAACATAAAAATAAGGAGCCTTCACACAAATGAAATCCATTTGTCTTGAGGCATAAACACAAGAGATTATTACCAATGAGGGGTATAGATGGAAATAGAAACAAGGGTCTACCACCTTGCTTTGCAGGTTGGCTGTCAATGAGTTTCTCTCTCTGACAATGATTCTTGAAGGGGAAGGGAGGAGAGACCATAACAGTAAACTGTCTCCTAACCACTAAGAAAGGCTTGGGGAGGTCAATAGTGACCACTGCTTTGGGTCTGTAGCTGAAAGGCTGCTCCAGAACTACTATCACTATCATTCCTGGCTACATTTCGCATACCAATCTGTCTCCCACCCCACCCCACACACACCAAAAGCTGTCCCATAGTTTGACGAGGTCTCCAGGGAAACAGGCTTTGTAGGCAGCAACTGATGACACTGTGGACCTCGTCTTGCATTGACAGCACAGAGGAAAGTGTCGACGCGGCAAATGCATGATTTGTTGGATCAACACAGCAGCCAGATGGGCGCACTCCAGCCCACTCCTCAAAAAAGCTTCCCAGCTACAAGGCACTGTCTCCCTCACCGCCCCCCAACCCCGCTGCCCTGTCAGCAGGCAGGGTGGATGTGCACACCACAATGTGTCTGAACAACTCTCATGCTGCCTGTTTCTAAACAGCCCTTAGCCTTAGAAGCCTTAGAAGCCTTAGCAAAATAGAAGCGTGGAACAACGAAGCCACCCAGTTCTGAAACAACAATCACCCAAAAAAGCATAAAAAAAAAAAAAAAGATTGAGACTACACCTTGAGCTTAGAGGTCATCTTCATTGTCTTCCCTTTTATTTTTCACCCCAAAATACAACAGACCCTTAGAACAGAAAAATAATCATTTTAAAAATGTTCTCGAGTACTTGGTGTCTGGACTCTCCAGGGGCATGATTCCTTTGTGAAACTGCGTGGCTCAGCTCTGCCACCTGCCTTCCTTTAGATGGGCTTGTGTCTGCTGGAAGACTGGAGTATTTTCAGTGAACTGGGAATATTTTCTGCTCTGGACTTTAGCAAAGCAGCAAAGTTCACAAGTTGGGTCTCTGGATTACACCTCCATCTTCTTGCTCCAGCCCACTGCTCTCGTATCTATCCTGGGAGCTGGAAGGCGAGCTGCCCCCAGGCTCTCCTTGTCCCCACCCCAGCCTAGGCCTGCCTGGGCTTCAGTCCCTCTGCTGCTTTCCCAAACCATCAAACCGCCATTGGCACTGCTCAGAACTTGATTTTCCAGCTTTATCTTCGAGGGATAAAGAGTAGGCTGGTAGCAGAGAAATCTCCTTTACTAAAAAGAAATGGAACACCACATTTTAGAGGGTGTGTGTGTACCTGTATATACAATCAGAGCATTACTGGCTGATACAATTTGAGGGTCACATAGATTACACCACCTAAGATCAGGGTGAAGGAGACTATTGCTTTGAAATACCCATTCCCCCCAGATGTCAGGAGGAAGCAAACATCTCAGAGCCCCAAGCCATGAGGTGCAAAATACTTCCTGGGTGAATTCCAACATGCCTTGTGCTCATTTCATGTAACTCATAAGACACTGAAAAGGGCCGATTGATGCTTTAATCCTTAAAGGTGTCCTGCCAGGAATGCACCCATGTCCCTCACAGAGGAGAGGAACTTGTGTTTTTGTGACACCATATTTTTAAGAAGTTGTCAACATTAAAAAGAAAAAAACACTGCCACACATACCAGAACCTACAGGTTAAGTACCAGGAACAATCTTGGTGATTATATTGCCAGAAGGGATATTACCAAGGTGAGCCAGAAACCAGGGCCCTGAGGGAGAACACAGATGTTCATGCTCCTGATAATTCTTATAATTCTATTTTGTGTCTGACTAACTTCCACAGCTACCTACCCTCCAGCCTAGCCCTGTTCTGTTGTCTCTACTGTGGCCTTGGATTTGTTGGTGAACTAGGACGAATCTGTAAGCGGTGAACTGCATGGATAAGTATTTTGGGAACCTCTTTTTCTCCCTTGTCAACAGCACTTCCCTCCCTCCCCACACCCCCTTACCCCCAGCCCCATCAGCCATAATATAAGCAATCACTTTTGTTATGCTTAACTTGTCCTTTACCAGTAATCCTACCAACCCGATAGGATCAGCATTTATCATACAATTTTCTGACCAGAACAAAGGTTCAGATTTTTAAAAAGTTGTTCCAAGTCACATAGTAACTGAGCAGGGAGGTTACTAATTTCACTGTCCGTAATTTATTTTCTGCTAAGTCACAAAGAAGACTAAAGATCAAGGTCAGCAATGTGTGGGCCCTACCAGAAAGCCCTCTTTCCTGAGCCCCTCTTTGTCACCACCCTGCAGTGGCATCTCAGTACTCCCATCTCTTTCTCTCCCCTCCCTCTTTCTGCCTCCCTTGCTCCCATCTTGGCAGTCCCTTGAGGGCAGGAAGGACCCAGGTTCTTGACATGTCTATGACCTGGGCCTATTACCTAGCAAATGCTCAGTAAACATGCTGATTTGAATGAAGTGTCTCCCAGAATCTTACAGTGTGCTGCAGAGTCAGGAAGAATTACAAGAAATGCAGAATCTCAGGCCTGCCCCAATCCTGATCTTCAGAGTCAGCATCATTTAACAAGGTCCCCAGGCCACTCCATGCACTGTGAAGTTTGAAACTGGATGCTCAGTACCTTCCAGCATCTTTAATATACTGCTTTTTATGCCAGAGTAAAGAGAAATTTTATCATTTCTATTCTGAATCATCACATGGAAACCACATATTGTTTTATGACCCATAGATGTTGAAGTGGTCTCTGCTGGGAACTTTATTTAAGAGATTACTACAGTTAAAATACCAACAGGTCCCCATCTCAAAGGACTCAGGTGAGAAACAACAGAGCCTCAGTTAAAGACTGCATTCCAAAAAATCCCCCTTTTAAACACATGTTCACATTTATTTGGTGTTTAATTAGTGCATTAAGGTACTACTGCTAATCATCATCAGATTTAAACTAGAATTACTTATCGTTAAGTACCCAATTAGCATTCAAAAATTTCTAACCTTTGGCCAGCTATCATCTACAATTCAGCTCATTTCCCACACCTATTTACTGGGCATCTGTTATGATCAAGCCCTCCTAGGGATGAGATGCTGGGGGAATATGAATGTGGCGGTCCCTGACCTCCTATCTTTGCTACAAATAGAATGAAGATTGTTTCTGTAAGCATATAATGCATCAAGTATCATTTCCACTATTTAAATGTGAAACTCAATTAGATGCTTCTATGATGCAGCCTATTAAACTGCTGGCATAAAGCAGCCAAGAATACTGAGTCACTGGGCTATTTTCAACACCTAACAATCTGACCTCTCTCAGGAAAGAGATGTCACCATGTACATGGGATCAACTTGGGACAATCAGTATTCTGATCACAAAGGAAAAATGTAATTTCCATGTAGAAAACAAAATACATACTTGTTTTGACAATTAAGAAATTGGCTAAGCCCTTTGGGGTCTTGATTCAAAAGCAAGACTTAGAAAAAATTAACATATAAAGGTGGCGTTTTAAAAAGCAGATGTATGCACTATTATTTTAATCTGAAAAGTCATTGATTTTGAATCATATAATCTTGGAGTTATTAATTTGAACTTAACCTAAAAGCAAGTGGCAGTATTAAGACTGAGCTAAAGATTGCCAAGATTTCAGGATCTTTAAAAGGAACAAGAGATTTAACTAAACAATACACATCAGCTGATGTGTCTTTTTTTTTACCACTTTCATTATTTTTATCATTTTATGATAATGATAAACAGCCAGAAATAGAAAAAAGGGCCAAAATTTAATGAAACAGGAAAAAGGGCACAAGTATCGAATAAGTTTAAAAAATTGTTGTTTTAGACATAAACATGAATTCTTTAGTCACCATCTGAATATTCTATCATAACATGAAATATTTTTCATCACACTAATTAGTAAAGCTTCACTCGCTTCTTTCCTTGGCATGTTTAACTCTTTGGGGGGTAAGGTTTTATTAATAACGTATTTCCTCTAGAATAATTCTCTCCTCTTGCCTCAAGAGAGTCACTCTAGGGAGTAGTGAGAATAAAACCAATTCTACGGTTGTGCACAGTGGGACAGATCAGCAAATAAATAGAGGCATCGATTTATAAGAAGGAAACGGCAAAGAGAGGAACATTTACAATTCTTCTAGGCCACACTGCATCTCTCTGTGAGATGGAAGACAATTATTGAATGTCTTTATGTTACACACTATATTTTTAACTAAATCTTTAAGTAGATTGCAGAGAAATGCCAATACTTCTGCCGTCCTGGTTGAGCTGAGTAATGAAACACTTATTTTTATTTTATTTTATTTTGCTTTTGCCAAATAGTGACCCAAATCAGAAGAACTCTTTTAGACATTATATCTATTTCAGGATTATTTTTAAATACTGTTGGGGTTCTTTTGGGGCAGTTTTTCTGTACGGAAATTTTAGTGACCAAAAAAAATAGAACAAGTAATTGCCCTTGAATTTTAAGCTAGTCGCCCAAGGAGACAGATTTCTTTCAAAGCAAGCTGTAATTAATTGTTCAAGTAACTGGTCAGAAACAAGCTGACAGAGGTGTGAACATATCACAACCTTTCCTGAAACAGCTTCAGAGTTAATTATCTGGAAATCCAAATGGGATTTATAAATCCAAATCCCTCCTGTTGGGTTTGGGTTTCAAATGATCAAGATGAAAAATGATTACTTCTTTACTGATTATTTTAATAACTACTCTATAGTTTGCCTGAGAAGGCCCCAACTAATGGATCTGGGGCCTGATACCCAAGCAGGAGGAACACTACAACTCCTTCCTTCTGGGACCCCTTCTGAACACCTGTTGAACTCCAGGGCTTTTAAGTTTCCAAACTAAAGCTTTATGGATACAAGCTTCCAAGTTTTCACACTTTCTGGGAGTGTGTGTGTTAAGGTTTCCATTTTGCTTAATCAACAAAACTAGTTACTAATTATTTATTAATCACAGGGCTGCAAACAAACTTTCTTACCTTGAGCAGTTTAGGAGTGGCAGGCAGAGCAACGGGCTGGCTTTTAATTTAGTCCCCTGATATCTGTTCCTCACCCGGGTTACCGACCTTGGGCTACTCTTTAGAAAGGTCAAAGGTGCGCCTCCTTCCCTGGCTCTGGGAGAAGGTACACCTCCCAACAAAACAACACGTTGGCACCTAACCGGGGGCCTCTGAGTCGCCTGGTGACAGGAGGAGCAGGCTCTGCGCTCCCTAAAAGCGTCCAGGCGGCAGACTCGGCCTGGAACCGATTCCAATCCAAGGACCTGGCAACACCGCGGGGCGCGGGCACGCACACCACCCTCTCTTGGGGTCCCCGGGTCCCCAAGCTTCTGGAGGTTGAGTGGTGGATCTCAGGGAGGATATTGAACAACCCTCGAGGATGCTAACCCGGGCACGGCCTCCATCCAGCCCGACGGTACCCTCTGAGTACCCCAAATGCTGAGGGTTCGGGGTGTCTGGTCCTCTGCCTCCTACGAAGAGACGCACACTGAACCTACCAGCCCGGGTGCTGCTGCAGTTCTGCGGGACGCGACGCCCCAGCGTTGGGACCCAGGGTGGGGGCCCGCCTCCCCGCGCCCCCGACTCCTGCGTCGCGCAGCCCCGCGCCCGAGCGCCCCTCCCGGCCCTGGCGTCCACGGCGCGGACGAGCAGGTGATCGACTCCAGCGACCCGGCGCTGCTCGCACTCCCATCCGGCCCTCGCGTCCCCCCGCGCAGG
>NW_004567121.1:5079465-5094693 GCF_000260355.1 Condylura cristata | reverse complement strand
GCCGCGGGTCTCCAAGCTACGCGACCGCCGCTCCCCCGCCGCCGCGCGGATCCCTCGCTCCTGCGGGAGGCCGGCTGCTCGTGCGGCAAACTCTTCCGCACGCAGAGCCCGCGGGGAGCGCCGCCGCCGCCTCTTCCTCCACCCCCTCCCTCCTCTCTCCACCCTCCTCCCTCCTCCGCCCTCTCCTCCTCCTTCCCTCTCTCCCGCTGCCGTCGCCGGCCGGGTCTCTCCTGGCCACTCGCCGGGCCCTGGCCGCGACCCAGCCGGAGACACGCACCCTCGGCGCGGCAGAGGTAGATGGACCCGCGGACCGCGGCTTGCCCGGGCGGTTCAGGCCCCCGTGCGCCCCGAGGCCCCCGCCGCCTCTGTCCCGCTGCCTGGGACGCGCGGCCGGTCCCGCCTGGGGCATGGAGTCGGGACTGGGTTCGGGGTGCCAGGTGGAGGCTGCGCTAGCGGTGAACTAGCCGACAATGGAGGCAAGCGGATGCGGGGCTGCCAGCGAGGTCCCGTTAAAGTTGTCACTCGCGGAGAGCAAGGAGTCTGCCTCCCTAGGGCCGACCCTCGCCGCTCACCCCTGACACCCCACTGTCCCGTGCATTGGGTGGTGAGGAAGCTACTGTTGTCCTCCTCCCCCCGCCTCCCCCTCCACACGCAGTGGTCGCAGGGCAAGTCGGCACGCGGGGTCAGTGCTATCCGCACAAGGTGCGTCTCTGCACCGACCCCGGCGATTTCTCCCGGAGAGGTGATGGGGGGAGGGGGTGGATGGGACTCCGGGGTCGGGGGACAAGCTGGAGAGAGCAGTTCTGCGGCGCGCCGCAGCCGCCGCTGAGGAGGAACAATCGGTGTTTCTTCCCAGGCGAAAATAGCGGGTCGGGAAAATGGGTGACGGATGGAAAGGAATGGGTTGATAGCCCCCTCCTCCTCGGTACAGATACGAAAGGTAGGGGGCTGTGCCAGGAGCGCGCATTCCGAGCTCCGCTGTCTCTGCCCCCCTCCCCCGCTGCCCTCCTCTCTTTTTGCATCAGTGCAGGAAATGTTCCACTGACCTACATATTTTTCCAAACATACGTGACCTTTTTTTTTTCCCCTCTGTGGGAGGAGACAGGCGAGACTCCAAGAAAAGGAGAAGCTGGAACGGTGCGCCGGAGAAAACAGGGAGGCATTTACCGAGGCTCCCCAAACAGCGAGCAGAGACAGGGGCGCACCAATAGCCCCCTGGCGCCAGGCGCTGCGGCTAGGTCCTCTTAGGGACTCCGAGGCCGAGTCGTGTGAAAGGCGGAGACCACGGGCCCTGCGGAGGCCCGAAACAGAGGCGGGTTTCCCCTAGACTCGCAGACCCCTTTCCATCCGTGTGGCGGCGATCGCTGCGCGGAGGCGCCTGGGGAGAAACACCCAGGAGGGGAGAGGTCTGGTTCCCCAGGGAGGCCAGCGCGTCCCTGACAGCACATCGGTGCTGCGTCTGGAGCCGCGCTCTCCTCCCAGCCGTGTTTTTCGACGTCCTGGGTTCCATGCACATTCCTGCAGGTAGCCCTAGGAAGGAAAGCGCCCCCGCGGGCTCTTTCTAGCATAGTCCAATCTCCTAGCGTCTTTTTCCTGAGCACTGGCCGGGACTTTGGTTTGGGGGTCGCCCTTGCTTCGGGGGACCCTTGGTTTATCCTTTTCCCCACTCCCTCTCCCGCGCAGATCCGACCAGCAACGCCTTATTTGGGCAGGCAACCCCACACCGTCAATTAGATCAAACCCTCACACAGAGCTCCTTTTTCCCCCCTGTAAAGTAGGTCATTCTCTTTATTTCCCACTTGTATTATTTTTGTCTAATTCTCCTCATGAAAAATAATCAGCTGGAGGAGCATTGAGCATCCTAACAGAAGCTATTATTCTTAGGCTTGCTTATGACTTGGAGGGGTTCTCAAGGAGGGGGAGGCATTTGGCACTATCGCAGTTTTTGAAGTCACTCCCTTCCCAAAGAAGAATTTTTTTTTAATTTTATTTTGCTTTGCTTTTATACCCCCTCCTTTTGCTTCAGGCAAGTAGATTTCACCCTGCCCTTAAAGAGCAGCCATGACTAATATCTACTAAAGGATAAAGTTGTGTGCTTTTAACCGGATTTAATGTAGAATTGAAAGCCACCTCCCTTCCTTTCTTGCTTTGAAAGCGTTTCCAACTCCTTCCTCCTCCTCCCTTTTAGGAACCAGTTGAACACAATCCTTAAATGATCATTTTAGAAACTGAAATGACCTGCTCTTATAACATAGCAAATCTTTCTACAGTACAACAAGTGTTCTTACCTGTTGCCCAACAGGATAGCCTATATACTGTGTGAATTCTTCCTTTCAGTCATAGATATCATGCATAGGTGGTTGGGCTTTTTCCAGATGCTGCCCCATCTCCTAGTGTTAATCCTGCTGGGATGGGACTTCTCTCTCAGCACAGGAGTAATGGAGTCTGCAGCACAAAGGGCCATCAGGAATAGAGCAGAATAAGGTCCCCAGAAGAATATGCCTTCCTCCACTGTAGAGGAGCATTGAAGGCTATTTCTTTCTATGCACTTGACAGTTTCTTTCTTTCTATGCACTTAACAGTTAAATTACTTTTACTAGCATTTGTTGAAGGCTTGTCTTGAACCAAGCTAGGCTTGACTTGTAGGGACCAAGAGATATCTTACAAGTTCCTGCCTTTTCTAAGAGAGTTAAAATGTAGAGGTAGAGGCCCTCTCTGGTGGCTCAGCGGGTTAAAACACAGCACTGAATCTAAAAGCCGCTTCCGCATGAGTTCGATTCCCGCCTGCCCTGGAGGTGACCACATGGCACGGCAGACCTCTCCTGACCCGCCCGCTGCTCCCCTCAGCAGTGTACTTTGTCGATCTGCCTGTTCTGTTTCACTCTCTCTCTGGTGAAGCCTCTCGTACTTTGTCGATCTGCCTGTTCTGTTTCACT
The DNA here is from genome assembly GCF_000260355.1 of Condylura cristata. Lineage (NCBI taxonomy): Eukaryota > Metazoa > Chordata > Mammalia > Eulipotyphla > Talpidae > Condylura > Condylura cristata. The sequence continues at coordinate 5,091,757 of NW_004567121.1, read as the reverse complement.
CTCTCTCTGGTGAAGCCTCTCACCGCCCCTGAGCCTCTGGCCTGTACCCCAGTTCTGTATGAACAAATAAATAAATCTTTAAAAAAAAAATGTAGAGGTAGAGCTGAAAACAAGTCCAAAGAGGGATAACACCAGAAGAAAAAAATGCTACATGATGTTAAAGGAAGGAGTCAGGGTGGGCTTCTTGGAGGAGGTGACATTGGTGCTAGGAATCACCAATAGCAAAATGCCATCAACCAGATAACAAAGCCAGACTAGATCATAGTATATGTATGCATTTTTCAAAATGTGCTACATGGAGCAAAAGGACCCTTTTAAAACTGCATTGCCAATTTAAGGAAGTTCTCAAGTCTCACATAATTGGTCTTTTTTAAAAATGTGATTTATTGGTTGGGTATCCAGTAACCCCAGATCTTTATCAAAGAATCAAAATTATGAAGGGGAAGGTCAGAATTTTTAATGGTAGTCAATTATATCAGCCTTTGACCATATTAGTGAGATGATTAGACCATATCAGTGAAATGGTTGTAGTCTAATTGTATATTCTTTTCCATCATAACAGTTGAATCTGTGGCATATCCTAATTAAAAATATCCAGTAAAGTGGCCCTCCCTGGTGGCACAATGGGTTGGAGCACAGCGCCGCAAAGCTGGCTGCACCCACTTCCACTTCGAGTTTGATCCCCAGCCCTGCAGGTGATCCACATGGTGCAACAGACCTCTCCTGGCCCTCCTGCTGCTCCCCTCAACAGTATATCTCCTCAATCTGCCTGTCCTGCTTCCCACTCTTTCTCTAATGAAGCCTCTCACCACCCCTGCATCTCTAGCTACCCCAGTTCTGTGTGCACAAATAAATAAATCTTAAAAAACAAAGTTTAGGTTGTGTCACTTAAACAATAAAACCAGATAAGTCCTCAAAATATGTATAGGGTGTGTATACAAAATATGTATGATATGAGGTGCCACTTAGAGGCAAGAATGTGTGGGGTTACTGTAATACTCAGCCTAGAGTTTGGGACCTATTGTAGGTGTTCATAGTCAGTTAAAAAAAAAAAAAAACTAATGTGACTAACATCAGGGGTCTCTGCTAGATGATGTCATCACATTTTTTTCTGACTATTTTAAGAGAAGGGTCTCTTAAAATAGGAATGCCCAGAAGTCCTTTTGTAGGTTTTTACTGCTGAGTAGCAAAATTAAAAAATCAACAGCAACAATAACTTGGTGCCATGAATCATTGAGTAGAACAACTTTATGCTTGGGAAGTAAAACACTGCAATAAAGGGAAAGGGGAAGTTAGGTCAGTAACAGATGAAGAGGCTTCAGAACCTAACACTGGAGACTGAATGACTCAGAGATCAGGGCTTATGAGCAGCTTAGAAAAAAGATTCTACATTGTCCACTCTGCATTTGAAATATCAAGGTCAGTATTTGAATGTTCTGATTTTGGAGAGGCTCATGGCATTAGAAAAGTGCAGAATGGTGATTTGTTAACTGTAGCAGCTCTTGTGGACCTGAGGATGATGCTGGGAGAGAGACAGTCCAGTTCTTGTGCAGCTCACCTGGCAGAGTTGAGATCTGACTTTGAGTTGTGCCTATTAGATCACATAGTTGGCAAACTAAAGAATGAAGTAAGATTCCCTTACAAAGGTGGTATAGAGGGCTGAGGAAGGAAATCTGGGATGCAGGAGTCTGGAGGTGGAAGTCCCAAAGCCTTAGCTACACCCCACCATTGCTTCCAAGGACCTTGGGATGAAATGGTACATGTGTCTGAACATGCACCAAAGCACACAACCCACACATTCACTCATCTAAAAGAGTGATAAGACTGTTAACAATGCAGACTCTGAAGAATAATCTGTCTTTATAGTTAAGTCCCACAAGGAAGCTCTGCATATACATTTTCCCTAATAATAAAGTTTGATTTTAGGCCATATTTATTTCTCTTCTATGAGAATTAAAACAAAAGAGAGAGTCTTATTTTTTAGAGCAGTTTTAGGCTGACAACAAAATTGAGTGGTAAGTAACTAGTTCACATATATTCCCTGGAAACTCCCCACTATCAATATCCCCCCACCCCCAACTGGAACATTTGATGCAATCAGTGAACTTACTTGGCAAGTCATTATCACCCTAAAGCTGTCGTTTACATGAGGGTCCATTCAGTGGATTTTGGAAAATGTATAATGACTTGTCTCCACACTGTGGCATCAAACAGAGTAGTTTCACTGCCCTAAAAATCCTCCGTGCTCCAGCAACCATCCCTCCCTCTCCACTAAATCCCGGTAATCACTGGTCTTTTTACTGTCTCCGTAGTTTTGCCTTTTCCAGAAAGTCATATAATTGGAATCACACAGTATGTAGCCTTTCTCACTGGCTTCTTTCACTTTGTAAAATGTATTTAAGTTTCCTCCATGTCTTTTCATGGCTTGATAACTCATTTCTTTTCAGCACTGAATTCCATTATCTGGAGGTTAAGAGAATTTTTTAAATGATATTTCAGTAAATAATGTTTGCAGTAATAAAAGGTAATATTTATCTAATACTTAATGTGCCAGGTATTTAGATTACCTCATTTCATCTTCATAAAGTCCTATAAAAAAGTGATTTATGATTTCCAGGTGACAGATAAGGAGTCTGACTGAAAGAAGCTCAGGGTGCCTTCGGTCACTTGGCAAATACGTGGCAGAACAGGATTTGATCCTGGCTTGGTCCATGGGCTGCTGAGCCCATGAATTTCCAACAGGAAGTATTCGTGATATCATTCACTTCCCATGAGATCTTGCTGGATAATGCACCTCAGCCAAGGCAGGCATGTGCTGCTACATTGCTGTGTGTTTCTTGTCTCCGCTTCTCTTGTTCTCCCCTCAGTACATTAGTTATTAATATCTTGACTTCATTTTTGAAGTGGCCATCTTCCAAGTGCTTGAAATAGATTCCAGGATGAAGGATTGGGTTTGGCAAAAGAGCAGCACTTGGCCCTGATCATTCATAGAAGGAAATAAAGGCAGTGGGTCAGCACATGCTTGTTGGCATACTGGCATTTAGCCAAGGCCACTGTTCGGACTTTGGTGATCACTTGGATGGGAGTGTCCTTCTATAAACATGTGTGATCTTCAAAATCACCTCTAAATTGCAGGTTGGGTGTCAGCTGAGCCTCCTTCTCTTGGCCCTTGAGGACAGGGCCAGTGCAGGCCAGTGCTGGGAGGCAGCTTGGCCCAGCTTTCCCTCTGGCCATCTCCTGACTAGTGTGCTGGCCAGGGAGGTAGCTTTTCTACAGGATTGTTTCTTGGTGAAGTGCTCAGCTTAAAATGTGATTGCTCCAGGGAAGCATTTAATCTACCCCACCTTAAACTAACAACCATCACCGAGAGCCTCTGGAATGTAGGAGGAACACTGGCTTCAAAGCACATAAAAACTAGAATGGAAGAAAAAGCCTTTTGTCTGCAGGGTGCTGGGAGCTAGAGGAAGGAAGGTTCAGGGAAGCAAATGTGGGTGAACTGTAAATGTGCCAGAAGGATGGGAGGTGTTTTCAGCTCCTGCAATTAGCTGAGAGGATTTCAGATGTAATTGTAGAGTCAGAGCAAAAGCACATACAGCGTAGAAGCAATCACTTCAATTTGGCAAGGCGTTTGCAACTCGCCTGTATTCATGAAGGCACTCAGAAGGCAAGCTGCTGAGACTCCAGCTCTTCCACAGTGCGAGGAACACCCCTCGAGCCCTGCAGAGTCATGGCAATGTGCACTTGTAAGTGGCCCTTGTCTAACTGACCTCAGCTCATGTCCCAGGTAGCTCAATGAAAAGGGATTGTTTGCTGTGTTTACATGGAGTGAGAGCACATGGATCCTAAATGGACATTTTCAGTGAGTTTCCCAGCATGGTTTCCATTTTTGTCTCATTTTTAAATTCTGTAACTTCCACGCAAAGCTGTTTGACTAGTTAAGTTTCTACACTAAGAAATGCATAATATGCCATGTACTTCGCCCAGGAAGAACACTTAGTGATATGAAATTCATTACACATAGTTCACTTGAAGTGAAAAGCTAATTATAGAAAAATGTTCTCCAAGGAGCTATTTATAGCCCCTCCCAAGTAGGGAGCCGACTACGCATTTCCTGTATGGGCAAGCATTATTTTATCAGTATGCTTTGTTGCAAGGTTTTGGTGAGAAAGAAGCTTTTCTCAATGGCCTCCAACTAACACTCGCATTGACAGTGAACATGATTCTGGAATAAAGATGACCTAGCGGATGTTCATAACACACTGGTGCTGTTACCTATCACGGTTGATTGTTTCCTTTCAAGGCCAATGAGGCCTCAAATGAAAGAAAGTCCCGTCATGGAAGCTGGACTTGACTCCAGAAATTGATAAAGTCACTTTTCCTTTGACAGCCTTAGGGAGGTCCATGTGGTGCAGAATGTCTATTCCAGGATTGTTAGAATACTAGGACCTGGACTTTTACATAAAGAATTTTCACTTGTGAGCTTAAGATGCCAAAAGGTGGCATTTTTTTCCTTTACCCTTAAAGTTCTTAAAAGTATGTACCTAGGACCAACAACATCAGCATCACTAACACTGCAAAATCCCTAGTTTCACCCAGCCCTGCTGAATCCAGAAACACCTAAAGATGAAGCCCAGCAAATGGTGTTAATGAGCCTTTCAGGAGATCTAGTGTATGTAGAACTTGAGGACCGTGACGTAGATCATCCGTGATGATGCAAGCAGGGAAAAGTTCAACTCTCATTAAGTCTGAGCTAATTTTTTTGACCTTCCTATGCCAAGCCCTGGACTAAGAACATTCATGCACTAATCTACTTACTCTTTACAACCATCCTTTGAGGGCAGCTTCCTTATTATCTCTTTAGAAATGAGGTCCTAAAGTGATGTTGGGTGTTTACCCTTGCACAGGGAACAAAGTGAAGATGAAGACATAGGTCCCTCTGCTGCCTAAACCTCTGCTTGACCACCCTCTTCTTATGCCAGCTTATTGGTACATTTGATACTACATGTCAGGGGACCCTAAACTGACCAAGGCCCTGCTGCCCAAATACTTTACCAAATACTGTCTGGGTTCTTCACCCCACACGCACATCGCAAAACTGCTCAGGCTTAGGAAACAACAAAGGGATTTATTTAACAAACGGGAAAACAAGAGTTACTGAGGCCAATAATGGCCTCTTACTTTACCCAAAGTTGTGTCCAGTACTGTCCCGTCCTGCACAAAGACCGTTATGATGGCGTCTTCCCGCCACTGAGGATGTGCCGCTCTGCTCCCAAACAACAGTCCCTGTGTCTAAGATGGCGTCTTCCTGCCTCTGCTGACCTGGGGCACATGGCTGCCAGACTCCAGGCCAAGTTACAACTCTTCTTGACAACAGAAGAAACATGCAGGAGACGCTCCTGGAGCTGCAGGACGGTCCAGCACAGCACCAGAGGAGGGGCACGGCCACCAAATGACCCGACAAAAGGCCTCACTCACACAGCTAACCAGGCTGCATCTGCCCCCAAACCAGGATCCTTTTCAGTAGGTTGGCTACTTGCGAAGCCTCTTCCTTTCCAAGGTTGACTACTCAAGCCTCCACCTTCAGTTGTCCACAGCGGCCTTCTCCAAGATCAACCTGGTCCCAGGGCTCAATCTGCTGGCCCCCCAAATGCTGAAGCAACCCTAAATCTGAATCTTGGAGCCCCGCCAAAAAAAAGACAACTGCAATCTTCTCCTATTTCCTCTCCAAGGTAGCCCCTCCTCAAAATTGATACTTTTAAGCATTATCCCTGAGGCTGTTTTTGTCTTCACAGCAACCCCCTCAGGGCCGGGTACCACCCGCAACTGTCCTTGGTCTCAGCCACCCAGTTACATTCCCCATCTTCAGTTTTTATCACCATGTATCTCTTGAATATTGGACAAGCCCTTTCCCTTGGCATAATTGCAAACAACATTATACAACATAGTGGCATTACTACTGTTATCACATTCAGCCAAGTGGCTGATAATTACTTTAATAAAATTTAATAAAATCTCTCCCTCAGTTCTTTTCTTAAAGATTTATTTCATACAGAACTGGGGTAGAGGCCAGAGGTACGGGGTAGTGAGAGGATTCACTAGAGACAGAGTGGGGAGCAGAACAGGCAGCTTGACATAGTACATGCTGAGGGGGAGCAGTGGGGAGACAGGAGAGGTCTGCTGCGCCATGTGGGTCACCGCTAGGGCTGGGGACCGAACCCAAATTGAGGTGGCTGTGGCTAGCTTGCAGTGCTGTGTCCTAACCCGTCTTGCCATTAGGGACAGTTGACTTAACTGTGACCTTCTTTCAAATAAAGGAAACTGGCAGTGAAAGATACTAATTTAAAAGGCATATTGTCAAGGAGGATAATTAATCATGGTGCCTGCCACTATTCTAGGTGGCTTTTGGTAGCATAGTTTAAATTTAGGGGATGCTGGTAGTGTAAGGGAAATGACATTTATTGGAGTGGATAATTAAGAAGTAAATATTTGTATTTTAAATTATCATTGATAAAAATAAAATGTGTAGAATGGCCCATGAATGGCAACTATAAAACATTAATAAAGTAGAATTAAAAGATCAGAAATAATCCCTCATGTTTATAGTCCATTGATTTTGACAAGGGAACTAGTATAATTCAATAGGGAAAGTATAATTTTTTAAACACACATCAGATTGCACCCTTACCTCAAATTCTATAAAAATAATTAACTCAAACTTGATCAAATTCATAAATGCAAGTAAGATAACAAACTCTGAGAAGAAAACATTAGAGCAAATCTCCATGACTTTGGACTTGACAAAGGATTATTAGATATGACACAAAAAGCATAAGCAAAGGAGAAAAAAAAGATGACTTGGACTTCATCAAACTCCAAAATTTGCAATACTATCAAGAAAATAAGAAGTCAACCCAGAGAATGGGAGAAAATATTTACAAATTATTGTAAGGGACTTGTAGCTAGATTATGCAGAGAACACTTACAATTCAATAATAAAGGACAGATAATCCCATGTTTTAAAAAGGGCAAATGAGTTAAATAGATTTTTCTCCAAAGAAGTATCTGTGTAGCTAGGAAGCACATGAAAAGATATTCAACATCATGAGTCCCCAGGGAAATGTGAATTAAAACCATACTGAGATGCCACATTATAATCACTAGTTGGATATTATTTTAAAAACAGAAACAACCAAAGAAAGAAAGTTTTGGTGAGAAGGTGGAGAAACTTGAACCCTCTTACACTGCTGGTAGGAATGTTAAGTGATCCAGTCCCTCTGGAAAGGAAAACAGCAGTTCCTAAGGAAATAAGCATAGAACAACCATTTGACACAGCAATTCCATGCCTAAGCATATACTCAAGGATAGTAAAGATAAGCATGCGCATAAAAACTTATATATGAATGTTCATAGTTTGTAATATTCATGGTAGCCCAGATTTGAAAACAACCCAAACTGTCCATCAAGCGATGAATGGACCAAACCAAATATACCAGTAGTATATTTATGCAAGGGACTATGCACTAAGAAATGGCACGTGCTACAACATGAGTTAACCTTGAAGCATGCTAAGTGAAAGCAGGCAGTTTCAAAAGGTGAATAACTGGATTTATCTGAAGGGCTGAAACCAAGCAAATCTATATAAAAAGTATATTGTATTTACAACTACTAGAGGCATAGAATGATGGACAGAGGGTACATGGATTTTATTTTTTTCAAAGATTTATTTATTTATGCATACAAGAACTGGGGTGCAGGCCAGAGGTGTGTGTGGGGGGCGGTGATGAGAGGATTCACCAGAGAGACTGGAGAACAAAACAGGCAGACTGACTGAAATACACTGCTGAGGGGAGCAGCAAAAGGGAAAGTTCTGCTGTGTTATGTGGTCACCTCCCTGGCTGGGGATTGAACTTATGCTGCAGTGGTGGTGGATAGCTTCTTAGGACTGTGCTTTAACCCCTTGCACCACCAAGGAGGCCTGGCATGTGGATTTTAGATAGAGAGTGTGTAGCTATACTAAAATTGTGGTGATGATTGTAAAAGCCATTGGATTGTACACTACAGATAGAGTATCTACAGTGTGAGAGTTACACCTGAATAAAACTGCTAACAACAAAAAAAGAGAAAATCATTAAGGATGTTATATTTGCTCAATTCTTCCTTCTTGAAGCCTCATTCATTCATTCATTCATTCAGCATCATGCTTCCTTAATGCCAAGACCCTGATCTATACTCTTCCTCCTCCCATTCCCCCTTCCTTTGTCCTTCATTTCTGGCAGCTCCATAGGTGAACAGGTTCACAAGATTCATTTTCAGCCTCTTGCTCTTTCTTTCTTGTGAGAATCCAGTCCTGGTTCTTATTCCAAAGTCTTTCAAATCGTTAGCTGGCTCTGACAGCTTCTGCCAGCTCTACTCCCACATTCCCAAATGCCTGCTGATATTTCCATTTGCATGTTTCCAACTGAGCTTGTCTAAAACTAATTTGATTTCTCCTTTTCCCTTTTCTCCCTATATCAGTTCATCCTTCCAAATTCCCTTTTCCTTTAATGATGCTACATCTCTTACGTGAATCTTTAAATGCTCTCTTGTCTTCTCTGGTCATCCAGTAACTAGACTTTACAGAACTTTGCTTCCAATGTTGCATTTACTAATCTCTTCCTTCCCATTGCTGTAGTCTCTCCTGTAATTTAGCCCTACTTAGGAATGTCTACCACCCTTCTATCTGGCCACAAGTACTACAGAATATGAGTCGTGGAAGAAGAGTTATATAGCCTGAGGAATGACTTCAAGCTCCTTGCTATGGACTCCGTGCAGATTTCACAAAAGAGTTGCACAAAGATGAGAAAGCCCATGAGCCTAGAAAGAAGCCCATTAATAAATGAAGCAGACTACTCACAGACACTCCTAAGAGTGTCTATGGAGAGCCCACTGGCCGCCTTTTCTTGAGTCAGTGTTCACTCGTACAGCCGGACCAGTGGACGATGTGCTGAACTATTTCCATGCTACTTGGTAAACAGCCATTGTCCTGAGTCCTATGACTGCCCCACCTCCCCCGAGAATGCCCGTCATCAGACACATCAAGATTAGCCACTTAAGTCCCCACTGGTGGCTGCATGATTCGCAGCTATAACTCTTTACCCAAGCTGGTCTTGACTTTTGCACCTTTCCGGTGGCTACAAAACCACATGCACCAGCCTCCTAGAGTCCATCTCAATCGCCATCACTCGCTTTCTGGCCCCTTCCATTTTTTTCCTACAGCGTATTCCCTGTGTGTGGCCTATGCTAAAAAGTATCTGCTTTTGCCTTTCTCTCCCATTCTGCTGAAATTCTTCCTGTTCCTCAAGGTCTCACTCATGTGCTTCTACTTCCAAGAAGTTGTCCCTGAATCCTTCTGCCCCAAGTGACCTCTCTTGTGATTGTTTGTATGTGTGTATATATCTGAGTATATTATTACTTCAGTGCTTTAATGTTGCTGTATCATTTAAGGTTATTTTGGCCGTAGGAATCAAGCAGTTCTGGTTCCCTTTGTTGACCTTGAGTCTCCCCTCTATCTACCATGCAGCCTCCTAGATGGGCCAATGACTCCCTGGTGGGTGTCTGCAGGCTTTTATACCCCATTTGCCTACTTGGCAAAGGAAACTTCCTGAGTCTTAACTTAGGCAGTGGGAGAATGGCATTCAGCATATGCAAAATTCACAGCCTTTCCCTGCACCTCAAACTTAAATATCTTATCTTAAATTAAACCTCATGTGCTTTGGGTTGTAAACTGTACAATGTCTGAGAGTGAAACATTTTATTTAACAGCTTCTCTCTCTCTCTTTTTTTTAAAGTAGCAACTTTTCTAGCTTTCTTGTGCTGGTTAGCAGAAAGAATATTTTGTGTATAAATCAATGTCCTATTGGAAGCAGAGGGAGGAGAAATCACAGTTCCCTCTCAGGGGCTTCCAAGTGGGCCAGAGCTTACCCCTTCTATCCCACCACCAAGCTGCAAATCATGGTTTGTTCCATTCCAAGCACTTCTTCCAGCATTCTCAGGAAAACATCTGCCCTTGATGTACTTCCTTTCTGTGCTGCAGCATCGTGACTTTGAGCATGACACACGTGGTTATTGGGTTGTATGAAGGACACCTATAGACCATTTTTAATTGTTAAAAGATATATCTAATTTTGTATACAGAACTGGAGTACAGGCCAGAGGCTCAGGGGCGGTGAGAGGATTCACTAGAGACAGAGTGGGGAGCAGAACAGGCAGATCAAGGAAGTACACTGCTGAGGGGAGCAGCAGGCCAGTCAGGAGAGGTCTGCCACGCCATGTGGTCACCCCTGGGGCAGGCAGGGATCGAATTCATGCTGCAATAGCTTTAGCTTCTTAGTGCTGCGCTTTAACCTGCTGCACCACCAGGGAGGCCTCCTAGAGACCACGATGTCTAGAAGTTACATACACTCTCAACCACCTCCTAAGGTAGGTATTTCCCCTCTGTGTTGATGGAGAAACTGCAGCTCAGTGAGGCCACATGATTCACCCAGTGTCACCCCCACATGCGGAGTAGCCCAGAGGTGTGGTGAGTAGTACTGAGCTTGTGCTGGGTTCCCACCGCTCATTCCCTGTGGGACAGCTGTGCCCGGTGCCCCCACAGGCTGTGCAGTGACCACCTTCTCTCTCCAGTCTTGGCTGGGAGCTTTTCTCATCGCCCACCTGACCCTCCGGCTCATGCACACCCCACAGCATCTGTCCCCTTGTTTGTTGCTGGGGGCTTTGTTGTTCTTTTCAAGAGAAGCTATATATTCCCACCATGTCCCCATCATGGCTGGTTCACACAGGTCTCTGCTGGAGTCATTTCATATCCTAGGGGTTGTCCAGGTTCAGAGTTGCTAATGCTAGGAGATGGGCAGGGGCAGACCATGAGCTTCCAGAAATTCTGTTGAAGGGAAGTAAATGAATGGAGATGTCTCTGAAGCAACCTTTCAATCCTGCTTGTGTTACTGAGCAAAAGAAAGCAAGTGACAGGGAGGGAGGGTGAAGGGGCACAGGAGGCCCCTTGAGACATTCCCTGTCCACTTTAAAAGCAGGCGCTGGTGCCAGGGAGCATTTGCCACCGTGAATCTGTGTACACACACACAATGGTATTGCCTGTTTGGGCGTCACCTCACCCTTCCTCCCGTACCCTGCCATCAGCTTGCCTGTCCTATGAGGTAACATAACATACATAGCGTTCATACATTGGCTCCTGCGTTCAGTTGTGCAGGTGGTTGCCTGCACAACTCAGGGCCTGTAGCATATGCACTGCTGATGCAATAGAACCCTCTTAACCAAAGGGGGATGAGGCAACTGGTAGAAAGTGGGTACATGTGCAGTTGGATTTGGGGTGTGTGTGTGATATTTTGCAGGAGGTGATGTGTGTGACTCCTGGAAGGATCAGCAACAGATCAATCTGGTTCAGCACCTACTGTCACCATATCACCATTTAGTCCCCGCCTCACTTGGGCAGATGATTTAATTTCTCTTGAGTCCATAAAAGAAGGAAAAGGGAAAGTGCTCTCTTTACTCTCTGCGCTGGGTGGCCTCTTTGGCTCAGTATTCAGGCTTCCAGCTTCCTACATTGTGTCACTACCTTCCTAGCTGGGAAAGGGAATCCAGTGGGGGTCAGTGACCTAGCTTAAAGATCCCCTGCCACCAGAATCCAAATGTAAAGGGCTTCAGATCATTGCACATTTTTTTTTTTCCATCCTGGTAAAATATGCGTAACATAAAATGTGCCATTTTAACCACTTTTAAGTCTACCATTCAGTCACAGTAAATTCGCAATTTTGTGCACCCAGCACCATCATCTATCTCCAGAACTCTTTCATCTTCTCAAACTGAAACTCGTCCCCATTAAATGCAACAACTCCCACTTCCCCTCCCTGGCTCCTGGAAACCACCATTCTACTTTCTGTCTCTATGAATCTTGCAGTTCATGGTTTCCCATACAAGTAAAATCATACAGTAGTTGTCTTTCTGTGATGGATACTTACTTCACTTAGCATGATGTTCTCAAGGGTCATCCATGGTGTGACTTGTGCTAGAATTTCCTTTCTAAGGCTGGGTATTATTCCGTTGTATGGATTTATCACACTTTATTTATAACTGTTTATCTGTCAATGGACATTTGGGCTACTTCTACCTTCCTGCTATGAAGGTGGGTATAAAAATATCTGTTCATTGATGAGATTCATATGGAACAACAAAAAACCTCGAATAGCCAAAACCCTCATGTCTAAGAAAAATCAAAATGGAGGCATTACAATCCCAAACT
>NW_004567121.1:5066309-5077977 GCF_000260355.1 Condylura cristata | reverse complement strand
TGCTTTCAGTTCTTTTGGGTGTGTACCCAGCAGTGGAACTGCTGGGCCTTATGGCCATTCTATGGTTAAATTTTTGAAGGAAACCCACCTGCTTGTCACAGCAGCTGCATCATTTTTACATTACTCTACCAGTAATACAAGAGTTCCAATTTCTCTAGTCCTCACTCAAGCTTGTTATTTGCTGTTTTTTTTTATATTTATATAATAACCATCACAACGGGTGTTGCATATACATTTTAGAGTGCTAGCTGAACACCTTCTCTTATATTCCTTGATTTTGGGGGCAGTTTCCTTAGACTGCCATGGGCTGACAGATGGGAATTCCTCATCTGCTCAGAAGTGTCCATAAAGGCCTGTTACTGCTGTTTCATTGCTGACATTAGGTGACACGGCCTGAAGACGGGGGTGGTGCCAGCGAGGAGAAGAGCAGAGTATGGTGGGTGAATGTTCCTTCTGAGTGAGGTGTCAGAAAGAGCTCTGAGAAGGGAGTGTCTCGAAGACACTGCTTTGTCCTGTGCACGGTGCCCCCACAATAACATGTATTTTCAAAGATTTTGAACTGGGGGTGATACTGATACTGCACAAACAAGAGGCGGCTTGGTCCTTCATCAGGACCATCACTGGCCATGGCAGTGGTTCTTTTTCTCCTTCCCTTCTGCTCTCCTCCCCCCCTCATTTTTTTTTTTTAAATGGATGTTAAGTTCTCACAGAGATGCAAAGGGGCCAGAAATGGCCCATATTCAGAGAGTCCTTGTACCATGGCTAAGGAGTCATTGACCTAGACTCTCAGAGGCCTCTGCCTGGGTCATTTGGAAGCCTAGGGTTCCAAGATGTGAGATGGTGCATTGAGTGGTGGCCCAGACTCAATTGCTTTTGGCTCCAAACACAGCAGCCCCAAGATGGTACCCGGAGTTGGGAGACTCAGCTCCAGCACAGGCCTTTGCCACTGGACCTGAATGCTCTGTGGTCTGTTCTGAGCTACCAACTATTGCAAACTTCCACTGAGAACCCCAGTACAGCCCTCATCCCTCTGTTTCCCAAGCTCAAGCAACAACACTGCCCCAAGCTCCAAGTGGATATTTGAAATTAAATTGAAAGGAAGCATGGAATAAAGCAGGGGCTAAGAGCAGACGTGCACTGTCCTCGCAGCAACCACTGGTTGTCATGGCCAGATTCACCCCAAGATCCTGGAACACCTACTCGATCCCTTGGGTGGTCAGCAGATGGTGGCAGTTTGGCTTCGTGCTTCATCACCTAGGGCTTATCCCAGTGACCATCTCTTCTGATGGATGTCCCATTAAGCAATTATTAAGTATCACAGCTTGACTTGTAACCTATAATGTCTAAACAAACAAACAAACAAACAAAAAAAAAAAAACTGCAGCAATCTGTAGTGTGCTGTAGCCATACAAAGCAAATAAGAAAAGACCAATTTTGAAAAATAAAGTTTGACTTATATCCTGACACACTCCCACAACTGCCGGCACCTCCCACTCTTAACAGTGAGATGTAGGAGAAGGTTACAATAACTTGCTTGGAAATAACAGTTATCCAGCCCCATGATGTGTGAGGCCAGGGCTACCCAGTCGGGCTTCTGGAATAAAGCACTTCTGCCATCTGAGTGCCTGAACCAACAGGCACAAGGGCCCTGTGTGGGCATGGAAACACTGCCTGGGCTCTTGGGCCTAATATATATCCTTTATCTGCAATTAGCCTATCACCCCTTCTGAGAACACAAATAGTTCACTCTGTCATTAATGGGAATGCTGTTCTCACCCCAATGGGAGGAAAAGGCCCAGAAACACGCTTAATGGATTTTTTTTTTAATGCTTAAAAACATTGCAGTGATTTTTTGTTTCCAAAAAGGACATGTTGATAACTTTTCCATATGGTAGCTTTCTGTTATGTTAGTGGCTTGGCAATTTTTAATATTAAATTCCTAATGGTAAGCAGAATTTCATCCAGTTTCAATCCATAAGTCAGTTAAGTTTCCAGAGAGGAAGTCATTATTTCTGTACTCTTGATTCATATTTTTTTTTTAAAAAAAACTTCTATTCCTAGTCGCAAGTTATCTCATCTTTTCATACGTGCCTTCAGGTCTGTGGTAAAAGACTTAGGTGACTTTAGATCTCATACAAAGTCATCACAAAGGGCATGTCTTCTTACCGGCACTGAGTTTTCCTAAGTTATTGTTTCAGTTCTCACGTGCCAGCCATGGTGAAAGGGGCCAGACCTCGGATAGAAACCTCTTTTTTCAAGCAGAGATGACTCTCCCCAAGATGTCCCACTTTCTTGCCCAACAATGAGCAATTTCACACAACTTGAACATTTTAAATGCCTTCCTGATATGATTAAAGAAGGATCTCACAAATACTACTTAATGTCGCTCGTTTTTCTTCCCTGTGGGTGGTAGTTTAGCATCGGAAATTATATTTATATATTTAATAGAAATAATAAAGATGATGTTAAGGATGGTATTAACTCTGGAAAGAACTCAAATATGGATAATGTCTGTTGTGAGATACTGAAATGATTTGTAAACCCCTCCCCATTAAAAAGTACGACTTTTCATTTGTGAAAGGCAGTGAATTCCTCCACGGTCAGCCTAAATGGTTGCCTTATGTGAAAAGTAAAGGAAAACCAGTCTTTCCAGATGCCACTTCTGTGAAACCCCTTGCTTTTGTGATTTTTTTTTTCTTTTATACTTGCCTCTGCAAATGAAATTATTTGTAACTTGAGGGCTGAGGCCAAGTAATGCATTTTAGAAGTCACAGTGATTTACACTGGGCACTAGACACATCATAATATATCAACCTGCTAACGCCAGGTTATTTTGTTTTTAAGAAACTCACTTTAAAAAATCATTCCTGGTGGCCCTCCCTTGTGGCGCAGCGGGTTGGGGCACAGCACTGAGAAGCTGGGGCCACTTGCGCATGAATTCGATTCCCGCCTGCCTCGGAAGTGACCACATGGCGTGGCAAACCTCTCCTGGCCCGCCCGCTGCTCCCCTCAGCAGTCTGCCTGTTCTGCTCCCCACTCTGTCTCTGGTGAAGCCTCTCATTGCCCCTGAGCCTCTGGCCTGTACCCCAGTTCTGTATGAACAAATAAATAAATCTTAAAAAAAAAATCATTCCTGGGGTAGCATACTGAAGCATACGCTTTATCTTGGGGATCTGCAAATTGTAACTGACAGTATTGGTTTAGCTCCTTCCGTGGCGAGAACCCACTCTGACTAAGCAGAATGAGATTTATGTAGGTGTGTAGCTAGCCTTCAGAACTGCTGAAAAGGATGGAGAAAGGCTATCCGATGAACAGGAATAATGTCCAGAAAAATACCATGGAGACAGGCCTACAAGGAAGCCAGTACCTCTGTCCCAACCCCACCACTTTGAGTGACTCTTGCTCTGGTTCTACTTTTCCCCCCTATAATACTGTCCTGAATCCAAGTTTCTTGAGCCTCCCCTTCATCTGTAGATCCCAAGTCTCACCCAAAGCACCTGGGAAATGCAGATGGTGGCTCTCCAGCTCTTTCCATGAGAAAGACACATTATATGGGATAGAAAATGAGGCTGAATATGTCAACCCACAGGAACTGCCACATGTGGAACAGACAGCACCTGGTGGAGAGGAGTGGGGAGGGGAAGCGCCAAATGAGACAATTTGCAGCTGAATTTCACAGCAAGTCCCTGGTTTAGAGAACAGTATAAATGATAGGCAACCCTTGAACCATACTGGCTTGGTCTGCAGGGATCTGCTAAGCATGGATTATTTTGGGGGGAAGTTTCTGTTGGTTGATTGAATCTATGGCTGCAGAACCCATGGATCTAGGAGGTCAATGATAAGGGTCTTGAGATCCTTGAATATTGGTATATGCTTGGAAGGCAATGAGGGCCAGGGGTTGAGGGGGTAGTCCCCTGAAACCAATCCCCTGCAGATACCAAGGGATGATTGTAGTTACATTTTGGGGCAGTCAAAAATTATATATGGGCCCTTCCTGGTGGCGCGATGGGTTGGAGCACAGCACTGCAAAGCTGGCCGCAGCCACTTGTGTGAGCTTGATCCCCAGCCCTGGTGGTGACCCACATGGCGCAGCAGACCTCTCCTGACCTGCCTGCACTGCTACTCTGAGCAGCGCAGTCCGTTAATCTGCTGGTTCTGCTCCCCACTCTGACTCTGGTAAACCGGCTCACCACCCCTGTGTCTCTGGCCTGTACCCCAGTTCAGTATGCATAAATAAATAAATCTTTTTTTAAAAAAGTTATGTGTACAGGCCCTCCCTGGTGGCGCAGCGGGTTAAAGCACTGCACTGAGAAGCTAAAGCCACTTCCGCATGAGTTCAAATCCCGCCTGCCCCGGAGGAGACCACATAGCGAGGCAGACCTCTCCTGACCCGCCCACTGCTCCCCTCAGCAGTGTACTTCGTCCATCTGCCTGTTCTGCTCCCCGCTCTGTCTCTGGTGAAGCCTCTCACCGCCCCTGAGCCTCTGGCCTGTACCCCAGTTCTGTATGTACAAATAAATAAATCTTTAAAAAAAAAAAAAGTTATGTGTACTTTCCAGTATCCTTGGGTTGGCACCCCAAACCCTGTGTTGTTCAGTCATCAGCTGGAGTTGGTAGAGAAGCTGGACTGGACAGTGGCCATGGCCTGAAGGAGTATAACTAGGACATCTGCTAACTGGTGGCCTGCCCGACCCTTTAGCCCTACCCCAGTCCCACCTCATAAACCATTCTGCAGGAAAGTCAGCATGTCTTCAAGACCAGTTGAGTTTTGGAGGGGGCTCGAGTCTCTTCTCCTTCACCAGGGGATGTGGAGTCTTCTGGACTGCTCCTTCCTCCCTTTCTTCTCCTTCCTTATACCCAGGTTTTCTTCTGCTAGGGCTCTGGCTCTAACAAGCTGGTAGGTGCTTCTATTCCAAGCTGGAATGCTGTTTGTGCCAGCTTGGGGTCTGAAATAAGTGTACAAGGTCAGACTTGTTTATTTCCACTCGCTGCGTAAGAAAGTCCTCTTGTGATGACACAATTATTTCTTTGATGTTATATTTGGCTATCTCCTCTTGTTTGACTTTCATAAAAAAATCATCAGATATCCATAACAGAATTATGGATATATTTGAAAGTAATAGCAATGATATATTTTTACTGTGGTTTTGCATCTATAATACGTACATAACCATCCTACAAGCTATGTTAATTAGCTTAATTTATGGATGGAAAACAAGTTCAGAGTGGGTAAGTCACTCGTTTAAAGTAGCACAGCAGCTCCAGAGTCCAACTCTGGTCTTGTGACTCTGAGAAGGAGGTTCTTTTCCTATATATTGTATTCTTGGCATGAGGAAGATTAAGCAGGAGGTTTGGTATGAAGGGTGGAGAGAGGGAAGAACTCAGGAAGATTTTATGCATTTTTGCATAAATGTGTGTTAGCCCAACAACAGTACAATGCAGGTAAGATGTTGCATTTTCAGCTGAGATCTCACAACTTGGCAAGTTACATCATCATTACCCTATTGCTATACCTTAACAAAGCCAAGTATCAGGAAGAAGCAGTCCAGGATTTTGCACATGACTTTTATTTGACACAGAGAGCTGACTGGTAAGATGCCTGAAGAGAGTGGAGGCTCTAGGGAATAGAAAATGCAGATGGGTAGATGACATGATCAGACACACGGAAGCTACTGTTTGGGAGAATGACTATTCCCTGGCTTTGCTCCCATAAGCCCTCACTGGCACTTCCTTTTGTCACCGTCAGGTGTGGGTGAATAAAATGAAGAAGGGGACTGCGTGACTTGTCCAAAGTCCTTTGGTATATGGACTGAGAGTCCTCTGGGCTCAGCAAATTCCTGCATTGGATTGCCTGGACAAAGGTTTCTGAGAAGGGCTGGTCCCTGAGGCAAAGGGCCAAGGAGCAGAGGGAAGTTCAGCAGTGCCTGTGAAATGCGGTGGAGTGGGACTTGGGGAAGCTGACTCCTGTGCAGAATTCAGTTGCCCCTGCAACATCCCCCTGTATCAGAGGCCAGTAGGGCACAGGACACCTCACTGGACTCTGCGTCTGGCCAGCAGCAAATGATCTCTGCTTCTGAGGTGCTTCTGCTGATTAGCAATAGCTAACAACCATGATAATAAAGATTAACATGTGATTACATTCTGCCCTCGCGGAATATTTTTCACCTGCAATACTTTGTTCAGTTGGTGGTTTCCAGAGGTGGAAAGAGCAGGCTAATGGTCATTTTCTAGTGAGAATCTCGACAGCTCACAGTTCTATTCAAACCTGTTCTTTCTGCTCTGCCGCACATCACTCTTTATTTCAGCAGAAATAGATTGTATTCATGGCGAGGAAAGGAAAATAGTGATAACAGTATAGGTGAGTTACAAGGCTTTCTTCCAGCTGTTGTCAAGAGTTCTGGTCCAATCAAGCACCAGACTCAGTGGAGAATCCTTCCTTGCCTCTTTCTAGCATCTGGTGGTTTCCAGCAATTCTTGGGATTTTTTTTCCCTTTCATTCCAATCTCTGTCTTCACCCCTGTTCCTGTGGGTCTCCAAGCCTAATGTCCTCTCCTTACAATGACACCAGTAACTGGATTAGGCCCACCCTAACTTAACATGACCTCATTTTAACTCCACTATGGCTACAAAGACCCTATTTCAGATATGGTCATATTCACAGCTACTGGAGATCAGAACTTTGGTATATCTTTTTACAAGACACAATTGAACACACAACAATAACAAGATGCTTTTATTAGTATTCAAATACAGTGAGGACAGCAAAGGGTCAATTTCAAAGGTTGGAAATTGTACTGGAGATTTTTGTGAGTAAAAAGAAGACAGAAAAAGAAAGATAAAATATGTAGTACGTTCACTATTAGTATGGGTGAAGAGATAATTAACCCGAGTAATATATTATATTTGATTTTTCAGTTATCTAATAACACATGTATCATGTATTGACATTTATAGCAACATGATTATTGATTCAGGTGGCTAAACACTATCTTGAAAAAAGCAATTTGCTAGTAAGACAGTCCTTATAACTTCATGTTGAATAGGGAAAAAAACACAATGGAAAAAAATCTCATACTGAATAGAGCATTTAATCTGATCTAAAGTCCTGTGTTGCAAACTGTTTACTTGACTAAACAAAGCTTTTTAATTCTCTAGGTTACATATTCAGCGTCTTTAAAAATAAGATAAACTTCAGAGCATGGCAGGCAAACTACATGCTTTCTTTTTAAATGACTGATTTTCTAATATCCCTTTAATTGATTCTAACTTCCCTCTTCAACTGAGATTTATATTTATGATTTCAGGCTTTCTCTTTTGAAGTGTGTGGGGGGGGACTAACCCATTTTGTTGTACAACTGGGCAGTATTCCTTTGGAGGGAACAGAATGATCAAAGCCAAGGAGGCATATTCTGAAAACAGTGGTAGATGATGCAGGACTGTGAGGCATGGGGGAGGGGAAAAATAGAGCCTTTCTTTGGGCTCACAGAATGTGGGTGCTCACTATTTAAAATACTCAAGCTACAAAAACAACCTAAGTGCCCAATGACATGCGAGTGAATAAAGATATGATATATACACAATAGGGTACTATACAGCTTAACAAAAGATGAAATCTTGCCATTTGTGAGAATATGGATGAAACTGGAGGGGCGGTTATGCTAAGCAAAATAAATCACAAGAAGAAAGACAAATACAAATGATTTCACTCATGTGGAATATAAAGAACCAAATAAAGGAACAGATAAAAAACAAACTAAACCAAATACATGAAATCTAACTGTAGAACAGAGACTAGCATTTTCTCACTGCAAAAAAATTTTTCAGAGAGAGACAGGTCTAATTCTACAACTCCCTGCTAACTGCAGTTTGCTGTGAAAAAAAAAAATGCAGATTATACACTGAAGACTAAGTAGGACCAACCCCTTCCACATCCCTACCTAATACCCCTACCCCTGGCTCCCAAAACCTCCTTGAAGGTCTCTGCAGACCCTGTATATTAATATGGAGGTCTAGAGAAAGAAGAAAGCCAGATTAGCAGGGCCTCTCAGAAAGGGCTAGAGGCAGGTATGCAACAGTGTTTGCTGAATGACTGTGTAACTGTGGAGGGGAAATGTCCCTATTTGGATGGATGTTGCTGAGATAGCTCGAGTTGCCTGGAACCATGACAACCTACAGGGGCCATGATGTCACAGTCTAAAAGCCATGTCAGGGAAGGCAGGGCCAGGATCCAGGAGAAGCATAGTCCTTGATGACTTAGTTGAGTTGCTAAATCAACCACAACATATCTCTGACCATATTGAGGTGTGAAACCCTGAAAAAAATAAAGCATCCAAATACTTAGAGGTTGTCTTTATCTGGGTTCCCACCACAGACTTTTCTGAAGAAAAAATGGCAAACTGATCCTTCAATGCTTTTTTATATACTTGTAGTCACATCTCTCTTCGCAGGAAGGGACCACAAAAGAGGAGACTTGCTTGTTGTCCAATAGAACAGAATCTCCTGGTCATTATTATGAAATGATTAATGCAGTCATCAGACTCTTCTCCATGTATAGTGTGACAGTGAGGTTTGAAATATGTGGTCACTGGGAAGAAAGAGCTTCCTCTCCTTCTATGTTGAGCCATTGCAGGTGGGGATGGACAAATGAAACCTTTTAGAACTTACATGTACAGGCAGATACACAGAATATAAGTTGTAGATGGCACAGAAGATCTATCCTGGAGAGTGTACATAGAAATTAATTCCTATCTTTAGAATAACAGATAGCCCACATTGCTAACAAAATATAGAAATCATTAAAATGTGAGTATATACTCACACACATACACATATATGTATATATGAGTTTCAGATAATATATAAATAAAAGCCAGTAAAATACAAATTAAAAAAGTGAAAAGCTGTTCCTTTTCAGTGTCTCTTCAAAAAGGTAGCTATTATATACTTTTCTGATTCCATCCAGAAAATTATATATATAATTTATAAGAGAACCAATATAATACAAAGACTGGCTTTCCCCTATAATATAAGTTGAAATTTTTACTCTCTGCAAATGCAGACATGCCTCCTTCTTTTTTGTGACTGCGTAGCATTCCATTGTATGGGCTGGTGGGCTGAATTGTATCTCTCCACAAAAGATATGTTGGAATCTTAACACCTAGTCCTCCAGAGTATAACAATAGGAGATACAGTCTTTATGGAGATAATCAAGTTAAAGATAGACCATTAAGCTGGTGTTTTTATAAAAATGGGAAATTTGAACCAGAAACACTCAAACACAGAATGGAGATGATATAAAGAGGCATAGAGGAAAAGACAGCCATCTCCACACCAAGGAAAGAGACCTGGAAGAGATCCTTTTCTTATGGTCCTCAGAAGGAACAAACCCTATGAACAGCTTCATCTTGGATTTCTAACCTCCAGAACTATGAGAGAAACTTCTATTGGTTGAGAATATCTAGCCTACAGTTTTATTATGGCAGTCCTAGGGAGCCTGCTAGGTATCTTTAATGCAGTAGGCAGGACACAACTCAAGGAATCTCTTCCAGTAAGTTTGTTTTGATTTTTGTAGAACAAGAACTTTTTTGAGGGTGAAAATACTTATTCACTAAATTTTAGATTTGATTGTTTTTATGTACACTGACCTTTCTTCAAGGTCAACCAAGTGCATTATGAGGATTTCATACATCATAGTGAGGTAGTGAGTAAACAAGAGTCAGGGGACATTAGCAGGAATCTTTTGCATGCAGTAGAGAATCTCTATTTGGACTACCCTACGGAAAAGGAATCTAACTTTAAAGATATTTTGGTGCCTTGCAGGCTAGGATAGTTGACCTTCAGGGGAATTTGAGACCAGGACCCAGATACAACTAGAACTATTTCTAACTTTAGTCCTACTCTTCCCTGCATAGTTGACCCATTCTGTTGAAAGATCTAGAGAGCTTAGCTCTGGAAGAATCCTCATAGGCTCAGCTTGCATAGGTTTCTATGTCATCACCAATTGTGCATCCAGAGAGCAGAGTCACAGTGCATGAGCCTGGCTGCAGCCTTGAGAAACAGTTGGATGATGAGAATGGCATGGCAGGGGGAAACGACCTCTAGGAGGCTTTTGAGAGGATAATCACCTAGAATCTCTTCATTGTTTTGGCAGAAGCTCCTGGTACAACTGCAGCAGTGCCATCACTTGTAGAAAATCTAGGGCTTCAGAATACCCACCTCAGGGTCTTATACTAGCTCCTTGGACCACAAAGAAGATCCTGTACTAAAGCAAAAATGCCTTAGACAGTCTGTAGCCCACCAAGAGCATCCTTCCTTGGGGCTCTGCAGCTATGTCATCCTTCCAGGCTAGCGTGGAAGAAGCAAAAATGGTTGTTTAAACAAGGCTGGGCTCTGTTCGCCGGAAAATCCGGGCTGTGGCTGGGCTCAGTGCCTGCCAAACAAAATACCAGTTTGGAGATGTCGCTGGCATGCAATTTAAAGAATAACTTGACTAGCACTTGAGGTTATTTAGAAAAATACCTTCGGTCACATGCTTCCAGAATGTTATGTACTTGAAATGAATCATCTGTACCCAGCCCAGAGCGGATTTAATTACAATCCCCTCCTGGATTGCTTCTTTTAAAACTTGACCTTCTTTTTTGGTTGCTATTCAAATTCAGCAAAATATCAACTTGATTTTTTTTTTTTTTTTTTTTTTTTTGGAGTCGAGGAGGATGCTTTCTATAGCTGAATAGATTCAGAAAGGAAGAGAGAGCCCAGTTCACAAGGAGAAACAGCAATACAGTGGTGATAGCAGTTTACCTTTAATTACTGGGAAGATGTCACTTACCTGTGAAGGCTGTAACATAATCTGTCTCAACAACCATACCCAACTGTAAGAAAATACAGACATCTAACAGGCACCAGCAGAATGACTTCTGAGTCAC
This sequence comes from Condylura cristata, assembly GCF_000260355.1. Lineage (NCBI taxonomy): Eukaryota > Metazoa > Chordata > Mammalia > Eulipotyphla > Talpidae > Condylura > Condylura cristata. Next base: position 5,067,052 of record NW_004567121.1, on the reverse strand, counting down.
CTGGCGAGAAGACACCAGAGAAACACGCTTGACATCTGTTTCTTGGTGCAGGTCACTGTTAATACCCAATGATAAAGTTAGTGGGGAACCAACTTGACATGAGCTTTGCTTTTTGAAATCTGGCCCCCTCATTTGCCTTTGGCATTCTATTAGGAGAATCATCATGCCAGGGAAGTTTCCATTCAAATAAGCCACCCACGACACATGGCCTTTTCTTGCCTTAGGTGTTTCATGGGTTAAAAATGCCCATCTGCGTGACCAATGCTTGACAGTAGGCCATAGAGCTGAGACATTTAGGAGAGTCAGGGAAGGGGCAAGTAGAAAACAGGGGTAGGAGTGCACCATGGACTGTGCTGGAGGACTTTGGATCCTTCGGTGGTGGGCAAACTATAGTGACACACCAGAGAGGAGAAATCCTGTGCTGTGAAAAAAACAAACTAGAATGTTTAAAAAGTTAAACATAAATAAAAGGGCTCTCCCTGGTGGCACAGTGGGTTAAAGCACTGCACTATGAAGCCACTGAAGCACGAGTTCCCTCCCCAGCACCGGGAGCTGACCCACATGGCGCGGCAGACCTCTCCTGGCCCGCCCGCTGCTCCCCTCAGCAGAGTACTTCATCAGTTGGCCCGTTCTGCTCCCCACTGTGTCTGGTGAATCCTCTCACCCACCACACCTCTGGCCCGCATCCCAGTTCTGTAAGCATAAATAAATAAATCTTTAAAAGAGAGAGAGAGAGAGAGAGA
>NW_004567121.1:5035873-5065984 GCF_000260355.1 Condylura cristata | reverse complement strand
AAAAAAAAAAAAAAGAAAGAAAGAAACAAGCCCAGCTGCCTGCATCCTGAGGCAGCAGCTCCTGTGAGGGGCCTGAAGCCTGGTGGCTCAACATGGGCTGGGCTAACAGACCTTCAGTCACAAGGAAGCCTGGGGACCCTGGCAAGTCACACAAGCCCTCATAGTTATTGTCTCCTCTCTGGTTGATGAGCTGGGGATAATAATCAAACTAGAGTTAGTTGTTGCGCAGGGGTAATCCTCGAGTTATCAAGTACAGTCCATGGGAGTCTGTTCTGAAACGGCCCCGGGACTGAGCCCCACCAGAGTCAAGCAAACCTGGCAATTTAGCCCAAGGCAAAGCTGTTTCCTGCCATAAATGGTGATAAGTAACATTTCAGATTTGTGGGATGCAGTTTACTTTGTTTTGCTATCACCTCTATTGCCTCATTTTATCTTTCAAAGCTACACAAGAGAGGCAGGGCAACCCTGAGGCTCCAACAAAGTTCCCCCCAATCTCTGGGGACAGGCAGCCCCGCCCCTGGTGCTGGGGAGGTGGGGAGTGATGACTGATGGACCAGGCATCACACTGAAGGGGGGGGGCGGAGATGGCCTGGCCCACAGCGTGCAGGAGGACGGAAGCTTCAAGAACACCAAGATATTAGGACAAGAGTTTAAGGTCTTGAGAGCAGTAATTGCCACTTGAATTTCTCCAGTTTCTCCCCAGTTTCTCGACAAGAGCACTTCATCCAGGGGCCAAGTCCCTTTTCTACGGAAGAAACCTATTCCCCGAGGCCTAGGTTGCTCTGATCAGGCTTTGTGACAGATGAGTCACACGTTAAGAGCTACAAGTCAGCCAAAAGAGTTATTTTGGTTGCTTTATATCTCAAGTACCAGAACGGCCTGTGCATATGATTTATAGACCAGCCTTTCCTGAGACCAATAGGAAGGAGAAAAGCATGTAAGAACTCAGTCAGGTTCATAAATGCCTCTGTGCCTCAGTTTCTCATCTGTAAAACAGAGCCAGTAGCCCTAACATAACTAGGTTTTCATGCAATGTAGAGAAAATGGGCATAAAGGGACTGGCACATGACCACAGTGTAGCACACTGGGTATTTTTGATCTTTTGCAGCCTGCTTTCTGGTAGTCAATTGTTTACGTCTCTAAGCCAGGCATTGCAGGTGCAATACCAAACTAAACAAGGCTTCCCATCTCTTCCTCTCTCATTTTATTTATGTTCTCAGTTAGTCATTAAATCAACTCCGAGGAACCACATTAATAGACATCAACTCCGAGGAACCACATTAATAGAGCTGATCTAAACCTACGGTCCTAGGGGTTAAGTAGCTCAGAGACTATGAGCTGGACTGGCCTTCAAAAGGCAGGCAGGTGGATTGAGAGCAAGTGAGAGGGGGTGAATGCTGAGCTCTGTGAGAAGTTGTGTCTTCCCAGAGACCCACAAGAGCCCCCTGGGGACCCTCCATCCTTTCCTAAGTATATCCCAGATTCCTCTTTAGGGTGTGATCCTCCCTCCCACCGTCCAGGAAACAAGCCTACAGGACACAGACATACATCTAGGAGTATGTTTTCTCTCTAAGAACTTAGAAAGGCCTAGTGGTATTTGACATAGGCTACATGGAGAAATGAGCTCCTGACACAGCAGCAGTTGCAGTAACAGCAGAGGTCATTGCTCAGCCTGCCCCCAGTCGCTCCCTCCCTTTCAGGCTCTCTACCAGCCACCCCAGGGGATCCATCCTATCTCCCCACCCCAGGATGGCCTTGCCCCTCCATGCTCAGTGCCCTGGATGGGAGGCTTCCAACTTCCTAATATGTAGTTTCACACAATTCAGGCTGGCAGGTGTGAAGGAGCAGTTCCTGGAGGGAAGCTGAGAGAGAAGGCTCTGGGAGGAGAAGGCATAGGAAATGGTCTGCAGTGAGGAATGGGAGAGAGCCAGGCCCTAAGCCCCATGGCCCGGGCTGTGTTTGTGGACAGTATGGATCTTATTCCAATTATGATGAAAAGCCTTGGGAGATTTTTTTTTTTTTTTTTGGCAGGGGGAGAGGGGTTGTGTGAAATTGTAAAATACAGTGTAAAATATACCACTTCCCATCTAGCCATTTTTAGATGTACAGTTCAGTGACATAAGAATATTCCATGGTGCAACCATCACCACCATAAGCTCCAGATCTCTTTTCACCTGCAAAACTGGAAGTTTTTACCACTAAGGGCTGTCTGCTCCTCCCTCCCCTCCATCCCCTGGAGCCACCATTCTACTTTCTAGCTCTATGAATCCAACCTCCTGATCCCTCATAGAAGTGGAACCACATAGCATTTGTCCTTTTGCAATTGGCTTACTCTCTCAGCTACATGTCCTTAAGGTTTAATCACATGCTAGTACATGCCAAGATTTTCTCCCTGTAAAGGCTGGAGATTATTTCACGGTCTGTCCACCCCACATTGCGCTTACCTGCCCTTCTGGGGAGCACTAGGGTTGTTTCATCTCTTGCCTATTGTGAATAAAGCTGCTATGAATATGGACCTGCACATATCTCAAGGCCCCTACTTTGAATTTTGAGGGTATATATCGAGAAGTGGGATTGCCAGATCATATGGTAATTCTCTGTTTAATTTTTTTTTGAAGGAACTGCCATACTCTTTCCCATAGTTACTGACTGCTCCTCTTTATAGTCCTATCAAAAGTGCACAAACACTTCCATGTTCTACATCCTTTCCAATACTTGTGATGTTCTGTTCTCTGTGTGTTTATTAGTCATCGTCAAGGGTGCATTTTGGAGGCTCCAGAGCAGAGTACAGGGAGGACTACTTTGGGTTTTTAGAGGATCCTTGTGGCTGTCATTTGGAGAATGAAATGCATGGAACTCGCTAGGATAATTTACAGGGTCAGGGCTCTGTGACCAGGTTGTGCAGGGACAGTGAGCAAAATAAAACTCTCAGTCAAACCAGACAAGCGGTCATCTGTGTTTGAAGTAAGGCCACAGAGATGGAAGCCTACAGGGACAGGGTTGGGGGAGTTTCTGTTGCAGAAAGAGGTGAGGGTGAATGCTCTGGAGAGGGAATCAGGTGTGGATTGTACCCCTCTTCATGAAAGAGGAGATTGGATGCTGATTTTTGTTACACTGGGAAGAAAGAATAAGAAGGCACACTTGGGACAAGGAGGTAGGGAGTGACTCCCAACCCATGGGAGGAGAGGAAGTGGAGGTGGTGTTATGAGTGCCAGGCTGGGGCAGTTCTGTTCTGGGGGGGGGAGAAAGGAGGGGGGCTCAGCAAGAGTCACTGTCCCCCACTGTGCCCATGGCTTCCCTGGTGTTTCCACTTGGTCTCCCACCAGCTTCAGGTGGCCGAGTCCAGGCAGAAAACACCGGGGTGGGGGGTGTCCTGTAAGTCTTCTGTGGGACCAGCCTCACTCATTGAGAGGACAGGGGGAGGGGCGGTGGCTGAGCCAGGCCTAGCCCTCAGAGTGGCCTTGGGAGGTGGGTCGCCAGGACCAGTCGGAGGCCTGAAGGGAAAAGTAGAACAAAGAAAGACACAGGTGTTTCTAGAGAGTTGCACTTTCCCAGGTAGGGGAGACTGGGAAGAGCAGTGAGGGGGTTACAGGGACTCATCTTCTGCTAATCCACTAGCTGCATGTTTGTCCATTGCAGTTTTCTGTGTTGTTTATATTTAACCGAAAAAAGGGGTGGGGGAAAGAAGGAAAGCAAAAAAAGGAGTATGCGAAAGGAAGGCAAGCAGGACTCTAACTAGCTCAGTCTGTGTCCAACAATGGCTGGACGTCCCCTTTCTCTCTGGGCCCCTTGGGGAGAACATATCGATCCTCTACCCTTCTCCCTCCTGGGCAGTCTTTGAGCCAGGCGGAGACTGGGAGCAGGTGCCAGGAGAGGGGAAGAGAGGTCTCCCTCACCCTGTGCTGACAGACACACAATAAAAGCGAAATGGGGCAAAGGCAGACCACACAGGGGAAGCCAGAAATGCTAGATTCAACTGAGTGTGGGCGGGGGTTTGGGGTTGCTGAGCAGGGAAGCCAGGGGCAGGGGCAGGGAGGTGAGGCAGCCGGGGCAGCCAAGACAGAGAGACCCAAGCTGGTGCTGGAGGCAGAGAGCTGGCTGGTCCAGACTCGGGGCCTCACTCAAGAAGGTTTATCATTTCAGGAAAAATGTGTTGACTCTGTATCTGGAGCTGACTTCATCACTTATTCCTCATGTAGAGGATGTCCGTGATTACCTTCTTCACCATCAGTTTTGCAGAAATCCAGTGTTTACTTTTTTTTTTTTTTTGCCTCCCAAGTAGAAATAAATCTATATTTCTAAGTACCCAGCGCTGATTCTGACTCTGCGGAGCTGATTATTTTTACTGATTTTTAAAAAAGACTTTTTACTTAGGACGATGATTTTGGCACTTGAGAACAACTGAAGCTCCCAAAATACGCTGGGCGGGAAGCAGGTACTCCTATGTGGGAAGCTCTTTTCTAATCTCCTGAAAGCAAGCTATTTATACCCTAAAACCTGAGTTTTTAAGGAAATGTATCATTATTATAGCTTGCATAACTACAATTATGTCACAGAACTATTTCTACTGCCCTAGAATCATCTAAGCTGAGTGGAGACCTCAATGCTAGGCCCACTTGGTAAACTGTCTTCTCACTTCTCTAGCTGTGTGCTGAGTTCCCTGTTATTCCTATAAGTGCCTCTTTGTTCTAGGATTGTGCAACACGGTAACAAAGGGAGTGATTATTGTTTACTTTACCTCTGGAAGATTGTGAATGCTGCTTTTCAAGCCTTGAGCTCATTTCCTCCCCCTGGCTCTCACTGGAGTTGAGACAACTAACCTGGACAGCACCCACCTAAACCAGGAGAAGCCAACGGAGAGGCGGCCAATACCCACCACAAGTGATTCCTGTGAGTGGTTGGGGGTGGTCCTCAGCTGGGCCCTGGGGGGCTTCAGCCTATGGAGGGGGAGATGCTTGGAAACCCATAGAAATGCAGGAAAGGTGAAATTGGCCGATGGAAATACATCATGTGCTTCAGAGGAAGGAGCTGAATGAGAGGATGTAGATGGGTGAGACATTGCTACGGTCAAGGCAGCCTGGAAACAGGGGACTGTGGGAGGGAGGACCTGGAGCAGAAAACCAAGAGCAGATGGTCGGAGAGACATGGGGGGTTGGAAGACAGGGATGGCCTAGTCTGTCTAGACAGCTGAAGAATTTGGACTTTGCCTCAGTGGTCACCACACCTCTGGATTCCAGAGAACTTTGATTTTTTTTTTTTTTTAAGTTAAGACTAAGTGTTTAGGAATAATGTAGGAAACTAACTTTGCTTTTAGGGGACATGCACATCCCCTTCTGTAGGGTAAATGAGTTAATCAGGCTTTTTACGCCGCTAGCCTCTGCGGCTATCACCTGCAGCCTTGATGATGTTAACGCAGGTATGTGGAAGAGGCACATGTGCCTAATTGTGGACACCTGGCAGGGCTGTGTGCGCATAAGCAATGCGCACACATGTGCCTCAGAGGGCAACCTCATGGTGGGTGGGGGGTGGGGGTGAGGGGTGGCTCAGGTTGCTGTTTCCTTGCTGGTTTGTTTCCCCTGCTTAACACTCAAACCTGTGAAGATGATGCCAGGAGCTCCAAAGTTCTCTTTTAATGTTAGAACCGATGGTGACCTTACCTGGCCTGGGATGGTTGCAAAACACTCTCCTATCCACTAGTCTAGTGCTTTTGTAAATGAAAGATATTTTAACATCCTTCAGGAAAAGAAAAGTGAAAAAGAATTGTCAAAATAATAGACAATATAGTGTTGATAAAGGACAGCTATCAACTTTATATCATATTTGCCACTGTAGGCTGGCAGGTTAAACAGATCAGGTTTGCGAATGGCATGGGAGGTGGGGGGACATGGGGGCGTCTGGGTAGGAAGGGAGTAGGGGTGGGTGGAACACTAAGTGTCGGGAGATAGGAGATGGCTTTTGGGGTCCATTTCCTAAGATGTCCCTGAATCCCCCTCTACCCATAGTTACCACGTGGACTGTTAGTGGTCTCTCAACTGCTCGCCCTGTTTCTACTTCTTACATCATGTGTTCTCATGGCAACCAGAACAATCTTAACAAAAGTGCACTGACCATGTTTCTCACCTGCTAATATTCAGTAGCAAGTCAGCCGGCCTAGCACCTGGGCCTGGGCAGGACCCTCAAGCTTCTATGGCTGTGGTCCAGCCTCGCCCGGCCTCCTGGCTTACAGTGTGGTAGCCACCTTGGACATGTTCAACCCTGAACTCTCCTGGCTCGTCCATGGTCATCTTCCTCTTTCTGGAACACCTCGACTCTTCCTCATCCACAAGACCTCAGCTGACATGGAATATCCACATAGGGGTGTTTCCTGAATCCCCATGTCCACTGGGCTCCTCTATTTCCTTCACTTCACTTTTTTTTTTTTCCTTTATAGCATTTAGTACCGTTTGTGTGTTGGGGCCTTTAGTGCCAGGAAGGCACAGAGCAGGTTTTCTATGATCCAGGCAGATGGGTAAAGGAGAGTCCTGGAGCCCTCACTGGCTTTTTCAGGATTTTAAGGGTCTTTTTATGCCATTTGTAGGGAGGCAACCAGGTGCAGGGCAGGCAGGTCTCATAGTCCCCCGGTGAACCTTCAACTCTGGGATCTTTGCTCACCTTCACTGCACTCCACTGCACAGTATTCTGCAGCATCCCATCCTCAGCTGCTGCCCTCATATTCTCTTAGCTCAGATGTGCCTGCATACACGCACCCACGCCACCTCCAGGTGCTACCATCAGGCACACGAGTAAGACCACAGGTGTCCATCATTGATGCCAGTAGTAGGAGGGCAGAAAAATCACTTCCATGTACACTATAGGGTCCCCAGACACCCCTGTGTTTGGAGATTTGCTAGAACTTACAGAATCTGGCATGTAGTTTACACATGCAAAGACTTGTGCTTTTTTCCTGTGAGAAGTCACAACATTCTCCTCCCCCCAGCAACAAATTGCAGCAACATGTTTCCATCCAGGGAAACCCATTAGAGAAATTCGACATCCAAGACTTACATTGGGCATGGTCAACCAGTCACCCTCTGCCTACACGAGCCCAAATTCCAGAGACCCAGAAGGAAAGCAGGTGTTCAGCGGAAACCACATTGTTTGCACAAACAGGAAGCCCAAGAAGTCATTCTCGGCAGTAACTGTTGACTAGGAACACTTGGAGACCAAGTTCCCAGATGCCAGCTGAGGACCAAACTTGAAAGCAGGTCTTAGGCATAGCAATCTCAGATCTACTTGGTTAACTCTTTTTCTGCACAATTTGCAGTTGGAATTTGATCTCTGTGTTTCTTTGTCTACGGTCTGTTGTATAGATTAGACTATGAGCCATAGGAGGGCAGGACTTCTCTATGATGCTCTCCACTAGGCCCAGTGCTGGTTTATAGTCCTCTCTTGGCATAGTACTTAAGAATGTGGACTGTCTGTTGGGCATTCATTGAATGCTGGGCTACTACTACCCAGTGGTGAGAACTGGGAAAGCTCTTTGCCTTGTGGATTCAGTTTTCTAATCTGTATTAAGGGATAATAACATTATTAAAGGGTAATCCTCTCTCATAGGATTGCTATGATTACTGTGTTAGTATATGTTCAGTGGATACAACTTTAGATTTGGGCCTGCATTTGGAAACCAAGCATAGATTCTAGAGATGTTTGTCAGGGCGACTTGAGAATCAAAACTGTTTAATCCTGGAGGTCTACGGAGGAGGAGAATCAAAAATGTAGGTCTGAGTGATTGGAGGAAAAGATGTCAACAGAACTCTAAGTAGACTCTAGGTTTGGGGTAAGAACAGGCATTGATAAATTTTGATTAATCCTCAATAGCCCTCACCCAGTCTATGTGTAATAATTTTGCCACAAGCAGTTTTGCTACATAGCTGAGTGACCATAAGGCGATTTTGCTATAAAAGAGAAACAGAAGAGGGACATTCATAAGGACATGATGACAACACTTTCTGCTGCATAAATAACTAAAATTAATGACCAAATTAATGAGCCAAAATTAATGACAATTGAAACTATTTAAATATGAATATATTGCAAAAATACAAATCATTTTACTACATTTACAAATGTGTGTAGATTCATGGCAACACTGCAAAGAACTGACTTTTGTTCAGAGTCTTAGACATTTTTTGGTGATTAAAATCACTCTGGAATTTTCAACTGCTTGTTGAAATCAGAGAGTGAAAAGTCAGACAACTGTACTAGGATATGATAACATTTCAGTTTGCTGAGTTTTCTTGTTCTGTAAATAGAAGAATGAAATCCACCTGTCAACGAGTTAGTTCTTTTCTTTCATGCAAAATTGTCTCAGAGCCAATTATTTATTAGAATCTACTTTCTGTAAATTCCCTAGAACCCCTTAGACAGCTGGTCTTCCATAGACCTGTAGTTTCTCAGTCTCCTTTGCTTCTTGAGGAAAAGCTAAATTTGGTGAGCAGGTGATGATGATTAAAGTCCCCCCCTCCATCGGCCCCTGAGTTGTGCTTTGCCACATGGGTCCTTGTCCTGCCCACCCTTAACCCTCTGCTTCCAGGGTTAACTGTCCCACCCCACTGCCTGTTGCTTAGATCGCACTGTTCTTGGTCTTCATGGTACCCCACCTTGGCTTCATGGACTAGGCTGGACTAACTGGCAAAAGGGCAAAACTAGCGCAGGTTGGCTGTGGGTTCTGACCTGTGAACCTGCGCTGAAAGAATGAGTTGGACCTAGAAGATAATATTCACAGGATTTTGGAATTCAGCCCTAAAGGCAGAAGTTAGCAATAGGGGTTCCAATTATAGGAATGTTTTGAAGTTGATTCTCTGCCCAAACAGGCCAGACCTTTGTGAGTCAAAGCAGAAATGCCAAAAGAGGGTCAGGAAGAGCGAATAGAGGAGTGGACATAAGGGAGAGATAGCCCTTAGCACTGCGCGGGGCTTGGGTGGCTTTCTTGCTGTAGTTTTAGTGCAAGTTAATTTAATTTTATTTTTCTATATACATGATTTCAGGCAATTTCACTGAGTCAGAGTTTTGACTCAGGTTTTTAACACTTGGTCTTGAAGACAGATTCTGCATCATGCTAGCTGTGTGACCACAGGCCAGTCCCTTATCACTCTGTACTCAGCCCCCCTCACTGCGTTATAGGCAGGATAAAACTGTAAACCTTACAGAGATATTATAAGGCCAAAGTGATACCACCAAGAGCCCAACACAGTTTCTGGCTCATGGCAAATGCTTAATTTGGCAGTATTAGGATATTTTTATGACTCCATATAGCCTATTTCTTGAGGTCATTCAGATGTTTCTGACCACAACTGAAGAGAATCCTTTTCTCTCCGGGGGGGCCTCCTGTGGGGAAATCGTAGTTCTTAATGCTTCAATATCCTGTGAGCTCACTTGGGAAGAACAGCACACTTATTTAGCAGCATTTTTATGACTGCTGATTTCCTTTCTCCCAAAGCATTCAGGATTCTATTTCTGCGTTTAGAATGTTCCCATTAATTCCCATCTAGGGCCTTCAATGAGTTTACAGTTTTCCTGGGAGTCTGACCTTCATAAAGAATAGTAATGGTTGACTGAAGACTTTTTATTGGCCTTGACACTATCTTTTTGACCACTGGAGGTTTATTATACTCACAATGCTAGTTAATGTATGTGACAAGCTCCATTATCTATTTAGCATTTAGAAAAACAGAGCCTTAAAAAGTGAAATAGGTCAACAGGGACAGCATAATGATAGACTTGCAAAGATATTGGGCCTACAAAAATTTATATCCAGTTACCCAAATTAGAGATGCCAAGGCTCCTTCATCCACTTGTCTAAGATTCTCATTGTTTCGAGATGAACCTTTCCATTAAAGCAGTGACGATGGTGACATTTCTTGCTATCACAGAATTTACACTGATTTTAACCATAGAACTTTTAAATGTACCCAATGAAGTACAACTTAGGGGAGTTGGAGAAAAGATGCATTCTCTCTCAACTGGTTATATTCTCATTATAGCTTCCGCCCTCATTTTTTTTTTTTTAACAAGAGTGATATACTTTGGATGAAAGTATTGAACAGTGCCTTCTGACAGCCGTAACCACAGTTTTTGGGTTACAAATGGTTGCCTGTATAAAATAATGAATTTCTTCAGTGGGGGCAGCTGGTGAGGACACACAGGCTGCTTTCTCTCTCCTGGGCCGTAGAATCTGGCTTCTGGCAAGTCTCACTTACCCCTGGGGAAATGTTTGGTCTGTGTGTTTGATTCCCTGCCCACTTTGCTGCTGTTTTTATCTATTAAGTGTCAGCATTTGGTGATGTTTCATGGGGTAATGTGGTGTTAGGAGACTTACAGGATTATACCTAAGGGAGAAATCAAATATTGTACAAAAATAAATAATGATGTAAGAAAATAAATAAATTTTTAAAACACACACAAAGATATTTGATTTCACAGTAATTGCCAAATAATTATGTAGTAAATAATATATATATATATATATATATATATATATATTATCTCTATTAGTGGGAAACTCTCTAGTCACTGTTTAACATTAAACTTTATTAAATAAACTTTCAGTAAAGTTAAAAATAATGAAGTGTCGAGCTCTGTGGTAAGATCTGAGTAGCCAAGGTCACCTGGGATCCAGACTCTCAGCCCTTCTAGATATGCAGCAGACATCCCAAGAAAGCACTTTATGCCTCTGTTTAACAAATTCCTAAGTGTTGTCTTATGACCCCACAGAGCCTTGCTCTGGGCTGAATTGTGTCCTACCCCAAACCCTTGTGTTCAAGGCCTAAGCACCCATATCTCAGGATGACACAGTATTTGGAGAGAAGGTCTTTAGAGAGGTCATGAGGGTGGGTTCTAATCCCATCTGACTGGACACCTCATAGTAAAAGGAGATTAGGACACAGACACCTAAGAGGGAAGACCATGTGAAGACCAAAGCAGAATGTGGCTATCCACAGAGCAGTCATAAGTGCTGATGAACAAATGCAGGCTGCCAATAGCTTTTTGGGTTAGTCTCTAGAACTATGACTGTGGGACACGGTAATGGTGGCCTGATCTTCCATGAGGACTCATCCCTTGGGACTTTAGTATTGATGTGGTTAAAAAAACTGCATTAGGGCCCTCCCTGGTGGCTCAGCGGGTTAAAACACAGCAGCACAGCACTGAGAATCTAAAGCTGCTTCTGCATGAGTTCGATTCCCGCCGGCCCTGGAGGTGACCGCATGGTGTGGCAGACCTCTCCTGGCCCGCCCGCTGCTCCCCTCAGCAGTGTACTTTGACCATCTGCCTGTTCTGTTGCCCACTCTGTCTCTGGTGAAGCCTCTCACCGCCCCTGAGCCTCTGGCCTGTACCCTAGTTCTGTATGCACAAATAAATAAAATCTTAAAAAAAAAAAAAAAAAAAAAAAAAACTGCATTAGTGGTCCACCCTGGTGACGCAAAAGGTTGGGATGCAGCACTGCAAGCTGTCCGTGGCCACTTCAGTGTGAGTTTGAGCCCAGGCCCAGAGGTGATCTACGTGTCGCAACAGACCTCTCCTGACCCGCCCGCCGCTCTCCTCAGCAGTGTACTTCATCAATCTGCCTGTTCCGCTCCCCACTCTGTCTCTGGTGAGGCCTCTCACTGCCCCTGCACCTCTGGCCTGTACCCCAGTTTTGTATACATAAATAAAACTTTTTTAAAAAACTGCATTAGCATATGTGATTTAGCTCTTCTACTGAGATGCTAATAAGTGATAGTATAGTGCTGGGAACTCTAAAGATAGCATTTTGCTAACCTAGTTTTATGATCTCTAAGTCCACAAGCTTTCTTCCACACATTTGGTGGATGGAATGGGACTGCCTGTTCATCTCTAGTGGAAAGGTAAAAGTCTTGGTGCAAGAATAGAACCCTCACCATTAACACTGAATATTTGAAGTATAGAAAAATACCCGTGTGGTAAGGCTAAAGGCATAAAAGGAAAATGACCGATCACATGGTTAATTTGTATTAGACACTGAAAGATATAAATTCTATGGTTGGAAAATAGGTGGAAAAGAAACACATTACACTATGGCAATTGTTTGGAAGCTGGTGTTACAGTTTATCTTTTCTACTTTTCTATGATCTACTTTTATGCAGTTCCCATATTTTCTAATGAAAACAAAATCAACAAAGCATGTCTTTTTAAAAAGATTCCTGGTGCAATGGTAATTTCCTCCTTTTCCTGCTTGGAAAATGTTCCTAGGTAAAGGTAAACTAGGAACCTAAAAACTTTCCATTACTCAGACATGGATGATTTGAACCTGGGGATGATTCTTCTTACTTTTGGTGAAGAGAATTTACACAGTAAATTGATACCCAAAGCAGCTCAATGACTAGCCTACTTTAAAAATTAAATTGTTTCCAAATACTTAAAAGAGAAAAAAACATCAAACTCAACTATAGTAGTGTCCAGTTTGCATTTAAAAAAATTACCTTTGTCAGAGAAAATGCAGATGGCCAACAAGCATATGCAAAAATGTTCAACATCACTCGTAATAAGGGAGATGCAAATTAAAACCACAATGAGATACCACCTCACCCCAGTGAGAATGGCACATCTTCAAACAACTAGCAACAACAAATGTTGGCGAGGATGTGGAGAAAAAGGAACTCTCCTGCACTGCTGGTGGGAATCCAAACTAGTACAACCACTATGGAAAACTGTTTGGAGGTTCCTCAAACTGCTAAACATGGAGCTTCCCTATGACCCAGCAATCCCACTCCTAGGTATCTACCCAAAAGACACAAAAACACTGATTGAAAAAGATACCTGCACCCCCATGTTTGCTGCTGCTTTATTTACAATTGGAAAAACATGGAAGCAGCCCAAATGCCCAAAAGTAGATGACTGGATTAGAAAGATGTGGTACATATATACAATGGAATATTACTCAGCAACCAAAAAGAGAAACACATGTCTTTTGCAGCAACTTGGATGGAGCTGGAAAAGATCATGCTTAGTGAGATAAGCCAGACACAGAAAGAAAAATACTGGATGATTTCACACATAGCAGGAGTATAATGGACCAGGCGAGAAAATAACAAAAATAATGAACAACCATATACCAGAGACATTTTGTGGGGGTGGAGTGGGGAATGGGATCAAAAACGGGGGAGTGGCGAGGGAAGTGCACGGGATTATGATGATGGCACACGGGTGACTTGGTGATGGGAAACCCGCGGGGATTACAATTGAGATGGAAAAAAAATGTACAAAATGATGTAAAAATAAACTGCTTTAAAATTTAAAAAGAATTACCTTTGTCTGATGTGCTCATTAAAGGTGCTCATTAATGAAAGACTCCCTCCTTTTAGCAATCCTTACTCCTGTCACAGCAACCATAAAATCCTAGTAAACACATACATGGTTTATTGACACTGTTCTATCAGCTTCACACATATTAACTCAAGAAGCCCTCACAAGAAGGACACCAGTATTATTCTCATCCTTCCAAGGAGGAAACAGAAATCCAAAGAGGTAAAGAATGCGCCCAGGCAACACAGTAAGGCAGGAGCTGGGGTTTGAACCTTGGCAGTCTGGCTCCCAAGTTGTTGCACTTAACTACTTTCCACTATGGAGGACACAGAAAAATAGCTCTTCTCCGCTTCTGAAGCCAGTGTGGCATGCATTGATGAAACGAAGACCTTACCTTTTCTTCCTTTTTACCATACACGGGAATTAGTGACATGACTGTCTGCCTGGTGGGCCGTAGCAATGAGAACTAAGCTTGCTGACTGCGTGTCCCTGGGGCATATTACCCACTCTAGTGCTGGTAATATCACCTCATGCTCCATCTCCATTCTTTATTTGCTATTTCTAAGATTCTGGAGGACTGTGTTAGAAGTTTCAACCCATTCAAGTGAGTGCTGTTCAGAGTATGATCACATTTCTCTCTTCCATTCATTTTCTAACAACTCTCTCTAGTTAGAGATGCCCAATTTAACAGGGAATAAATTAGTAGCCCCTGTAATAAATCTTGGGAAACCGTAGTGAAAATACTCCCTTGCTGCATTTGGCAGATCAAATAAGCAAGCAAGCTTATGTTCTTAGAAGAAATTCAATTCTTAGAAACTCTCCCAATCACACAGCTGCAAAGACAATTGCAGATTAATTAATTTAAGTGAGTTGAAAGCAATAAATACAAGGGAACATTTCCAAAGATGGATTTGTCGGTGCTTTAAGTCGGAACTCCAATTTCCAGGAACAGCCTATTTAAGTGACCAGTTCATTGAACATGCTTCTTATTTGTATGCATGGAAAATCCAAAGGACCCATCACAGAGCTGGCCAAGAAGCTGCCCCCGGGAGATGTTTATCACAGTTCACTCTTTTTCTTCCGGTGCAGGCTACAACTGGAAGACAAAGTTCCTTGTTTATTTCTGATGAACACTTCCAGGAGAGTTCCCCAGTTTATGTGTGAGGGCCAGTCAATGCTATCAAGAAGGCTGGCTGGGCAGCTGAGTCCAGTGCCGCCAACCTTGGCTGGAGTAGAGCGGGTAGGGCTTCTGGGAACACACTAAGCTTGTGTGTGGAAGTCAGACAGAACAGAAAGCATATTACATTTGGGTAAGGTAAAAAGTCAAGGAATGGACTGCCAAAGAGGAGAAAGAAGAGGAAGGTAGGTGTGGAGGTGGCCTTCTGCCTGCCTGTGGGCAGGTGCAGTTGCCTGAACTGTCCAGGGAAGAGTCAGGCCTAAGAGACTTGCCTAAACTCTTCCCAGTGTCAGTGTCCTGAGGAACGACTGAAAGGCCCCTACCCACTGCCCTCCTGCTAACATGTGCTGGGGCCAAGACGGCAGCTCCTTCTGAAATGCTCTACCCCAGAGGGATACAGCTTGGGCGATAACTGTTGAATTATTTTCTTTTTATTCTCCTCTCATTTCCAGCACTCAGTAACTAGCAATGCAGAAGGGATTTGTCATGGGGTCACAAGTTCTTACTTTGTTTGCTTTTTATGTATTTCTTTAAAACTTTCTTTCTTGGAAAGCAAGAAAGAAAGCAGGATCTCTAGCAATCTGGCAAGCAACCTGGACCTGAGATGGGGTTAGTGCCTCCCTACCCATTCTTAAGTTCTGGGTTTCCTGGAGAATTCCGGTGACAAGCTTTACAGACACAGAGGCAGAGTGTTTAGGTTTTAGTGCCTGACCCATTAT
Source organism: Condylura cristata (assembly GCF_000260355.1). Classification (NCBI taxonomy): domain Eukaryota; kingdom Metazoa; phylum Chordata; class Mammalia; order Eulipotyphla; family Talpidae; genus Condylura; species Condylura cristata. Next base: position 5,050,789 of record NW_004567121.1, on the reverse strand, counting down.
TTACTAACTAGTGGGCAATTAATTTAAATTACCGGATGCTTAGTATTTTAGCTACAAAAAGGGGACAAATGTATATTCCAAATGTTGAATGGAATAAAAATCACAACTTTTACTGTGCCTTGAAACTACAAATAATCATTCAAATATAAATAAGAACACATCAGGACTAAAGATTGCTGCTCTCATGTAAGAAAAGTGATGTAGTCCCTGTGTGCAGACATCTGATTATTAAAACCTATTTCTTGAACTGCCATCTTGCTCTGACAAGACTCAAGCCTTGTCCTGCCCATGCTCTAGACTGAGAAAAATAGAGCACGTGTGATATAATCGGCACTTAACTGGTCACCCTCTTCTTACTATAGTTGATGGAAAATCATATCCAGGAAATTTCATTCCTATATGCATTCATTCCATATATATTAGGAATCACCTGCTCTGTGATCCACTTTCATGGATTTGACTTTGCAAAGTGGCTGGACTCATGGAGGCTTCTGTCTGACAAGTGCCCAGGAGATGCCTGAAATTTGACAGATGAAAGAAAGTCAAGTTGTTGGAACAAACTAACTTTTCCATTGTCTGTATGGGATGTTTTTCAAAAATTTACAATTTTTCATTTCTTTAAAATAGAAAAACATTAGTGCTTTTTCACTAGTGAAAAATAATTCACGTGAAACTCTGGGACAATCCGCCTTTTGGAAGCTAGGGTAGCTAGTGATTAAGGAAAAGTTAACAACAACAACAACAAAAAACAACCCTGAATATTGTTGATTTGTTTTCCAGCCCTAGGATCAATTCAATGATGAATTGCTATCAATATGTTCTTGACAAAGGCTACTGCCTGTGTGATAATTCATACATCTGAGTGAGGGTGCCTTTCAGTATGGCCAGGACAGCAAGGAGACCTCCTCAAAGGTCTGTGGTTTGAGTCAACAGGGAGGAGATCATGAGGATGTTTCTAATGTAGAAGCAACGAAACACAGTACCCAGTCTTGCACTGTGAGGAAACCACAAATGATCACTGAGAGAACCAATAAGAGGAATAAAAAGCATTTGTAAAATATAAAAATATACTCATGCCTTAAAGTTTTATGACAGCTCTGTACTTCACCTCTTGCCTAGACCACAGTTCTTGCATGCATAAACAAAAATAAATCTTAAAAAAAAAAAAAGTAGGCCCTCCCTGGTGGCGCAGCGGGTTAAGGCACTGCACTAAGAAACTAAAGCCACCTCCGCATGAGTTCGATTCCCGCCTGCCCCAGAGGTGATCCACATGGCGCTGCAGACCTCTCCTGACCCGCCCGCTGCTCCCCTCAGCAGTGCTTCATCGATCTGCCTGTTCTGCTCCCCACTCTGTCTCTGGTGAATCCTCTCACCCTCTGCATCTCTGGCCTGTACCCCAGTTCTGTACGAATAAATAAATAAATCTTTAAAAAAAAAAAAAAAGTAACCAAGTGAGGAGTTTGCCTTAACCGCTAAAATCTAGGGGCCAGTAATGTTTCAATTGGTCTATACGCTCTATGATTTATATTAGTCTGTGCTCTCCAGAAAAACAGGACCATTGCATATATATATATGGAAAAAGTTCCAAGAACTTTTAGAGAGGACTCCCAACATTGCCAAGGAGATCGTAATATGTTCACTCAGTGCTTTTGCAGAGCTTAATAGGTCAAATAACTTGTCTTCTATCCCAATAACCTGAGAAGTAGTCCATTGGAAAGCAAAAAAGTAAATAATACAACAAACTTGACTGTGATATTGTTTACATCTTGTTCCTTATATTTACTTCAGTATCATATAATTCAATCTTGCAGTTACTCAAATAATTTGATGTTAGGGAGCTAGAATTTAAATGTTGAAAGACTGATTGGTTATTCTTTAGGTCAATGCTGAAAACTGATGTCCTATTTTCAGGATTTCACCTCCTCTAATGTCACAGAGATAGGGCACCTTGTTAAAATGAGTATGCCAGGGCCCTCCCTGGTGGCGCAGCGGGTTAAAGCACAGCACTGAGAATCTGAAGCCACTTCCGCATGAGTTCGATTCCCGCCTGCCGCCTGCCCGGAGGAGACCACATGGCGAGCCAGACCTCTCCTGACCCGCCCGCTGCTTCCCTCAGCAGTGTACTTCGTAGATCTGCCTGTTCTGCTCCCCACTCTGTCTCTGGTGAAGCTTCTCACCGCCCCTGAGCCTCTGGCCTGTACCCCAGTTCTGTATGCACAAATAAATAAATCTTTAAAAAAAAAAAATGAGTATGAGTATGCCAGAAAAGTAATTTAGAGCTAGAATTTAAGAGAAAAGGAACGGAATTTAAATGTTGTTGTTTTTTTTTTTTTTTTTTTTTTTTTTTTTGCTTTGTTAATGTCATGCTGATTTTTAAATGCAAAACTAGTTCAATGTCCATGATCAATACTACGGAAATTTTTAACTTGGTCATGGAAATCCAAAAGACCCTCATGACATACATTGCTGCAAATATTCAGTTTCACCACAAGTGGTCATGTATGGAACCACTGGTTGAAAACAAGCAAACAAGGCAGAAACAACTCAGGAGAGGAAGACAGATTAGGACTTGGATTAGAGGTGGTAGGGGAGACGTGTGGAATCATCTTGGAGTACATGGGTCTGGACTACATGAGCCATGACTAGCAGCACAGTGGATTTGGAACACAGGATGGCAAGGTGTTTTACACAAGGAAAGTACAGTAGATAAATTTGACTCGTAGGTCATAGGGCCACTGTAGCAGCTGGGCAACTTCGAGCAAAATCAACCACAATAAAATATAGATGAGCTGGGTGTGCCACATTCCAGTGGAAGTGGGAAGAGGAGGAGGGTGGATTTGGCCAAAGGCCAAAGTTTGCGACCTTTTCTTTAGAATATGGGAATGAGTGAAATTACAAAATGAGTATGTATGGTAAACAGTAACTAGAAGAGAAACCGGGAAATGCCTGCTTCCAAGGAAGAGGCAGAGAAGGAGCCATGGAATGAAAAGCATTTCTAGAGGGAAGTGGAGAACCTGGGAGAGCCAAGTGCCTCTGAGGCAAGGGATGGTTGGTGTTTTGAGGACAAATAGTGTGTAATAATGCTAAAATAGCTTTTGGAGGTTCAGTGGGATGAATGCTGAATAAAGACCACTGGAGACTGTTGAAATTAGTTGGAAGGAAGATAGTTCTGATTTTTGAGAATGCAGTTTTCAGGCAGGATGAGCACTTAAGCCCATTAAATGCAGGTGGTTGTCAAGGTGACAGATGTGGAGGTGTGCAAGATGGCATGGTGCTTGAGGGAAAAGCCAGAAAGAGAGTGTTTTTCAGATTAAGAGAGATGTGTACTATTGGGAGAATGAAGTGAAAAATATCTAGACGTTAGGAGATTTTCAAGGCACCAGAAAGGATGTCCTAAATGCAGCAACTTCTGGATGGGCTGCAGTAAGGGCCACAGGACAGAAAGGAAGGCCACACTGCTGGGATTTGCTGGCACTCTGCTGGGGCAGTGATCCATGAAGCCTTGCTAAGCCCCTTGACAATGGCACACGATGGATACTTCCATCAGGCACTGCTAGACGTGAACCAATATCCATTCATACTTACTTCCTTACTAATAACCCCCCCCCCCAATTTTGCTCAGGGCAGCACTCAACTTGTCACCCTCCAAAGCTTCCAGGAGCATTCCTTGACCCAGATCTAACCACTGGGTCACACACAAACAGCTATGGGGTGGGACACTGGGTAAGTTATTATTTTGATTGTTTCTTTTTTAAATAGGGTCAGTCGACACCTGACCTATGCCTTTTGCCTTCCCCTCTTCCTTTCTGCCTAGAACTGATGTCCAGAGACAGCAGCCATTTCATGACCTCATGATAAGCTCACATGTTGTGAGTGGTGGAAGAAGTCTGGTTTCTGGGACAGTGACACCTGGACATCTCAAGTGAGAGGAGTAAATGCAATATATTGGCTGTTTGGTTCCATGACATGAAACCACACACACCTGGCCAGCAAGGATCGATTCCCCAGTGGAGGGACTGTTTATGTCAGTCAAGCAAACTCACTTACACCATTTGAGACCTGCTGCTCAAAATTTGACTTGTGGTCCAGGAGCATCACCACCACCTGGAACTGGTATCAGCAATGTGAAGTCTGGGTCCCGCCTCAGAACTACTAACTCAGAATCCATTTTTTTTTTCCTTTTAAAGATTTATTTATTTATGCATATATAACTGGGGTACAGGCCAGAGGTGCAGGGGCAGTGACAGGCTTCACCAGAGACAGAGTAAGCAGCAGAACAGGCTGATTAACGAAGTACACTGCTGAGGAGAACAGTGGGTGGGTCAGGAGAGGTCTGCCACACCATGTGGGTCACCTCCGGGGTGGGGATCGAACTCAAGCTGAAGTGGCTTTAGCTTCTCAGGGCTGTGCTTTAACCAGCTGCGCCACCAGAGAAGGCTCCAGAATCTGTTTCTATAAGATAGCCCCACTCCCCAACCCACGATCCATGTGGGCAATGATGTTTGAGATTAATTGTCCCGGATCATATTTATATAGAGAGCTGGGCATGATTCCAGGTCTATATGGTTTCAAAGTCTAAGCTCTTCTTCTAACATAAGAAGATAAGATAAACAAGAGATAAAAAATGAGAAGATAAATTATTTTTTAGAGACAGGAATATCTTCTGAGGTAGAAGGCACAGACACTGACAGCCTGTGGCAGAGTGATTCAGTCTTCTCAGGAAGTGAAGGTGGCGATTCACCAAATTCAAATTGCTCTAACCAGGCACCATGAAATCTTTGTAGATGGTGTATTCTTTTTATATCTTCTTTTTCCTTGCATGACACTCCCTTTATCCTGAACTAAGCAGTAAATTTGGACACCCCCTTTATCCTGAACTTAGGATGATGTCAGTTCTAAACTTTTCAGAAATGTCTTTTATCAAGGCTTGGAAATTTTCTTCTATTCCTGAGAACTTTTTCACAAGTGGGTTTTAGATTGTGTCAATTGATTTTCCTGAATCTACTGATTTTTGTATTAGTTTTTAGTTTGTTCACATTGTGAGCAATATGGGCAGAATTTCCAATGTCAAATGAAACTTTTACTCCTGAGATAAGATATAATTGGTCATGATGTATTTTTATATACTGCCAGAAATTTGAATTTCTAAAATACCTTAAGGACTTCTGATCCACGTTCATGTGTGATGCTGGGTTGTAATTTTCTTTTCTGGCAATGGTTTTCAGGTTTCGTTGTTAGGGTTTGCAGGCCCCATGAAATAAGTTAGGGAGTGTTCCCTCTTCTAATTTTGGAAAGAATTTGAGTAGGATTCCTCCTTAAGTGTTTCAGAAATTTGCCAGCGAAGTCATCTGTGCCTGTAATTTTCTTTTTCAAAATGTTATAATTATGATTTCAATTTCTTAAATAACTATTTCGGTTGTCTACTTCTTCTTGAGACAGTTTGGTCTTTGTTTTATTTTTTTTTTCTTAGATTTATTTTTTATTTTTATGCTTACAAGAACTGGAGTGTAGAACAGAGGATGCAGAGGGTTAGGTGAAAGGCTTCACCAGAGACAGAGTGGGGAGCAGAATAGGGAGATCTACTGAAATACATTGCTGAGGGGAGCAGCAGGGAAGACAAAGAGGTCTGCTGTGCCCTGCACATCAGCTTTCTGGCCAGGGATTGAATTCATGTGCAGCAGCTGGTGATAGCTTAAATAGCATTGAGAATTTAACCCCTGCACCACCATAGAGGACCCATCTTTGTTCTTTTTTTTTTTTTTAAGAAACTTGTCCACTGTATCTATGTTGTTGAATTTATTGGCATACATGTCCTTATCTTTTAAAAAAGTTTTGTTGAGTTATAATTAACATGCAGTAATTGTACCTATTTAAAATGTATACAGTTTGTAAAGTTTTGACATGCCATAATCCGGTTATTGTAGGAGATCTCTTTTGTATAACTCTCTTTGCTTTGGATCCTGTCCTGTAACCAGTAACTGTGTCATATCCCTGGATCATAAGCTCTATCTCCTCCACCCAGGGAGTTTCCAGGCTCCATCTGTGTTCCGCATCCTGCACCAGGGCCCATAAAATGAAGCAGTAAGAGGAGGCACCTCATTTATGTCCCATCTCTCAGGGATCACTGTCCTTTGCTATCTGATATCCAATACCTTGAATACCATTGATTCAGAGCTTTCATCAGGGCATATCCCAGTGCTGTGTTTCACAGGCTTCGAATTTCTGACATTGGCTATAAACATCTTTACTATTATATAATAAAGATGTTCATTAAATGATTCTTGTAGCATTTTTATTTTTAAACATTTTTAAATACTTTAATGTTTTCAAAGTATGTTTATTAATATAAAGTTGAGTACACCATTGTATCTTTGGGGGGTTATAGGTTTAAATCCCTACAAAAGTACATTTTCATATGTTGCCCACCACCAGTGCCCTGGCTCTCCTCCACCATGTTCACTACCCTGTCTTCCTCTCACTCTCCTCTTATGTTTTGTGATTAGTTGTTAAGAGTGTATTCTTGCTTTGGTTTTGACTGGCCCTTTGTTTTGTTTTCCTACATTCTACATGGAAGCGAGACCATCTTATCTGCCTCTCCCCTTCTCGCTTGGTTTGCTGAGTATATCCTCTCCCATTCAATCAGTGTTGTCACAAAACGTCAAGAGGTCATCCTTTCAAATTTCTTCTTCTTTCAAAGTTCCACCATTTGTCCAGTTGTTCAGAAGTAGGCTGTTTAATTTCCATATATTAGAGGTTTATCCCGCTTTTTTTGTGGTTGATGTCTAGCTTGAATCCAATGTGATTAGAGAAGGTAGTTGGTAAGCTTTCAATGTTCATGAATTTTAACTTTTTTGACCTCTTCCTCATAAGTGTATGTGTGCACATGTGTGTATGTGTACTTTCTCTTGCATGGTAGTTTTGCTTTTAAAGTTCAATTTCATTATCTTTTATTATAAAGGGAGCCTTTCCAATAAGCCTTTCCGTGATGATGTTATAAACTATCTGGCCAATATGCTAGTAAGATATTGAGTGCTTGAAATATTTCTAATGTGAACAAGGAAGTAAAATGTTTTTTTTTTTTAAAAATGTAATTACTTTAAATAGCCTCATGTGGCTAGTGCATTAGACAGCACAAGTTTAGATCTATACCTAAATTAATTTATTAAATATAATTATCATGATTGTGTTTAAATTTACCATCTTGTTACCTGTTTTCCATTTTTTTATATTTTCCATCTCTTCTTTATTTTTCTTTTCCTTCCAGCTTTGTATTGTTTTGAATTATTTTATTATTCTTTTTTTTTTTTTGAAAAGATTTACTTATTTATATATACAGAACTGGGGTATAGGCCAGAGGTCTGGGGTGGTGAGAAGCTTCACAGAGTGGGGAGCAGAATAAGCTGATCGACAAAGTACACTGCTGAGAGGAGCAGCTGACCGGTCAGGAGAGGTCTGCTGCACCATGTGGGTCACCTCCAGGTCCAGGGATTGAGCTAGCACTGAAGTGGTTGTGGCTAGCTTTCAGGGCTGCATCCTAACCTGTTGTGCCACAAGGAAGGGCCCTGTTATCCTTTTTTTTAACCTCTACTGCTAGCTTATTAGCTGTATCTATTTTTTGTTGTTGTTCTGTTTTGATGTGCTTAATAATTAATCCTTAATTATTGTTGTGTAGCTTTAAATGATGCCTTATTTCCTCAAACATAAGAATCTTACTTCCAGTTCTCTTTCATCTTTTGTTCTATTGTTATATACTTAAGTATTGTTTATACTTACTTTATAAATCCCACAATACATTGTTCTATTTTGCTGTGAACAATCATTTATCACATAAGTTTTTTTTTTTTTAACTAACAAAAAGTAAATGTATTCATACTTATATTTAAACATTCTCTTGGTTCTTATTCCTTTGTATAGCTTCAAGTTCCTACCTGGTATCATTTTCCTTCAACTCGATGGTGAACTCTATTTGCCACTTTCCATGGAACTAGTCTGCTGATGAAGAATTAATTTTGTTGATTACATAATTTTAGAGTGGCTTTTTCTGGTTTTACTCTTTGTTGCATTCTTTTCTTTTATAATTTCTTACTAGAAATCTACATTCTTATTTTTATTTCTTTTTATTTCAAATGTCTTTTTTGACTGGCTGCTTATAGCACAGTCTACTGGTGACTGAGGTTCAGGAATTTGATTATGATGTGATTTGGTGTGGTTTTCTTTGTGCTCATTCTCCTAATCTTCATAGATCTCTGCGTTTATAGTTTTATAAAATTTGGAAAAATTGTCTCTTTACATTTTTTCCCCACATCTTCCTCCCCTGTCTCCTACATTTTTGGGATTCCAATCACATGTATGTTAAACTCTGATTAGTCCCTGAAGTTACTGATGTTTTGTTCACTTTTTACAAGTTTTCCCTCTGCATTTTGGATACATGTCTATGTCTTCATTTTCAGATTTATATATATTTTCTTCTTCAGGGTTTAACCTACTTCTGTTCCCACTTGAGGCTATGAAGAGAAGGTAAAAAGATATAGAGATAGGAAACAACAAAGCGGGGTGGGAGGACTGGGGGAGCCTGGTAACTGCAGAGGTCCAGTGTCATCTCATCCTATTTAGCTTCAGCTCAGCCTATGGAGAAAGGAATAACTATGTGTGGTCTGCTGTGTGGATCCCTTGGGAGAAACCAAATGGAAATATAGCTGCTTCTCAAATGTGAAAACTCTCCAGTGGGTTAAATTCTCTTCCCTTTCATGGTGCAAAGGGAGTATTCATCTTCCCATCTCTCTTGGAGGCAGCCTCTACTCTCAACTAATTGGAAATATCTCCAGGTCTACACAATGCCTCAGCTGGCAGCCCATCAGCTCCCTCTATGCAACAGAGCTGCTTAACTTGACTGCTGCGAATGATGAGGAAATCTGAGCTACATGAGAGGAAAATAGGAAATGTTCCTTGCCAAACTTATTGTGCTGGTATCCTTGGGATCTGAACGAACAAAATTAACAATTGCCTAATGATCTGAGTTCTGATAATTTGCATCAAGGCACTTTAAAGTGATTTGGTCCTGAAAAATTCACCCTGGAAATGAGACAAAGGCAATGATTATTATTCAATACACAAATCACCTGGATGTCTCTTCTACATGACTCTGTACCTTTGATCATTTTAACTTTCTTGCAAGAAAATATGAAAGCCATGGTCAGATGATCTTCCAGAAAACCCGTACCTTTGCTATCTTGATTGGATCTTTTGGCACCTGTACCAAATGAATTCTCCATAGGAATTATGTAGAGAAAGGTGTGACTTCATGAAACACATTGTTAAGGATACAATTGTACCCCACCTCTGGTGATCCTAAACCTCCCATGTTCACCGCAAACAAACCCAAAAAGGTCAACTAAGCCTGACTATGTCCGTGTTGGCTCTCTAAATTTAGAACTTAGAACTAAAGCTAAAAACTAAAGTTAGAAAAGTATGCCTTACTTTGTGTAGTCAATCTTTTACATACAATAAAATGAATATCTGTATATGTATGTAACATTTTCAAGTAGGCACCATATGGACAGTATCTAGTAAATTCATTAAAACAGGTACTCTCAGGTCCTCCCTGGTGGCACAGCAGGTTAAAGCACAGCACTAAGAAGCTAAAGGCAGGTCAGCATGAATTTGATCCCTGCCCGTCCTGGAGGTGATTCACATGGCACGGCAGACCTCTCCTGACCTGCCCGCTGTTCCCCTCAGCAGTGTGCTTCATTAGTCGGCCTATTCGGCTCCCCATTCTGTCTCTGGTGAACCCTCTCACCGTTCCTGCACCTCTGGCCTGTACCCTTGTATGCATAAATAAATAAATCTTAAAAAAAAAAAGAAAGGTATATAGCACACACTTAATTAACAAGTGGCACATGAATGATGAATAATATCCATTTACTGAGAATGTAATATGTACCAGGCGCCATGCTATTGCTTTATGTCTATAATCACATTGACTTCTCACAACAACCCCCTGAGGGAGGTGTTACTGTTTATTTCTGCTTTAGAGCAGTGGAAATTCAGAGAAGTTATCTTCCCAAAGTAATATAATTAGTAAGAAGTAGAGCTAAGACTTGAGCGCACAACTTTCCAACTCCAAAGACAAAGCTCTTAACTGTAAGACAAAGCTCTTACCTGTCATTTTTTACTGATTCCTCTCACTAGGGATGGCACAAGAATATGTCCTCAATAGGAATTGGTTGCAAACCTCTGGCATTGGGTAATAGGGGGCCAGTGTTACCATCTCCTAAGGACAGAGAAGGGGGGAATTATAGCAATCCAAGGGCTGAAAGAGAATTTTATCCCAATTTCCCATTCCTACATCCCAAATTCAGATTCTTCTAGATACTACCATATTATCAAACAAACTCATATGCTTTGAGTTAAAAAAAAAAAAAAAAAAACTAGTCTCCAGCATATTGAAAGGACCAAAGTGATATCAAAGCATGTCTCTCTTGGGTGTTGAGACCCTAGATGACTTTTATTTCACCCTTTATCTTTTCCTAGAATGAACATGTGTATAAGTTATGATAATGATTAAGCTGCCTTAACAAAGAGCCTGCAAACTCATTGGCCTACATACCTACATAAGGTCAAAGTTTCTTTTTCTCTCATCTGCAGTCCAGGCCAGGGTAGACTGTGTGCCCTGTTTCATGAGTCCACCTACGTTCCCAGCTGGGCCTGCACTTATGCTTTTCTCGTAGATGGCTGTCTTTTGGCCTAAAGCAGTTGTCCTTATCCCTGCAGTTGAGAATGGCTCGCCAGCACCACCTCTAGGAGAAGGGAAGATACAAGCATCTTCATTCTCAAGGAAGTTCTCATATTAACCAGCCAAAACCTAGTTGCATGGCTACATCTAGCTGCAAAGGAAGCAGGGAAGCCAGAAATTTTTGTATGTACAGTTCTAAGTGTTTAAACACACACATGGATTTGTGTAACCTCAACCATTATCAGGATACAGACCTCTCCTATCACCCAATATCTTTCTTGTTTTCTCACCTTATCAACACTCTTTTTCCCTGTCCCCACTCCCCTTTATTCAAAGAATAAAACTGCCGTATTTTGTCTGTAGAATTAACGTTCATGTGCAAATATCTTCTGCTATTATAGAAGTAATCTCATCTAAGTTAATACTTAAAATGTTTCTGCATATTCAAAAGTTATATTCACCAAGCAACTTCGGCTACTGAACATGATTAAGATTGACCAAATGGACAATGATTGTATGGTAATATCTTTATCTTGTTGAAAAATGATTTGGCCACAACACCATAGCAAGACCAAACCACACATCAATATCTGAGAATAGAGACCTGAAGACAGATTAGCTATACTTTTCCCTATTCCTCCTATTAAATATGCCCAAGAACCAAGGACAGTGCATATAAAACAAATTTAAAAACATTCTGAAAGGTGAAGAGAAGAAAGCAGACTAACCAATAACCTTAGGACCTGAGGGAAACCTTGGTGAATCATAGCCTGAACAGAAGAGATGGCCTTCCCAATATGGTCACATTATGAACAAATAAGGTTAATTCCAGGAATACAAACTTGTTTAATCATTAAAAAAATCATTGTTATTCACTACATTGATAGGCTTATCAGGTCCCAAGAGAAAATTTCAAGTTAATGTAATATCCAGAAAAGACTGATGTCACTCAGAGAGAAGCACAAATGAAATTCCATTCAGCACTGGAAGATAGGAAGTCCAAGTTCAAGATGCCAGTGGATTTGGATCCTGATAAACACTAGCTCATATGTGGTGTCCTCACATGGTAGAGAGAAGCTTCCCCACTTGTAACCCCTGACAAACATTTATCTGTTTTCTGTCACGGTACTTTTTCTTTTCGAGATGATCATATACTTAGGCCATTCACTATGTATTCTTTCCAGTCTGATTCCTTTCACTCAGTATGTCTTTGCAATTTATCCCATTGTTATATGTACCAATAGTTTCTGCTTTCTTAATGTATGGATATACCATTTTATAAATTCATCATTGGAGGACATTTCAATTATTTCCAGTTGTTGCTATATGAATTATAAATAGAATAGTTTTAAACATCTGTGTACAGATTTTTGAGTAAACAGTTTTCATTCTTCAGAGTAAACACCTAGAAATGGGTTTGCTGGATTAGATGGTATGTGTATATTTACTTTTATAAAAAACAACCAAGCTGGGGCCCTCCCTGGTGGCGCAGCGGGTTAAAGCACAGCACTGAGAATCTAAAAGCCGCTTCCGCATGAGTTCGATTCCCGCCTGCCCCGGAGGTGACCACATGGCGTGGCAGACCTCTCCTGACCCGCCCGCTGCTCCCCTCAGCAGTGTACTTCGTTGATCTGCCTGTTCTGTTCCCCACTCTGTCTCTGGTGAAGCCTCTCGCCGCTCCTGAGCCTCTGGCCTGTACCCCAGTTCTGTATACACAAATAAATAAATCTTTAAAAAAAAAAAAAAAAAAAAAAAAAAACAACCAAGCTGTTCCAGAGTAGTTTAGCAAATTAAATTTCAATGTACAAGAGTAAAACATTTTTTAAAAGAAATTTAATAGCTTGGTTATCTGTTTTTTTTTTTTTTTTCTTGTAAAGAGTTGGTTATCAGGATAGTTAAGTCCATATCTTACAGTGAGGAAGGGTCAGGAATCATCTCCTTGTTACAGATCAAGAAACTATGTTTTCACTACAAGACATACATCTCAGTAACATCTATAAAGGTTCATCACCCAAAGAAAGTAAAGGAAAAGATAAACTATCTGTGACTACATCAAACTGAAAAGCTTCTGTATAGTAAAAGAGACATTAACCAAAACAGAAAGACACCCTACTGATTGGGGAAAAACCTTTACACCCCATACAACTGATAAGGGACTGATTACAAAGATATACAAAGTACTCACAGGGGTCAAGAAAAACAAAGTAAACAATCCAGTCAAGAAATGGGCAGAAAAACTTAAGACACTTCTCCAAAGAGAAAATGCAAATGGCCACCAAGCATATAAAAGATGTTCAACATCCCTTATAGTCAGGGAACTGCAAATCAAAACCACAATGTGATACCACCTTGCGTAAGAATGACGCATATCAAAAAAAAATCAGACACACAAATGTTGGTGAGGATGTGGTGAAAAAGCAACTCTCCTATATTGCTGGTGGGAAATGCAAACTGGTACAACCATTATAGAAAGCTGTATGGAGATTCCTCAGACTACTAGTCATGCAGCTTCCATATAACCCAACAATTACACTGGTAAGGATCTACCCAAAGGACAAAAAAAAAAAATATTAATTCAAAAGGATACTTGCACCCCTATGTTTACTGCAGAACTATTTACAAAAGGTAAAATCTGTGAACAACCCAAATTTCAAAAAATAGCTGACTGTATCAAGAAGATGTTGTGTACATATACAATGGAATACAGCAATCAAAAAAGATAAGCTCAGACCATTCACAACAACATGGATGGAGCTAAACACGGAAGGAATAATGAGAATGCTCAGTGAAATAAATCAGAAGGAAAAAGAAAAATTTTTCATCAGATGGTCTCACTTATAGGAGGAATACAGGAGAGCCAAACAAGACACTGAGGGAAAAAATAATAATATACAACACAACAAAACAAACAGACAATTATAAACCAGAGACATCATGGAGGGTAGGGGCAGGGAGAGATCAGAGAGATCAGGGAGGGAGAAGCACAGGGGGCTGAGGTGAAGGTGCACAGGTAAATTTGGGAAGGAAATTCTAAGGGTTCTACACCAAGGGGGGGGAGCAAGTAAACATTGTTTAAAAAATGAAGACTAATGTAAAATATATGTAAATAAGTTTTTTTTTTTTTAAAAAGAAGCTATGTTCTTTTATCATTTATAGAAAAGCTACAACATGCCTGGATGTTATAGATATTATCTTTATTACTGATAAATCAGAGTGGGATTATTCTTTTAATTTCACTGATAAAAACAATAAGACTAATTTTTCCTTTTATCAATCTGACTCTAGTTTTCATGGAACCCCCAGGAAGCCAGCAGCTTCATTTTACCAAAACATTAGGGAGAAGGCATCCTGGTGGGAGGATCATGCTGCTGAGGAAGCCAGTGGGGAGCTGTTGAAGATGCCAACAGTGTGGGGAGATGCAGGTATTGGATCAGAAATGAAGCTCCTCAAACAGCTAAGTGTACCTTTGACTCTTTTTTCTAGTCTTTTCCTTTTTATTAAAAAAAATTAATCATCTACTAAGCCCTTTGGAGGCAGCTTGCCAAAGACCCAGTGTCACTGAGGCTCCAGGTTGGGATGTGAAGGGGGGCGGGGTTTGTGACTCACCTGAAGCACATGAAAATTTTTCAGGGAGGAGGCCTCTTAGTGGCAGCAGGTGGGAGGAGAGAGAGCCGAGAATACAGACCTCAGGAGCATAGTGGGACTGACTCATGGGCTGCATAGGCCCCTCTCAGTTTGCCGGAGTGAGTGGCAGTAGAACGCTTTAAGTGCTCTTCTGTCTGAGGGAAGGGGAAGCAGTGCAGACAGGCACTGGGGAGACTGCTGGCATTCCTTCTCCAAGCTAGGAAAGGGGGAGGTAGAAGTTAGAGTGGCCAGGAAGTTATGGAGATACTGGGAGAAGTTATGGGGTCCTGGAGCAAGGAGAGGAGCAGAGGAAGCTGGACTGGGCCTGACAAGGTTGAGGGACTGAGGACAGAAAAAGACCACTGGCCCTGAGCCACATCTCAGTAGCTCAGAGTCTGCCCTCCCAAGAAGAACACTGGGTGGAAACTCTTACTTTCTGCTTTCTGCTGGTTCTCTGCCAGCCCACTTGTCTCATGTTAGTCAAATCAGGACATGAGCCAGTGTGTTTGTGTGTGTGTGTGTGTGTGTGTGTGTGTGTGTGTGTGTGTTTTGGGAAGCAG
>NW_004567121.1:5010490-5035773 GCF_000260355.1 Condylura cristata | reverse complement strand
GTGTGTGTGTGTGTGTGTGTGTTTTGGGAAGCAGGATGGCTGGAAATCATTCTTTAGTATACCTTCAATTGGAGATGAGGAAACTGAGGTTCACTGGGAGTTCCTTCTTTAACACTTACTGGGCTCCTATATATTCTAGGTACCTGGCACTCGAGGTGAATTAGGCGCAGTGGCTTCAGTCCCTGATCTTTCCCCTCCTTGCACTGCCCCCATTTTAAGCAGTCTGCATTTTAGCTGTGGAGGAAACTTACCCCAGCGCATCTAAAGCTCAGTATGGATGAGGATTACCCGGGAGGTTTGTAAAATCAGGCAGATTCTGATGTACTAGATCTAGTGCAAGGTTGAGCGTCTGCATTGCTACCCAGCTCCAGGGTAAAGCCAGCCTCTGGGCCACAGATCATACTTGATCAATACTTTAGCCCTCTGCGATCAGCTGATAGGGCTTCCTGTTGGTCCTTTATCAGCTTTGAAGGGGGTGGAGGAGAGAGGAACGAGGGCTCTGGTATTGATGTCTTCCCGGGTTCCGTGCCTGCCATTCCAGAATAAGATGGGCTCTAAGCTCCCTCCCACTTCATGATTCAAGTTGTATGTCATTCAGTCCAGTCAGACCTTCAGAGAGTGAGTGAATTTTTATCCCATTTTAGCCAACAGAATAAGCTGAAGAACCGACTACTGATGGGTATGATCTGAAGAGACTTTAGCCTCTTTTATGCCACCTTCTCATGCCCCACTTGGCCAGTGTTAGTGTACTTTCTTATTAAAACGTGGATACTGGAGGAAGGCAAGGTTAGGCAATTATCAGTCACTAACACCACAAATGGGAACCTTATTGCACCAGGAGCAGGTCATCTGCATTCTATTCCTGACCCTGCCACCAACTGGTTGTGCCATCTTAACACACATGTTCAAATTATCTGGGCATCAATTTCCTCTCACATATAATGAAGGGTTATACCAAGTGAAGGTAAAAGCCATATGGACGTTAACAATTCATTATGTTGTTAGAAACATCAAGAGGCTGCATGTAACTGCAGAATAGAACTAACACAAGGGTCCTTTGAAGTAGAATTTGAATCATTAGCCTGCACGTCACATCTCTAGGCCCATAAAACAGAGACTTTTAATTGCTGAATAAGATGATAAATATTAAGTCCTTGAAGAAAGGCAAGAATGTGGATGTCAGATATCATTATCACTTTGTAGGACTGTAGTGAGGGGGTGAGTGGAATAAAGGGTGAGTGAACCCTGCCTGTGGCAGCTCCTCATTGAGAGGGGCAGGCACCGGCGGGAAGGTCAGCTGTAGGCTCAGACTGACACAGACGTCGGGGAACACAGAAGACTCTGGACAGATGCTGCTGGCTTCCAGCTTAGCCTCGGGCCAGCCCTGCTGTCCAAAATTCCCTTGTAAGTCTCCACCTTTTTTTTCCCAGTAAAATTTTACCTGATGAAAACTACTCAAGCAAGATTTTCAGATAATTAAGGCTAAAAATACACTGCGTTCACAGGAATATCCAGGTAATGACGGGCAGCCTTTTCAGTGTTAGCCACAACTCAGCTGACATTTTCACATTGTGCTGATCCCAGGTTCCAGCTCACGTCTCCTGCTCATTTGTTCTGATTTTTCTAGAAGCCAGAATGAGAAGGTACTGCTTCTGTGGGTCCTGCTCCTCTCCTCTCACTTTTCATGCCTCCTCACTTACCCCCTTTCCTCATCTCTCCTGAGATGTTGCTGGCATCAGCCAAACTCCCACCTCCTCTGTAGTTCCCCCCAACCTCCTTAGCATCTTGGCTACAGAAGCCCCTTAGGTATAACAGGAAGGTCATTTTCCTATTTAAGAGGTCCTCTAGAGATCCCCAGGGTTTCAGTTAGTTTGAAACCACTGCTCTGGGTCTTGCACTAACTCTTCTGACATATTCCAAGAGCCAAAGTGGTAAAATCAACAGCAAATCAGAAATACTAGAATGGAAACATGGTATGCAGGCCAGTGGGCCACTACAGCCTTCCCCGCACCCCCTGCTTCTTAGGTTTCAATTTCAGGATGGGAGCTGAGAAAATATGCCCATATGTTGATGCTTTAGTAGCAATCTTTCCAGTGTTGCCCCAACTCAGTTGTTCAGTAAATTCTGGATGATGATGGTGTGACTACTTTCCCAGGCTCAGTTCCATTATCTCCTTACCCTCTTTTCTCCCTGAGAAAGTGGAGGTGATGTAGGCTTGAATGTCTACAATGATCCTCTTAGTGGGTTTATCCACAGTTGTCACCTCTAACTAGGTACACTTAAGGAGTCATGTGTACTAAAAAAGAAAAACATATTCAACATTTTAGAAATGTTTAGTATCAAAATGTGAAAAAATCAGTACAATCTTCCCAACGTCAAGTGCAATGCAAATTTTGGGGGTAAAGGAAACACACAAAAGATTCAGTGATTTTCAGCTGGGGAACTTTAAGGATGCAGGTGGGATAGAAACAGTGTGAGATTTGAATATTCATAAGAAGGAACCTCAGTTATAAAAGTTAGGCACTCTAGCTTAGAGAACTAAATGGTGTCCCCAAATGGTACCTTATATCACCAAATCAGCATGATTGCAGTGGCTCTGTTCTGAAGACACTGAGTGGATTTTTAATTTTGGAAATAATATTTGTGAACCTTAGTAACACCCTCCAAATATACTGAAATCCATTAAAATCCTTCCAGCAGATTCCTTACTAAAAACAGTTTATTTGAAGGCAATAGATTTAGTTGAGCTTAAAGCAAAGACCAAACTTGGTCAAAATTAATGAAGATTTAGTTGAGCTTAAAGCAAAGACCAAACTTGGTCAAAATTAATGAAGTCCTCTGGACATTACCAGCAGACCTCTCTGAGAGGTTATATATTTACTATGCGGACAGTAAAGGCTTCTCACCCAGGTCCTGCTCCAGAGACATGAGTTAGCACTGCTTCCTAAAGAGTTCATTTTAATGATTGGCATAGTTTGCACAATGAAAAAAATGCGTCTCTATTTTTTCCATAACTAGATGGAAAGCAGCCCCCTATTTTTGCAGAGTTTCATATTATTTATCAGAAGTTTCAGTTGAAATCCAACCCAAGGGCCACTTCTGCACAAACAGCAAGGAGATAACAAGGATAGGATCAGGGAGGAAGAGCAGGTGAAGCCCAGAAGAGAAAGCCAGACAGCTGTGCTTCCGGGCAAGCAGGAGGCACAGCTATGCAGAGTCTAGTATTCCTGCTGGACATTTCCAGTGACAAAAATGCTGGGTGCCCAAAGGGGCAGCTGCCTTGCTGGGAGAGGGTATGGGGCAGGAGAGGGTGCTGAAAGACAGAAGATACCCAATATGGTACTGGGAGGGAGCCCAAGCAGATAGTCTTAAGGTAGCAGGTTTCCTTAGGGCCTGTGTTGCTGGACACAGAGGCAGTTCAATTCTGTAGCAGTGCTTAGAGACAAATAATCTGCGCTCCACACTCATGGTCCTAGCACCCCTCCACTTCTTACCTCTATGTAAGCACCGAACATGTCTTTCCTCAACTCGGTTTGCCCATATCCAAGTGCCTACAGTGAAGTTCAAGCGGTCTGTTTGGAGAAGCAACAAATGAAGCAAGTATATGTGTGAAAACACAAAGCACATAGCATGGACCACTCTCAATCAACTGTCTAGGGGTCAGATGTGGACCTCCTACTTCCATGGGACTTGCTAGAAAGCTTGCTCCCTCTGTGATGAGTTAGCCCCCAAAATTATTTACCTTCCTAAATTTGCATAGCCCAGGCCTCTTCTTATACCTCCCAATGTCCCTGGAGAAAACTTGGTGCAGTATTGTTTGTTTCTCTTTCTTTTCTTTTTTTCAGTAGAGTGAAGTCTTCGAGATTCCACCCTAAGTGTGCTGCCTGTGGCCACACAGGAAAAACGGATCTCTTTTAGGTCAGGCTTTCAGAGACAATTTGATGGAAGTTAAGAGAAAGGCGAAGTTAAGTCTGGAAGAGACAAGCATTCGGTTTATCCATCCATACATGCTCAGATACATACTGAGCATCAGCACAAGCCAGGCACTCCTCTAGGTCTTGAGAATACAGAATCTAAATAGGAATTTACAACTGCATTCAAATTTACATAAAAATGGCCCTTGGCAGATCCGTGGGCTAAAGATGAAAGTGCTCTTGCTGGCTGGGAAGACTCCACCAGATGTGGAGGTGAGTGACAGTTTTTGATATAAATGTTGCCATAACGCCCTTGTCTGGGAGTATCCAGCGAAAGGCCTATGCTGTCTATTTGCAGACCACGAGGACATGGAGGGCCACTCCGATAAATTTTCTCTGCAAGGAAAGAGAGGGGCTGTTTATGGCTTTCTGGAGGAGGGACTGTTGTCTGATTCTCTTTGCTGCCCTACTCAGAAAAATGTTCAGATTTCTTTTTAAGGCACTGCACGCAGGATCATTCTATTGTGAGCTATGCATATGTATCTGTTTAATTTTAACTTAAGTTCTTTACCAAAAGGCAAGTTCATTTACTCAGAGCCTAGACAGAAGGCTTTCCCAGTCCTGACACCTTGCTTGTTTGCTACTTAAAGTCTTTTGGAAGAAAAGAACAGATTTTTGCATTTAGTTCCCTTTCTTACTTCAAGAAAAAAAAATTTAAACCCACACAACTGTCCTAATTGGAAGGGATTCTTGATCTATTTCACTGCAGTCTGTTTATTTCTGGTAAGTGTCCAGAACTCTTGGCCCCTATCCCTCCTGAGGCTGCTCTCCAACAACATTCCAACCTCCTTCCAGAGCCATTAGAGCTTCACAACAGTCCAGAAGTCACCACATAGCGCCCAGGTGACATGCAGCGGACAGCTGACCTCCCCCAGGCCTGTCTTCAGCTCCTTTGGGGCCACCCAGTCCATTCTGCCTCACTGACATTCCTGTCCCCTCCTTTCAGCTCATCTAGCTTGTCTTTCTCTACATGGTGGCCCCCCACCCTACTCTCTTCATATTATGTGTATGTGAGCATGAGTTCTGAGAGGCTGGGGTGTCAAACTTACTTTTAGATTCAGCTAAAACCCTTAGAGTGGTGCATGAGCCTAGAACAAAGCTGTACAGAACTGCTTTAGGTAAGGCCTGAGACTGGAATGGGTCCACAAATAAAGTGGTGGAATGCAGGCAAAACCTAGTATTTCTCCATGGACACATTATGACACAGATGAAGTCAGCATCAAGGATGGTCGTGGAATTGGTGGCGGGTGGAGAGGTGATACGCAATTGTGGCAGGGGTTCAATACAAGAGGACTGTGCGTGTGTCCCCTCGGCTGACACAGTGTTTTTAGATGCACAGGTGCTTCCTGCTCTTCTGCCCCTCTTGTAGTCCTGGCTTCTATAGTTTCTCTAGCACCACTTCTGGATTTCCTCACTGACCCTCCCCTTCGCTAACAAGTATTACCACATTATTTGCTGAAATAGCATTGTAGGACCCAAAGAAAGGGGAGGAGAGTGATGAGGCAAAAGCACCTTGAGGAGAGCCTCCGGGAGGAGGGTAGGGAAGCTGAACATCGGTTCCCCTCATTTCAGACATGAGCATGGTGTGATACTTCTTTCTCCTCATAGATATCATATGCAACTGCAAGGCGTTTCAGATGCACCCAAACTTAGAGACGTAGTCTGTGGACCCTAAAATACAGTGAGGGCAGCAGAGATAACAAAATGAGAATAAAACTTCGCTTTATGCAGGTGAGTCGCTCTCCTGCCCCTTGAATACGCTGACTGATAAAGGAAGGTAAATTCTCCATTTTCAAGTTGTAAATTTTGACATAGCAGTCACAACAATTTTCTCAATTTATTTATTTTCATTATTTGACATTGATTCTGACATGAATTGGTGGAGTTGAAAAGTTCCTATTACAAATGTTTCTGTTTTTCCTTATGCCTTCTATAATTTCTGACTCATGAATATTGCTGCTACATCATTTATGTTCTCAATCACTACTTTCTCTTCATCGTGTAATGTATTGTTTAGCATTATACTACCCCTCTTTTATCTCATTTAATGGATTTTGCTTTGAACTTCTTTGAAGAGGAACTGGGCACTTTTGCTGTGAAGGAACTGGAGCCCCAGGGCTCACAGCAGAAACCCTGTGGACAGAATTGGATTCAGAGAAATTGAGGAGGCAGAGTGCTATGAAGAACCACACAATATTTCAGGAAGCAATCTGTCCTGTGGAAACAGAGAACGAAAGGCCCTTTGGGATTAAGAATTCTAGAAGGCTGTTCTTGCCCCACCTCTGGTCTGAACATCCGGCAAAAAGCTTTTTCTAGGAAAGTTGGATCCATATGTTCTATGAGTATTAACAAGAAAATAGGATCTTTTTGACACCAACACACTGGAAAACACAAAGAGAAACAAGTGATATCAACAGATAAATATGTACCAGAAAAAATGTGATCTGGAAGAGTTGAAGTTATGAACAAGCATTCCACTATGAATATGAAACCAAACCAAACCAAAAACCCTAACAGAACACTTTAATTCTAAAGGAACACCACAAAGCACAAATGCAAGGACTCAAAAGATGACAGGGCAGTGGGAGTGATGAGACTGGATGGAAGACTCAGGAAAGAAGTAGACAAAACTAAGCCATCACACAAATGAAGACAAAGCTGACGGGAGGAAAAGGGAGCACATTAACCGCAGATAACACTGCGCAAGGGAAGCAAAAGATAGAATATGAATTGCAAAATAAATGATAAGAGTTAGGGAGTTAAAGGGGATGAGGGAGAAAATCATGTTGACAACAGGAAGACAAAGGAATGTCAACCTATACAAAAATGGGGCTCTGAAGAATGTTAAATATTTAAAAATTCTAAACATTTCCTGAAATAAAGCAAGACTTAATTTATTTGTTGAACTGTTCACATGCTGACCAATAAAATCTGATTGAGGACAGTTACCTCATGAGACAGAACTTTGAGAATGTATCTTTTGGAGAGTAAAACACACAAAAATAAGTAATTTGTAAAGAGTTAAAAATTCAGTTGCAACTGAAAATTCAACTAAATAGCATTTAAAATAGAGAAACATTTAGAAGACATTTCAGGAAGGACCAACCCATGCTATATAACATCCAAGCTATATAACATTTTAAAAGGCTGTAGTAAGCCAATTGAACATGCAAAAACTCAGGAAGAGTGTGAATCCTGCTTGAGGAAGCAACCAAGAAATGAACTTTGGCCAACTGAGAGTCAACTATGGAAACTTCAGGGACAATTCTCACATTATCGATTATATTTAGATTTAGATCTAAGCGTAAATGTAAAGTGGGGATAAGTAACAAAACCAAATGTAAATGTTACACTCAGATAATGCAGAAACAAATCAATAAGCAAAAATTGGAATGGGGAGAGGGTAAAGAAGGCAGAAAACACAGCAATTACCTTATCTGTAAAATCAGGGAGAAAAAAAATAAAGTTGAAGAGTCCAACAGTAGAGACATAAAAACTTTTAAGGGTTCAAGGTAAAAACAAAAACAATACTACTGATGGAAATCAGGAAGTCAAAGAAAGGGAAAAATACAAACTATTGTAAGTTTACTATTGTTCGATACTATTTAAAAAGCAATGTCAAATATTTTATTAAATGATATAATTATAAAATCTACCATTAGAATAAAATTACATATCCTCCTAATTATCAGATCTTACTTCTCTTTTATTGAGATCTTTCTCCTTTCTTTTCAGCCAATCCCCTCTCAGAAAACAAACAGATAGCATAGCGAAAAATTCTTAGATGCAATTTTCAGAGCACAAAATAATATGATAGTTGTAAGATCAAAATCATCTATCATGTCAACAAATACAAGTAGAATTGACTCATATAAATAGGATCAGATTATTTTCATGTTGTGTCCTAAAGCACAATCCAACATATGTATGCTGTTTAAAACAGCTCAACCTGAACCAAGAAGGTTGAAAACTAAAAGAATGGACATGGCTTACCAGACACACACAAAAAGAAAGCCAGTGTTAATCAGCTTCACTTCAAAGAGGATTCAGGGCAAAACTCATTAAATGAGAACAGGGGATATTATAGTGCTAAAACATATAGTACACAATGAAGAGAGAGTGGTGATTGAGAACAAACATATAGTATAATGTAGCGACAATATAATGAGCTGGCAGATATAAGGTGAAACAGAAACATTTGTAGTAGGAACTTTTCAACCCCAGTAATTCCTATTAGAATTAACTACATGTCAAATACTGAAAATGTGTAAAATTAAGAAAATTGTTGTGGTTGGTATGTCAACATTTAGAATCTGAAAATGGAGAATTTACTTTTTTTTTTATTTTTTTATTTTTTTTTTTAAAGATTTATTTATTCGTACAGAACTGGGGTACAGGCCAGAGATATGGAGGGTGAGAGGATTCACCAGAGACAGAGCGGGAAGCAGAACAGGCAGTTCGACGAAGTACACTGCTGAGGGGAGCAGCGGGCGGGTCAGGAGAGGTCTGCCGCGCCATGTGGTCACCTCCAGGGCAGGCGGGGATCGAACTCATGCGGAAGTGGCTTTAGTTTCTCAGTGCAGTGCTTTAACCCGCTGCGCCACCAGGGAGGGCCGAGAATTTACTTTTTTAAGGGTCAGTAAAACACTTGTGAACACTGACCACATACTAGACCATAATGACAAACTTAAATTCCCCAAAACAGAAACTGTCCAGGCAAAATTCTCTGATCATAATATAGTTAGTGTAAGCATGCCAACAAAATACAGAATCAGATAAATAAAAATGAAATAAAAAAGTCACTCTTTCCTAAACATCAATCTGCTCAAAACAGAAATGGATTCCAAGATTGAAGAAATTATAGAAAATGACCATTGAAAAAACTACAAAATAGAACCTAAGTTACTACTGTGCTCAAAGGGCAATGAATTTCCTTACACTCTTATGTCAATAAAAGTAGGAAAATAAAACAAGTTCATGTTAAACATCTCACTCAAATTTTAAAATCCTGATTTTTAAACCTGATCTTCAACCCTTATATGTTAAAGTTGATTTATGTAGGCATAATTAATGTACAACAAACTGCACATATTTATAATGTACAACATTTACATTGCATATTGTATCTACTTGTGAAACCATTCTCACAATCAAGATAATGAGCATATCCATCCCTCCCAGAAGTTCCTGATGAATGTTCTTTTGTAACTCCACTCTCTTGCCTCTCACCTCTTCCCCATTCACTGATCTAGCTTCTGTCAGTGTAGATATGTTTGCACATTTCTAGAATCCAAAATAGAGTTATAGAATATATATTCTTTTTGTCTATCACCTTTCACTCAGTATTTATTTTGAGATTCACTAAAATGTCTATAGATACAATAATGTGATATCTGAGAGATGCCTCAAAATTACTAGCTGGCCGGGGGAAGTGGGTAGAGAGGAAGATGAACTAAGATTAGTTAAATGAATAATTATTGAAATCAGATCATGCACTTTACTATTCCGGCTACTTGTGAAAATATTTCAAGTTTTTCATAAGAAAAGTTGCAAAGGCTTACTTTTCTCCACCTCGTTCTTTGTACACTAGTTTATGTAATACTGTGTGGTTCATACAATAGGTTTGCTTGTGTTCATATCTATATATACATATTTGCATACTAACTGGGGGTTTACCAGCTATGTGGGTTCTCATGTTTCTCAGGGGTGGGGGACCTATTTATTTTCTGAGAGTGATGCATGTGGGAGGATTGTGGGACAGAGGTGCTATATACATAGTTATTATCAATCAAATCCAGTTACTCAGAGAATGTAAATGGTGATCCATGGTGTGCATGTATTATTTCTTCTATTAAAATATTAATTTTTTTAAAGTTAGAAAAATCAAATTAATGAAAAGAAACAGACCTAAAAAGTATTCTAATCTCCTTAGGTACTAATGAAACTTTGCCTGTTATGGAGAGCTGGCTGGCTTTTCCTTTTGCACAGACTAGCTCTACGTCTGCTCCATTTTTCTCCCTGAGAAAAGCAGAGCCCAGGATTTGCTGATGACAAGGTGTATCAGACTCTGTTATGCTTAAGTGGGTTGCATTTATAGAATGATTTGTGTGGTAGCTTGCTACATTTGTAGCTCCTAAGGAGCCCTACTACCCAATATTCTCCATAATTCCCCCTGACTTTGTCATGTAACTGGCTTTAGATTCCTGGAATACTTGCTCTTGGGGTCAGTGACTGTGCTATAAACAAGTTCCAGTCAGTTACATGGAAAGATCATGTGACCTGAATGAGAAAGCCCAGCTCTCCAACCAACTCCAATAAGGATCAGACCAGGTAGACAGAGTAATCCTAATGCCTTAGCTTGCAAGACACTCCATGCAAAGTGAGAAGAAACTTCCAGCTGAGACCCAGTCAATCCACTGAGAAATAATAAAATTTAAAGCAGTGTATCTGAGTAGTTTCTTCCACAGCAATGCATAACTGAGAGAATCATAAGCATGATAGTGCAACTCTCTGGACAGTCAATGAAAATTTTGCACAGGTTAAAAGAATTATTCGTGACAACAAAATTTCTATAACTATTAAGATAATTATAGCCATTTCAGTCAACCGCAGGGCATAGAAATGACCTACGGATAACCTAAATATGTAGCAGGTTATACCACCTGGGTTTGTGTTATTATATTTTATGATGTTCGCACTACAATGAAATTGCCTAACGATATATTCCTCAAAACATTACCATCATTAAGCAACACATGACTGTATTTGTTTTCAGCACAAGGTCACATTTAGAAAATTCCCTTCACACTTCATTTGCCTGGAACACATCTATTTTGTGGAGGCAACTGGCCAAGAGAGAGCATGCCAAGCAAGAGATGCCCAGAGTGGAGGAAGCTGGGGTGGTCGGTGGAAATGGGCATTAACTGGGACTAACAGGACTAATCGTGAAACACCACAGTGACATCAGCTCTGTCCTACTAAGCCTATTTCCCAGAGCTAGGTGAGTCGCTCAGGGCAATGCTGAAATAGAGAAAAACAAGTCCAGACAGGGGAGGATGTGGAAGTGTTAGAACCCTAGCACAAACACCACAGATTGGGGAAGCCTGGGCTTCTAGACAGCAGGAGAGGTAATTGGGCTAAGACGCTGATGGAGCAGTGGATCTTTGCCTTAGTGGAGCCTGGTGGGCAGACCCCAGTCACAAAAAGAAAAGCCAAAGAGCAGGAAATAATTCCATAAAAGCCCTGCCATTCATTTCTCATAGACAGTATACTCTTTTCCAAAATGAGTGAAATTGTTCTAACTCACTGCAGTGGGTTCCAAGAGACCCCACCCACCATTTCCTGGGTGTGGGTGCTGTGGGCAGATGCCAGGAGAAATTTCAAAGAAGTCGAGCTATTTTGGGTGCTAGAATTTGCCATAATGCCAAGGCAGCAATATGTCTGCGCCTGAAAAATTCCCACTATCCAGACACTGAGTTTCATCTGGGCGCTCAGTTAGTAATCTGCCCTTCAGTACACTCCTTGTGAAGTCACTCTGTCATCTTCCCCCTTACAATTCCTCCTCGGCATGGCATTGGGGCAGCCTCCTGCCTGGCTCATTGGTCCTCAAATCTCTAAGTGCTTTTACCTAGCAGGCTAATGGAGGGGCGGGCAGCTTTGGGTGGCGTTTCACAGCTGCAGTCAAGTCTGACGTCTTTCAAGAAGGCTCCTGGTTGATTGGCTCTGGCCCCAGTGGTGACTGAAACAGTAACTGAAATGGAAAACCCAAGAAGAGTGGCTGAGGGGGCCAGGCCACTGCTGGCCCGACCTCTCTCAGCAAGGTAAGGAATTCATTCTAAAAAGAAGGAAGCTATTCTGGGGGAAGAAAAGGCATAATGGGTGTCAGCAGAGAAGACATGAGAGACCTCCGGATAAATATATATGAATGAGAATTTTGGAGCTCAGAGGAAGAACCCTATTTTTAGTGACTATTGTGTGAGGCTGTGGTAGGGATGTGCATATCTGCAGCTTTCTTCTGAAAGTTAATACATTTTAAATAGGGAAAGAAGGTAATGAGGGCACAAATAATGATTTTCAGGCCTCAACATTCAAACATTCAGGATGTTTGAAACAAGAGTCCCATTTGGGGCCCAGCTGTCAGTTTCCTCTCTTTATGGGGGGGCGAAAGAGGAGATGAACACACACTCACCATGGAGATTCTCAAACTCCACATCTCAGAATGCTTCTAGGCCTGCATGAAATGCAGATTCCAGGCCTCAGCTCTGCAATGTGGTTCTGGTCAGAGAGAGGCCTTGAAATCTGAATCTGGATTTTTTTCCAAACCAAGACTCTGCAGGAGATTGGATATGGATAATCCCTGGATCCTATTTCAAGAAACACCACTGCATCCAATGCCATATAAATATACTCATGAAACCTTGAACCTGAAGGAGTCTGAGATGCTGGGGACAAGAAAGCACTGGCAGTAGGGTTGGATAAGGGTGAGAGATGTTGTAGGGCAAGACCATAGATTCCAGGATCCAGCCAACCTGGCTAGAATCTGAGTTCTGTGGGTTTTGTTAGTTTAACAGCTGCACCCACTATTCAAAATGCCCATGACTAGTCAAAAGAAGCCCAAACTGAAACAGAACATCTTCAAACACCCTTCCCCCATTTTGTACTCAACGGCAATAAAGAGGACTTCCCTTCAAGCATGGGGAGGGGTTGGGCTGAACAAAGATTCTGTGGGGAGTACCCTTTGGAGAAAAGAGAGTCTCAGCTGAGGGTTGGGGAAAGTCCCATTGGATAAAGAAAGGGCGTACACAGTGGTTAAGTCAGGGCTGGTCAGTCCCTTCCAGGACTTCCCACCCATTAGTGACATCTCTGTGGGATGACCACCAATGGGAAAAATAAACCACTGTCAAACTCAGCATGAACCTGAATTAAGAGCTGGAAGAAATGGGGCCTCCCTGGTGGCACAGGGGTTAAGTCTCAGCACTATGAAATTATCAGTAGCCACTGCAGCACAAATTCAATCCTTGGCCAGGGAGCCAACCACATGGCACAGCAGACCTCTCCTATTCTGCCCACTGCTCCCCTCAGCAGTGTATTTAAGTGGCTCTGCCTTTTCTGCTCCTCAACTGTTTTTGGTGAATCCTCTCACACCCCACACCTCTGGTATTCATCCCAGTTCTGGTATGCATAAATAGATAATATAAATTAAAAAAAAAAGAGTTGGTGGAAATGATTTCTTAGGATTAAAATGCTATAATTGATTATCTGATCACATCCTGTGGAAGGTCATGATTAACTTCAGAAAACAAAAGTGCTGAAGTTATGGCACTCTTCTTTACAGGACTTCAATGGATGGAGCTCATTCTGACTTCAACCTGCCGACACTATCTCCTTCTCCCCACAATAACTGAGATACCTGGTTTTCCTGGAAGTACCTGGTTCCTCACTGTCTTTTTGTTTGTTTGTTGCAAAAAGGAAAGTCTAAGCAAAAGGAAGTCTAAGCCTTCTTCAGTTGTATTTAATCAGAATTTCCAGCAATAGGACCTAGACTGGATGTTTAGAAAGCCCTGCAGGTGAGTTTGATGCATAATTAGGACTGACACCCACTGGTGGCACTGTAGTACCCTTACTCAAGTTCACCCTAAATGGGAGAATGATATATGTCAGCCAGAACTTTTTATTAGCAAGAGACAGAACTCCAACAAAAATTATGTATGCCAAAAGAAGAATCTGTTGGCTGTCAGTGAAATGCTTCAGGGGCCATTGCTGGTGCCTCATGTGTTGGACCTTAGGGTTCCAGAGGGGCCTTCCAGATTCTAGCTCTATTTTTCAGTTCAGATTTTTCCTCTGACCAATTATATCAGACCAATTTTATTTTTGGGAGAAGGGAATGCTGACCCCTAAACATGACATTATGGACTGCAGCATTGCTGAAGAGGAGTCCCTTTGCCAGGAGGGTACCATACCCACCTAACCCTTCTCAGATATGCCAAGTGGCTGGGATGGTCTGATGCCCATCTCTGGGTGGTGAGGCAGAGCCAACCAGGCAGGAAAGGCATGGCAGGGGAAGAATTGCACAGAGGTGGTACTGGAGGCCAGAAAGATCCTAATAATTGTCAACCTTTTTCTGAGAATTGGGTGTACATGCCTGTAGTGGGCTTGTCCATTGAGGGTGCACTTGACACATAACATGCTTTAAAATCCCAGCAACAGTCTCACAAAATGTGACTCTTGACACTCATATCTGAGAGCAGAACAGAAGCCTGGAGAACCCTGTGCCTACTCTGGCTTGCAAACTAGTCAGTGGTGAAGTTGGAACTTATATTCACAATTGTTTGGGTCCAGAATCTGTGGTAATAGGACTGTTCTGAGACCCAGGACCCTCGTGAGCAAGTGGCTTCCCCCCTTGTTCCCTGGGGTATATTGACCACTGCCCCTTTCTTATTCTTCTGACTTAGCCACGCCCCTTCCTCATTCTGAAGCATCCAGAATAGCAATTATAGTGGCGCTGACACCTCTAGCAGTTTACGAATTGGCCAAGCCACTTTAAATTCCACACTGGAGTCCCCTACCCTCTCCAGCGGATGCTCCAACAGCAGTAGAAACAGTATCGACCTTTTTCACAGACTCGAGGGTAGCAGAGGGCTGCACACAACTCCACTTCTACCCACACGTCAAATACCAGGAAATGAGAAACCGTTTTCATTACAAACCTTGTATCACAAAAAAGGAGAGTCACCAGGGTGAGGAACCTCCAGGGGGCCACAGATTTAGAATTTCGCTCTGCCCCAATATCTGCTCTTCACTTACAAGGTTTTGATAAATAAAATTTTAAAAAGGAAATAAACGAAGAATGACACGTACTGAGTCTGGTAACATCCAAATAGAGCTGGGAGGCCGTGGCGGACCTAATCCAAGGGACTTCCGGCTGCCCTGTCTTGTAGTTATGTGGAGATGTAGCACAGCCAGGAAGAAAATGAGACCAGGCCCAGGACTGAAATTCAACCAATCACCACTTCACAACTGTCCACCAATCAGAACTGCCTACTGAAGCTAGCTCGCAGCCTAGCCCCGCCCCTTCTTGCCTATGTAAGCAGCTCTCTACTGGGGAAGGGGTGCGCATGCGCATGTGCATGGTCCTCAAATCCAGTTGTTAACACTCATTGCAGGGAAGTTTAAAATTCCCTGAAGGGAAATTTTCTTTGAATAGAAAACTAAAAGTAAAGTTTTCAGGAACCAGCACACACGAAGAGGTTCAGTTTGCCTTGGTAAGCGCCTTAGTTCTCTCTCTCCATTAACCCCCAGCCCCCAGGGTGTTTTTCTCCCCTTCCCCAGCCCCACTTTCCTTCACTCCATGGCAGCTCTATTATCTCCAAAGCACAATATATATTATATACTTTTATAATTTTGCCTTGCTACTGTGACACCAAGACTGAACTTTAATAGGAATATGAACATTATTTTAAAATCTTTTTTCAGGTTTTCACTTTCTATATTCTAAGCTGTGCTCTCTCTCCATGAACAAGTCAGGCACCAACAGCACTGTAAAAAATCAATTTCCTTTGTTGTTTACAGTGGCTCTAGCTGGAGGCACTGTGACTTGTAACACAGATCTATTTCTACCCTACTTCCCTGTCTAACATAAACGAGAAAACAAGAGCAGTATTCTAACCTCTCCTTTCCCACAAGGATGCAGAACAGAAATGTCTCCCAGGCTGAAGGGTCCTCTGTAATCTATGTGACTGACACTGGTTCTAAACTCCGAATTGAACAACTGTGTGCTGTCCATAAGCAGTGTCAGACTCAGAGGCAATGTGCTGGAAGGTTTTGGATGGTCAAGTTAATGATGAATGTGGAGGAAAAGAAGAGACTTGAACAGCACAGAGCTTGCCTGCATCAGGGAAACATTTCACCCAATCACTGCATTGGCTTTATGATTAGGATGACATTTAGTAGTAGTATGTAATTACCTAAAGAAGAGAACAAAAATAGTTTGAAAGTCTTTGGCAAGGGCAAAAAATTTTTTTCCATAAAAGTGACAAGTCTCATCTCATTTTGTATTAATCAGTCTTGTAGCTCAACTCAACTGTGGCTAGAAATCAGTACTGGTAATAGGTTGTTAAATGCACCTGTATCTTCACATAGCCCATGTTTTACAGATAGGTGAGAGGGGGAAACGCCCTCCTTTATACTCTCTTTGATCAGAGGGCACAGAAAGGAGTTCTGTTTTGAATAGGCTGAATTTAAGGTAACTGAAAAATCCCTGTCCTCCAAAGAGAAGCATCCAGTGGACAGTTGGAATTCTGCTGTCTGGAGTTCAGCTGCATTTGAGAATGGAGATTCTGACTACTTTCAGATGCAGAAAGGGGAACCAATCTACTGAAGTTGTTGTTCATCTCTACTGGAGATGAAAGATTTTGTCTAGAGTTCTGAGTGGGTGGTGCCACTTGCAGACAAGTTGGAGGAAGAGAAAAAAGCAGTTACTTAAAAAAGTACTTGAATGAGTTGCTCTAGGAAACAAGGGTGGTCGGAGTTCTAAGTAGTCGAATGCTGCTGAGGACCTGAGGATGATGCAAACCCCAGGGGAGAATGTTGGATCCAATTATTTCTAAGGACAAATATCCATATGATGGCTAATGACTGTAATCAAGAGTCAGTGTTCTCATGTGATTTATAAAATAAAAATATGATTGTATGGCCCTGCAACACATAATATCAATGTCTACCATTGGAAGAACATTCACTAGTTTGAAGTGCCTTTAAATATGTTTTCAAAGAGAACATCTTGCTTCATTAACTTTTGGGAATTAAAAAAAAATGTAGGTTAAAAAAATCTTTTTATTTTGACATTCAGAAACAGGAGGAGATTTGGCACAATGAAGGCTCTGAGGACCAGAAGTTATAAATAACACGGAGATTAAAGAGAGGGCTGTAGGAAAGCAATGGGGTTTGTCTATAAGCTGGATGTAGCCACCAACATGGTTTTCTATATTATGTAGCCCAGTGGAATCCTGTGCAGGGGCTTCTGTTATAAAGTAATAATTTCATACAGTTTTTAAAAATTTTGCCCAGAACAGCTAAACCATTAAAAACTACTCTAATGAGATAGAATTCTCATAATGCCATACAATTTTCCTTTTAAAAATGTACAATGAATGGTTTTCATGACATTTGCTGAGCTGTCCAGCTGTCACTAATCTACATTTACCATACTTCCATCACCCTGGAGAGAAACCCATTAGTGATTCTGCGCCTTCCTCCCACTCTCAACTTTAGGCTACAACTAGTAGGCTTTCTGCCTTTATAGATTTACTTCTTCTGGCCATTTCAAATAAATTCATGTGATAATGTGTGTTAGTACCTCATTTCTTTTCATTGCTAAATAATAATCCATTGTACAGATATTCCGCCCTTATTTCATTCATTATTAGTTGATGGACACATGGGTTGTTTCACTTTATAGCTATTATGAATGTGCTGCTATGAACATTTGTGCATGAGATTTTGTGTGCACAAATATTTTCACTTGTTTTTAACATACATGTAGGAGTGAAACTGCTGAGTCATATGTTAACTCTATGTTTAACAATTTGATTTGTTTTTTTAAAGAGATTATGCCAATTTACAAGTCCACCAGCAGTCAATGACTGTTCAGCTTTCACATCCTTGCTTACATTAATAGCCATCCTTTGACTACTGCCATTTTAGAGGGGTGATATATATCTCATAGCTTTGATTCTCATTTCCCTGGTGGTTAATGATGTTTAGCATCTTTTAATGTGCTAATTTGTCTTATTTAGAAGAAATGTCATTCATGTTCTCTGTCCATTTTTAATTGGGTTCTTTTATTATTTAGTAGTAAAATGCTTTTGACACCTTCATCAAAAACCAGTTGATCCTGTGTGTGTGTATTTCTGCACTTTCAGTCCTATTCCATTGATCTCTATCTGCTTCTATGCTAATACCACACTCTCTTGGTTACTGT
This sequence comes from Condylura cristata, assembly GCF_000260355.1. NCBI lineage: Eukaryota > Metazoa > Chordata > Mammalia > Eulipotyphla > Talpidae > Condylura > Condylura cristata. Next base: position 5,017,821 of record NW_004567121.1, on the reverse strand, counting down.
ATCTTTGGAGTAAGTTTTGCCATCAGGAAATATGAATCTTACAATTTTGCTCAATATTGTCTTAGCAGTTAATGAATCCCTTGCATCTCCATATGAATTTTCAGTTGAGCATATCACTTGCTATAACAACTGAGGTTTTTATAGTAACTATTAAATGTAAGATAAATTTGGAGTATTTATTATCATAATATTATCTGCTGCTTGATGAACATAGGCTACCCCATTCTTTTAAAATTTCTTTCAACAATGTTTTACATTTTTCAGTGTCCAAGTGTTTCATTCCTCTTGTTAAGTATCTACCTAGATATTTTATTATTTTTGATGTTAGTGTAAGTGAAATTTTTTCTTCTTTATTACTTTTTGAATTGCTCATTGTCAGTATATAAAAGTGTAATAGATTTTTTACATATTAACCTTACATACTGCAACCTTATTTGAACTGATTTGTTACACCTTTAATTGGGCTTTATATTTATTCTTGAGGCAGGTTTGTTATTCAGATAATTTCCTCCCATTGGTTCATAATCCTTTTAGATAACTCCACTACAGGGACGTGTTCAATCCATTTCTGAAGCTGGCACATCCACTGACCTGTCTCCTTACACTTGCTTTGTTGATAATTCAAGAGATGGACTTGTATGGCTTGAGTTTTACAGTCACACTATTACCCACTTTTTAAGTGCTTAGCACAATTAGGTAGTTTAGAGCAGCAATACAAGCCAGGGTCCATCCAGCCCTGGTTCTACCCTAGGTTTGCTGTATGTCTTTGAACAAGTCACTTTAACTTCTCAGGACCTTATGTCTTTGCTATAAACACAGATGAGGGTAGGTATGATGGTCATTCCTTACATTTTATTACTAGAGCAGAGGTTCAATATGTCATTGGTCTGTTCTCAGAAACAGAGTGCTAATTAATATATGGAGTAACAGAAATAAAATCCAGCCTATGCAGTCTGAATCATTCTGGTTGAGTCCTCTGAAGAATGTCTGAGGATTTGTCCTGCCAGAAAGATGAGAGTCTAAGGCCACAAGAACACTGATGGTAGACAAAGGCCAAGATCAGGTCTTGCAAATCTGGTCTTCTTTATTAAAAAGTCATCCTCTTCCTACCTGAGGGTCTCTGCGTATAGAGAAGCTGCTGGCGTATGGGATCCTCCTTTCAGAGGCCAGGTCCTCTTTTCTTGGGGATGAGGGAGAAAGCCTAGGATTCTAGTAAGACCAGACCCAAGAGGGTACTAGCCAAGGCAGTCCAGGAGGCTGTGTGGCACCATGGTCCTGTGCTAGGACTCTGGGGCCAGACTTCTTGCACCTTTTCTATTTTCTAGTTGTTTAATTTTGAACAAATTACTAGAGCTTTCTGTGCCTCATACTATTGCCCTGTGAAATGGGAATGTATAAGGTACTTACTACTACAAGATTTGGTATGGTATATGCCCAGGAAATTAAGTTCTTTGGATTAGTTGAAGTCAATTCAACAATCATGTATTGGGTACCTCCTTTGTGCCATCAGCTGTGTCCGGCATTGGAGGTTCAGAAATGGATATGACAGACACAGTCTCTGCTGTGATGGAAAGTGGCTGGAAAGCCTAGTAGAAAACACATTAGATAAGTAACAACTAGAGTGCTGAGTGTGATGACAAGGAAATATCTAGGTGGATGATGTGAATTTATGATTTAGGACCCCATTACCTCTGGGTGGAGGCAGGGGCAATCCTCTCCAGGGAAGAGATATCTGAGGGGAGGCTTAGTATAAGGCAGGGGGCCTTCACAGTCTCATGTCCCATGCACATAGAACCAGTACTGGTTCTGCTCGAGAAAGGGCATGGATGATAATGGTACCAGAAACAATTCTAGACCCAATCAGGTGCTCTCCTCAGAAAACTTAGATCCAACCTGGGGCAGCATCTCAACAGTTCCCATCACTGAGGTATCCATTCCACTCCTGACAAGACTCTCAAGTGTGTGCATTTTCTGCTATTGCCCAAAAGCAAAGGGCTTTTCTATATTAGGGTTAAATGGTGTTCCGTACACTGTAACAGACCAGCCGTCACTTTTCTGAATGACGTGTTTAAGTCAGGACTTCCTTTGTTTGTTTGTATATTTCTCGGAGGCAGGTTGTCTGCATGTTTGTCTTTGAAAACCCCCATTAGACAGCTTATTGTTTAAGGGGACAGACTTGTATGCTTCTGTCCAGGTAGCTCTGATGGAGGATTTCAGTGTGTCAGTGTGTAAAAGAGAGAGGAAGCGAGGGTGAGGAGAGAGAACTCAACTCTCCATGCTTAGTCTCAAGCAAGACCTAATTTAATTACCAGACCCAGAGGGAATCCCAGAGCAAATAATCTACAAATGGTAGTTACAGCTAAAAAGTCAGAGAAACCCACAGGGGTGTATCTCCTTCAGTTACTTACCATATATCCAACTGAACTCAACCTAATTCTCCCCTCGATCTAACTCTGAGATCTGATGAAAAAGGAGGCCCCAAATACTGAGTCCAATGGGACCCAAGAATTGACAGGATGCTTTGGAGTCTTAATTCTATGCCCCAGTTTCCTCTCCTATAGTTAAAAAAAAAAAGTAGTAAAAGGACAGTACCTATTGCAAAGAGTTGTTTTGAAGAGAAAATGAGTTAACACATCAAGTGCTTTGAAGCATGCCAGACTCGTAGTAAATGTCTAATCCCTGCTGATGTCATCATTGTTGGTGTTATTGTTACTTTGCAGTAGTTGTTATTGCCAACCTGACACGTGGGAGGTGACTACAGCTTTTCTCTGTCCAATCCTGGAAGGCCAGGAAGGGTAAGAAGGATCCTGTAGACTCAACTTCTCTGAACCTGTGAAGATACCACCGGATTGCTCTAACTCTTTCCAAGCCTGGAACAGAAGCCAGGATATTTGTGCTCTTGCCATCATGTCCCAGGGCTCCAGCTCAGCAGCCCTGCTGGTCTCGGTCAGGAAGTCTGTAGCTGCACGGGACAGGCGCCATCCCCAGAGAATCAGTCACGAGGCTCCTGGGTCTCCACGTTGGAGGAAATGGGAGAGAAACTGAATTTACACTTGAGTTTCCAGATTTCTGGCAGTGAATTTTGTTTTGATTTATGCACTACAGCTCTTAGCATCAGATTTAGCTCTGCTACCTGACCCAGAACATTTCTGATTTACAAATTGGAAAATAAATGGGTTGCATCCAGAGACAGTCTTACAACCTCGCCAATAAATTCTCCATCAGCGGTTCTCAGCTTTTAGCCACTTCCCTTGTGTGTGGGTGCTCTTTGAATTATGGGTGAGTAAATCATATTTTAGAGAGTTCCATTCCTGTGGATATATTCTGCTCATTTGTCTCTTCTGAAAATATAGGCTGGTGCATTTTATTAAAATTATCACAGGAGTGTGAGGTCTGCTTGGCTGCTTTGCTTTCTTGTTGGAGTTCTCCCCTCCCAGAATTTAAGTGCCCTCCCCCACCATTTCCCCCATCAGTCTGCACACCATCCCCTGCCAGACCCCTTCCAGCCTGTCTACTTCCTGATGTTGGTTACCTTGCTGGCTGCTCTGGCAGATGCCCACTTGGCAGCATTTCCTGGGGAGTAAATTTCAGCTGGAAGGGCCTTTTCCTCCCCATCTGGAGATTAGCAGGTCAACTAGGTGCTCACTTGGGTATAGGGAGAACCCCTTCCCTTCAATAACCCCCAAGACCCAAGTGTTCTAACATTTGTGACTCAAACTACCCAGCATAGAAGGTGCTCAGAAGATAAGGTGCTTAGAGTTGCTTCAACAGCTTCTGCCAAGGGATTCCTCTAGCCTATTTTAGTGGCAAGCCCGCAGGCAGGCAAGGTGGGCAGGCAAGGCAGGGGGCTGGGGAGATGGGAGGCTGAGAGGCCTTCCAGTCCCTGGTGAATCTTTACTCTTTTGGGGGGCTTTCTGTAGCATTCTGTCTTGATCACTCTTACCTCTTCTGTAGTCAATCATCCTCTCTTAGCCGCCACTGTCTCTGAGTGACACAGCCTCATAGCTTCAGCCTCTAGGCTCAGGTGTACACACGTGAGCACACCCACACCATGTTCCAGGTGTTCACAGTCAGGCAAGTGTGCCCTGTACCCAAGTACCCAAGAGCAGAGCCTTCTGTATCATGGCTACAGGTAATAGCCACAGAGGTTAGCAGCGTAAAAAGCCTGATTCACGGCCCTCACTGGTGGCCCAATCGGTAAGGAGGCAGCATTGCAGGATAGTCACAGCTGCTTCAGTGCAAGTTCAATCCCAGGCAACCGGAGATGACTCACATGGTGCGGCAGACCTCTCCTGACACACCCATTGCTTCCCTCAGCAGTGTACTTTGTCAGTTGACCTGTTCTGCTCCCCACTTTGTCTCTGGTGAATCCTCTCACTGCCCCTGCACCTGATTCATTCCATTTACCCTACACCTATTATTACAGGTTGTCCTGTCAGGGTAGTTAATGGGCCCCTGGCTCTGAGTAGAAAAACAAAAATCCAATGCTGGACTGATTGGCATTCCTTGAGAAGTTGTTTCTTTCCTGGAAGTTCATTGTTGATGACATTGCTGGTATAATTAGTTAAGATGAGGTCATGCTTGATAGGATGGTCCCTAACCTAGTATGGCTGGTGTCTGTTTAAAAAGGGGCTCTCCCTGGTGGCCCAATGGGTTAAAGCACCACATTAGGAAGCTCTCTGAAGCCACTGCAGCACGAGTTCCATCCCCAGCCAGGGAGGTGACCCACATGGCGCGGCAGACCTCTCCTGACCCGCCCGCTGCTCCCCTCAGCAGTGTACTTTGTAGATCTGCCTGTTCTGCTCCCTGCTCTGTCTCTGGTGAATCCTCTCACCCACCACACCTTTGGCCTGCACCCCAGTTCTGTAAGCATAAATAAATAAATCTTAAAAAGAGAGAGAGAGGCCCTCCCTGGTGGTGCAGCAGGCTAAAGCACAACACTAAGGAGCTGAAGCCACTTCCGCATGAGTTCGATTCTTGCCTGCCCCGGAGGTGACCACATGGCGTGGCAGACCTCTCCTGACCCGCCTGCTGTTCCCCTCAGCAGTGTACTTCGTAGATCTCCCTGTTCTGCTCCCCACTCTGTCTCTGGTGAAGCCTCTTGCCGCTCCGAGCTTCTGGTCTGTACCCCAGTTCTGTATACACAAATAAATAAATCTTTAAAAAATAGAGAGAGAGAAATGAGAAAGAGGGGCATACCTGGTGGCCCAGGATTCAAGTCTCAGAGTTATCATGGCTATCGCCTGAGTTCAGTCCCCAGCCACAGCTACAGAACTGGTCCACATGGCACAGCAGACCTCTGCTGCCCCGCCTGCTGCTCCCATCAGCAGTATATTTCAGTAGACATGCCTCTTCTGCTCCCCAAACTGTCTCAGGTAAATCCTCTCATCACCCTCTGGCCTATACCCCAGTTCTTGTATGCATAAATATAAAAAATAATCTTAAAAATAAACAGAAGAGACAGACACACATGAGGGAGATGATAAGACTCAGAGGGAGAGTACTACGTGACACTGGAGGCAGGTGAATATGAAGCCCATGTACCTGGAATTGTTACCAACTTCCAGATGCTCATGGGGAGGTATGGATCCCCCAGAAGGAGTCAGCTCTTAATGAGGGGCATGTCAGCTGTCTGAGTGGGGAGGAAGAGCCACATAATCAAGATATTCTCTGCTTCTCTTCTGCTAGTTCCTGTAAGTGAATTTTTCCCTGAAAGAAAAATTTCCTCTTTGTTTCTAATGATCCAGGTTTGCTAAACAAGATGGGGGTGGGATTGGGTGGTGATGTGGGGGATCCAGGGTCACCCACCTGGTAGGATGACATGGAGGCTGTTCCCAGCAAGCCATCACAATGGTTGTCTCTGTTTTGTCACTATTCCACTATCTGCCTGAAGGAGCTAGGTAGAGTCCCAAGAAGATGCAATAACTCTAATGCTGTATTGCTGTAAATGGTTCTGGAATCCTCTGGAAGATTTATTAATCTCTTCTTATACACCAAAATTGCTATACTGGGAGATTCATTTGTACTGCACTTAATAATTGCAAAGTTTGTTCACATGCGTTCTATTCTCATGTGATACAGGAAAGAAATTATAAGGTTTTTCTAATTTATTCACTGAATTTGTATTAGTTTATTTAATTTCACCTCCTATGAAATGTATAAATCTTAGGTGCAGAGTTAGACAACTTTTGATAAATGCATACAATTATATAGCTCATAGCCCTATCAAATTAGGGAAATTTTTGGTAATCCCTACAAGTAACCCTGGGTTTCTTTTTGCAGTCAAAACATTTATTCCCCACCACAAAGCATCAGTTATCATGGGAGATTGGTTTTGCCTGTACCCGAAGTTTAAATAAATGGAATCATATAGAATGTACTCTTTTGGATATAGCTTCTTTTGTTCAAAATGTTTTTAAGATCCATGAATATTATTAGGAATATTAGCAGGTTTTTTTTTATTACTGAGTTGTTTTGTATGGGTAGTCTATAATTTGCTTTCCTGTTAGATGGACATTTTATTTTATTTTCCTATCACTAGATTCATTTTGTGTAACAAATGTTCAGTAAACCTATTTCAGACATCAGTGAAGGTCTGATGGTTTTAAGTACTTCATGCAGTCCATTGAACAATGCATTTATTATTTATAATTTGTGACTTAATGCTAATAATAATCTACTCATTTTTTGCTTTCATAAGATTTTTTCTCCTTTTATTATTTATTTAAATAAATTATTTATATATATATATCTTTTACATCATTCTGCATTTTGTGCATTTTTTCATCCCAGTTGTAATCCCCATTGGCTTCCTACCACCAGTTCACCCGTGTGATATCACCACAGTCTAGTGCACTCTTCCACCCCCATTTATTTTACTTGGAACATTTGGGAATAAAGTGCAAAGTACCATGATGCATTTTTCATATATTTTCCCTTTCAATATTACAGGTGACAAGTACATATCTATTCTTTTCTGTTTGTTTGTTTAAATTTTTTTTTTCTTGAAAAAATTTTTTTCTCCAAGTACTAGGTCATTTTTTTCTTCATTTTTTTTGTCTAGTAAGTTCTGAGTGAGTATATACCATATATTGTGAATGCAATGTTGGGGGCCTGGGTTATATTTTCTTCTGTCAAAGAGTATGTTGCATTTTGGGGCAAGCGTTTAATCGACTAATAACAGTTTGTTTTTTAGGCATTGGTATAACAGGGTAAGAGTAGGTAGGATAGGCCCTCCTTGGTGGCGCAGCGGGTTAAAGCACAGCATTGAGAAGATAAGGCCACTTCCACATGAGTTAGATTCCCGCCTGCCCCGGAGGTGACCACATGGC
>NW_004567121.1:4916497-5009990 GCF_000260355.1 Condylura cristata | reverse complement strand
AGCACCAAACTCTAAACCTTTCCTCCACTTAATGAGAACATTGCTCTGTATTTCAGTTCCACTTCCATGTCGATTTATAAAGTGCCCTCGGCAGAAAGCAGCATAAATGTCAAGTTATTCCACTGGTTCTCTTTCTTTCTGTTTTTTAAAAGATTTATTTATTTATGCATGCGAGAACTGGGATGTAGGCCAGAAGTGTGTGTGGGGGGGTAGGGGAGGTTTCACCACAAAGTGGTGTGGAATAGGCAGATCAACTGAAATATACTGCTGAGGAGATCAGCATGTGAGACAGGAAAGGTCTGCTGCGCCATGTGGGTCAACTACCCGGCCAGGGATCGAATTCATGCTGCAGTGGCTGCCTATAGCTTCATTATTCTGAGACTTAACCCCTTGCACCACCAGGGAGGCCCCAAGTTCTTCTTTCAAGAGTCACAGCCCCCCACTGTCTGTTGTCCAATAACTGGAAACATTTGCTTCAAGTTTTTCTCCAATTTTATAGTTGCATATGGAGAGAAGATAGGTAAGATACTGAGTATCACATGATGGGCTGAACTGGAAGCCTTCAGTAGTCTCCATTTTACAGATAGGAGTGTGGAGGCTTAAAAACTCCATGTATTTTTGCCCAATCAAGGTTATTTATGCTGTGAGTGTTGATATCTTTGCCAGAGCCCTAATTTCCATCACTATTTTCAAATCTCTCTGTACGACATCTCACACGGGAGTTCAGGCAGTGAAAACCTCTTCTTGTGGGAGCTTCCTGCCATGTCCTGTACTGGCCTTCACTCCTCTAGAGCCTTTGGACAGCAGGGTGTGCCAGGTAGTGGGTGTGGCAGGCCTGGGCTGGAATCAGATCCTCCACTATCCACTGATCAAACTTTGATAAGAGTATTGACATCCACACCCTCATTTCCTTATCTAGAAAAGAAGGATAAAAATCCATTGAGAGGGGTTTACAATAATCAAACATTCAGCATTGTTCACTCTGTAAACGCAAGCCAGCCCTAGTTAGATTTGGTAACCACAAAGGCGGCTCTCTCTTTCCCGGCACATGACAAGCCTGAGTTGTTTTGTTTATTAAAACATGAGGCAACAGCATTTGGTGAGTCCCAGGTGTTATTAATGTCTTTGAATCACTATGCAGTTCTATAAATATCTCTCCTTCCTCTAGCTACATTATTTTTTCCCCTTATCTCACTAAAATGTAAGTCAGCAATGAAGTTATGAATTGCCTGCTCCTTTATTCTCTGTCCTATAATTAAGAAAGCGCTAGGTAGGAGTGCTACTGAGGAAGGGGGCAGTCGGAGTGGCAGGTGGCGAAAGTGCTGCAGGAGGCCTGTGCTGTCTTCTTCTGGGGAAGAGGACACTTTGGTGGCAACTGCCTTTGAGGAGCAGAGCTGAGAACCCAAAGGATGAAGTAAGGAGTCTCAGCTCTGTGAGGACTCTTGTTGGGCTTTCATCTTGTCTCAATCCAGTTTCCCATCTTAGCTTTGATTCAGGCCTTAGCATTTCATCAGCATCTCCATTTGCTTATTCATGAAATCCTACCTGGATCAACCAGACATCTGTTTCCTGTGTACCCCCATGTTCACTATTTAAAGATGGGCAAGGGAGATCTTCAGCAGTATTTCATTCTTGACAGATACCAAATCCATAAGACCTAGAGCAGAAAACCCGACAAAACTACTCCATCTCTGGGCTCTCCCGGGTGGCGCAATAGGTTAAAGCACCACATTATGAAGTTCTCCGAAGCCAATGCAGCACGAGTTCGATCCCCATTCGGGAGGTGACCTATATGGCACGGCAGACCTCTCCTGACCCGCCCGCTGCTCCCCTCAGCAGTGTACCATGCCAATCTGCCTGTTCTGCTCCCCACTCTGTCTCTGGTGAATCCTCTCACCCGCCATATCTCTGGCCTATACCTGAGTTCTGTAAACATAAATAAATAAATCTTAAAAAAAAAAACAACAAATGTCATTGATTTCATTTAAAGGCCCTGCAGCATGGAAAATGCAGTTAGGAAGGGGAAAGGATCATTCTGAGAAACAAAAATCAAACAAACAAATCTATATATTTGTTTTTAATTTATAGATAGTGCATGTGATTACAAGATTGCTATGTTATTAACTAAAATCAAGTAATTTTGGTCTTGATATCTGTATACATCCCTGGAGAGTTATATAAAAAGAAAAGACCCTTCAATCAAAGAAAAGCCGCAAAAAGAGGAACAATGACAACAAAAACATCAATATAAGATAATAAATAGCATCCCAGGAAAAAGAATGAAATAGAGTCAGCTGAAAGAAGACTGGGGGATTCTCCTTCCCTCTCCCCACATCATCCTAATTCTTTATTCTGTAGTCTCTTAAAGCCTGGACAACTTTATAGGGTAAATGCACATTCTACCTATGAATTTAAGTTGTGGGAATTTTTTTATCATATCTCAAATATTTGCTGACTTTCCAACTGGCATTTGATTTTTCTGATTCTTAATGACTGAATCTGGAACAAATTATATTCTGTCTCCTGAGGCCAGCATCACTTTATTATACACATATACCTTCTCTTAATTCATGCCACACATTGGTGTCTCTCAAATCTGGATTTTAGTTCTCTACTTAAAACCAAATCTACCATTAGCCAGCACTTCACATAAGGCATCTTTTTACATTTTTTCAGTGGCCATGTGTAGTAAATAATGCCATTTGATGGATGGGGAAAGCAAAGATTGAGAGAGATTAACTGTTGGCACAAGGTAACACTGGGATTAGCACCTGCATTACACCGTTTTAGTTGCATGTGTCAGAAACCCAGCTCCAACTGGACTAGCAAGAAGTGGTTTATTAACTTCCACAGTGGAGTAACACAGCATGGATTCTGTCCTCTGGACTCAGTCCTTACTGTTTCCCACACTCTCTAGGCTCACCGTGGCCCTTGCCTTGTGGGGTCAAGAGGACTGCCAGCACTTGAAGTTGACATTATATATTCTTGGGTATCCTAGAAAAGAGGGTACTTCTGTGGTTACTGATTCCATCACAGGTCCTGGAACTGAACTTACAAGTCTGACCCACCCAAGTTCTTGATTCTGTGGGGCCAGAGAGGAAGCAGGCTACACATTTGCACCCCTGCTCTTCAAAGTAAAGTCGGGAGGCTATTTTGCATAGAAGGGGGACTAGATGCTGGGAAGACAGAAACATATGGTGATGGTGCTCAGTCCAATATATGGCTGTGTCTCCCTGACTCCCCTGAGGGGTGCATGGCACCCACCCTGGCAGCCACTCCACCAAGAGGAAAAAAGATTGGGTTATGCATATAAGAACTGGGGCATAGGCCAGATGTGTGGGGGGTGAGAGGAATCACCAGAGACAGAGTGGGGAGTGGAACAGGCAGATTGCCTGAAATAAACCGCTGAGGGGAACAGTGCTAAGTAGGCGCTCTCTGCCCTAAATCCTCAAGGTTTCTAAGTTATCAGGTGGGGAAAGTGGAGAGCATAATTATTCCCTCTCCTCCAAGAAGACTTCATAAGTAAGGAAAATGTATGTGTTTGTGTTAGATTATACAGCTTAGAAATGAAGGAGAAGAGCGAGTCGTGGAACACTCCTCTCTTGCCTGCTGCTCCAGGGCCACTACAGTTCAGCTAGTGCCTCCTCCAAATGCTGACCAGGAAGCTCTGGCCCCAGCTCAAGCTCCTGTCATGAGGAGTGAACTATGTGGCAGGTACCCACCAGCTCTCACTACCAGCTCTGCGGCTTGCTCCTGGTCCCCGTCTACACAAGCGCTTGGTCATTCCACAGGGACATGGACAAAGACCTCAGGCTCTGGAACTGGTTTATCTGAGTGTCAAATCCTTCACCTCCCTTGACCCCAAGCAAGTGCCTTTCTGTGCCTCTGTCTGCCTTGTATATAAATAAAATAATATAACTAAAGGACTTAGAATAGTTTCTGGAGTAGATCTAGTGCTAGGTAGCATTCGTTACTATCATTGTTACCTCTTCCAGGTGTTGTTAAAATTCAATGAGTTAATACACATGAAACACTTAGAACAATGACTGGCATATAGGAAATGTTCAATAAACGTTCTTGTTATTGCTCAAAGGCCAAAGTGAGTGATACTTAATTTGTGGCTAGTCTCACTACCTTGGCTGCCTGGCAAGTCAATCTGGGGAGTTCCACAAGATGCCCCTGTTTGGACCACCCTTGCCTCTTTGGCTAGCTTGGCTGCTCCTGGGAGTCACATGGAGGAGCTTTAAGAGATACAAATGCCTGAATCCCAGCCCAGAGACTCTGCTGTAGCTCCTCTGGAGCAGCCCAGGCATCAGAACACCTCAGCCCCTCCCAGGTGATTCCAGTCTCTGTGTCTTGGAAGATCCCGGATAAGTAGCTAAAGTAGGGGACTCGATCTTGGCAGGGGCAGGGGTGGGAGTGGAGTGTGTAATTCAGGGCTTCAGTAGGAGCTACAGGCTGACAGATGTGTTGTTCTGGAAGCCCCTCTCTGAAGATGCAGGCAGTTCCCATGGTAATTTGAATCAAACCAGGGGGAAGCATTTTGTCACCAGATGGTCAGTTAGACATAAAATGTAATTTCAAATAATTTTCTTTGACTGCATCTGTTATCAAAAATCACATCCACCTCTGGAATATACATAATTTTTTGAATGGTAAGATTGTGGAAAAGTACATCTTTATCAAAATAGCCTCTTTATTTTCTTCTGTCTCTCTGTTTTTCTCTCTCTTGCCCTGATTCTTGTCCCTGTCTCTTTGTGTGTGTGTATCTATGTATCTCTCTGTTTCTCTCTCTCTGCTTTGAAGCCATCAAATTGATTCAGCTCAAGGCTAAATATAGGGATGACTAACAATGATTTCCACAAGAGCCTTAGAAATTGCTTGTAAGCGTGCAAATGGAAAATGGATTATCCAGCAACCACATCAACCAGCGTTTGAGACAATGGCCTAAATCCAGCCACTGAAGTAAAATAAAATTAATGCTCTTTTTTCAGCTGTGTCACCTGAGCAGGAAGAAGGGGACACAGAGATACTACCCTATACCCTCAAGACTGGGTCTGTCTGTGGGAGATGTTTACCGGGAGAAGCTGAGGAGAGGTTGAGGTGAGATTCCAGTTCCCCTGTTTTCCAGTTCCCAGAGTTTTCTTGAAGTCAGATCCTGTGTGAGCTGCGCCTCTGTTTATCACAGAGAGTGAGACCCTCCCTGCAATTCACCTCTCTGAGGAAAGGAATATTAGAAATGGTCAGAGAGGCCAAGGTAAGCAGGTGAATGATGCCAGAATAACTCAAGAACATGCTACTGAAGAGGACTGGTCTAGAATCACCAGAGAATGCCTCTTGTTGACAGTAAAAGCACCCTTATTAACCTGTGCATATAACACCTATAGTGCCAGAATCCTATTCCACACCCTACAGGTAAGAGATGGGACTGTGTCCACTCAGACTCCCTGTCTGATCCTCTACACCAGGGGCCAGCAAACTGTAGCAGGGGCCCAAGTCTATTTTCACATTATTTTCATACATTAACTAAGAATAGTTTTTATATATTTAAATATTTGGGAGGAAAAGAAGAAGAAAGACATGAAAATTACTTAAGATTTAAGTTTCAGTGTCTGTAGGCAAAGTTTCATTGAACACAGCCGTGTTCCTTCCACAGTGTCTATAGCTGTTCTCACTGTGCAATGGCAGCATTGTTGGGGCTAGCCCATGAGTTAGTGTACGTGGAACCCAACATTCCTTGCACACAGAGCCCCAAATTCCTTATTCTGCAGGACCTCTTCTGTGAGTTTCCTTTCATGAGGGTGGCCAGGGGGTAACTGCACAAGAGTATAGAGGGAGCAGGTAGAGCCCGTCAGTGCCAAGCCTCTGAGAGTAAGTGGTGGTGGGAAGTGAAGGAGGAAGAGCTTGGCTGGGCACCTTAGGCTGGTCCTCTGGCTACCATCTCCCAGAGGAAACCCTTAAAAACTTCATATTAAGGGGCCCTCCCTGGTGGCGCAGCGGGTTAAAGCACAGCACTAAGAAACTATGCCACTTCCGCATGAGTTCGATTCCCGCCTGCCCCGGAGGAGACCACATGGCGTGGCAGACCTCTCCTGACCCGCCCGCTGCTCCCCTCAGCAGTGTACTTCATCGATCTGCCTGTTCTGCTTCCAGCTCTGTCTCTGGTGAATCCTCTCACCCTCCGCATCTCTGGCCTGTACCCCAGTTCTGTACGAATAAATAAATAAATCTTAAAAAAAAAAAAAACTTCATATTAGGAGGTGGTCTTCTGGATTTGTCAAAAGAGAAAGACCTATAACTTTTTTTTTATTAAAAAGTTTATTTTTACATCATTTTGCACATTTTTTTTTTCATCTCAATTGTAATCCCCACGGGTTTCCCATCACCAAATCACCCCTGTGCCACCACCATAGTCCCGTGCATTTCCCTCCCTTCCCCCCCCCCCGTTTTTGATCCCATTCCCCACTCCACCCCCACAGAATGTCTCTGGTCTATGGTTGTTCATTATTTTTGTTATTTTCTCGCCTGGTCCATTATACTCCTGCTATGAGTGAAACCATCCGGTATTTTTCTTTCTCTTTCTGGCTTATCTCACTCAGCATGATCTTTTCCAGCTCCATCCAAGTTGCTGCAAAAGACATGTGTTTCTAAAAGAGAAAGACCTATAACTTTTAATGTTAAGATTAGCTTGATTTGTACTTTTAAATGTCCAGCAGTATGGCATGTTGACCTCCATTTGTACTCATGGCCTGGGGGTCAGTGTTGCTCATGCACTGTTAGAGATGGGGCCCTCTTGAGCACTCCTTTGTGTCTGCCAAATAAGGTGTTTTCACCCAGAATCATAAGGATCTGCTCCTGAACCTTCCTAGCTGGGAATACTTGCTATCATACTTTTATAATGTCCTTTAGTATTTACAAATTAGTGACATGTGAAGAAAAAAAAAAAAGCCTTATTGTTGAAAAAATACAAGAAAGGAGAGTCTCTAAAAGACAATGGTATTGAGATAAGTGGGCAAGACCAGTATACACGAGTGGGAGAGAATTCAAGTATTCAAAGAATTTTATACTTCGCTTGTATTTTGCATGCCTATAAATCTGTGTTCCAATTTAGGGTCAAAACTGGAGAAGGAAGCATATTATTACACCTGTGATTTCTATAAGGTGAGGATATGAAGTGTCAATCAAAGACACAAGGCACCAATCCAGGGCCTTGACTCTCATCCAAAGACAGGCAGGTCAGTGTGCAGTTGTGTGTTGTATGCAAGTGTAATATCTCTGCCAGTGTTTATTAGTCCCCATTTAACATTTTGGATTCACACTTCAGTTAACAATTCCATCGAAGGGGCCATCTTGCACTGTTGTATTGAACATAATATGGCTTGCATGGGACACTACTGAAAGGTACCTACAACTTTACAGGCATTACTTCAGTTAAATCTCACAAAAGCCCAGTGTGACAGTCAGAGAAAACACAACTGAAACTCAGAGAGTAAATAAATCACTTGCCCAAAATCATGCAGCTGGTAAATCAACAGAGGTTGGCTGATTCAGAAAGTAAGGGGTTAACTCCACGCCACCCTCCACAAAGCAGATTTCTCCAATATGTGCAGAATGAAAGAATGAGTAGAATGTAACCCAAGTTAGATGTTCTACTGGCTAGTTCTTTGGGAGGATCAGATTACTGGGTGGAAACGTCAGGTGAGCCATAGGCAACACGTGGCATAACTTCCTAGAGTTCCAGTTCTATCTGGCAGTAAACAATGGGGGGAAATGTAAATGCTTTAATTATGGAATGAGATGCCGAACATTGACTAACATGCAAAGATAAAACAGAAGAGATCCAGAAAGTCGGAGGTTCTGGGCTATTTCAGCCTGCATCACCATCCCCTGTGAATTCATTGTTGTAGCCTCTTGGATAGACATTTTGAGAGGCACTGTTCTGTGGAATTTGAAAAACTGCCTCAGAGTTAGAGGAGAAGGACACAGCCCAGAAGACTTGTTGAGCTTTGTCTGATAACAAGCAGAGAGATGGCCAGACCCCGGGACTGGCTAAGAGTGAATCATGGAGGATACTGGTCACGCAGGGCACCTCTATGGTCTGGGACAGCCAGAGCCCCTGCAGAGCTAGAGAGAAGAGAGGGCTGCTGAGGTACAGGCTCTCAGAGGTGCTGCTTCATGGCTATGCTGAATGTAAATGCTTTAATTATGGAATGAGATGCCAAACATCTCATGCCCAAAATCATGCAGCTGGTAAATCAACAGCTGGCAAAAGATAAAACTAAGGGGAGGATACCTTTTTACAAGCATGACCACTTTGGGCCCCATTCTTTGAGGGCAGGTCATCAAATTCCTCCCCTGAGTCCTATCAGGGTGGCAGGGTGGAATCATGCATGCTCATCCATCCTTCTGGGTGACAGTTCACATGGGGTATATGATCCCTCCCCCCCCAAATGATGACGAATCATGGTCTTAAAGAACTTATGCATGAAGAAGCAAGACACGAGAGTTTTAGGCAAACCAGAACAAAAGACAGGGCCACTGTGTCCTAACTCTGCTGGGCCTAAAGCAGCCTTTCTAGCAAATTCTCTTATCCTCACATAGCTTTGGTTCCAGCACCTCCCACTGACAGAAACTGATTCATGAGCTTTCTAAGTGTCCTGGCTGCGTGCATCTAGTACAGGCCCAGCAATGCATGTCTGTTGAACTAATCAAGGCAAAGGAACAACTGATGAATGAAAGTGGGGTTGCTCTCAGAGTTGAGACCAGGAATGACAATATCTTGTACTTCCACGCAGCTAGAGCATAACCCTCTTTAGTGCCTATGGCAATGTGAAGTTTGGAGGAAAACCCAGGGCTCTGAAAAGCTAAGTGTCCTGCTCAGAGTTGGAACTGATAACCTCAGGCTCTAGTCAGTTGTTTTGTCGGTGACTTTGTACAAGTTCCTAAATATCTCCAGGCCTCAGTTTCCTCATTTAGAGAATGGGATTAAAAGGGTTGTTGCACAGTGCATAGAAAGTGCTAAGAGCAACCCATGCCTATGACCCATCTGCCTCCCTCCACCTACTTCCCCTATTCACTCTGGTAAACATTATATTCTTTTCGCTGAGTTCAAGATTTATTCCTACTATTCTATGCACGTGAATGTTTTTGGGTATTTATTCCACAGACGAGTGAAAACATCCAACATCTTTCACTTTTTGACTTATTTCACTCAGTAAGTTCTAACAATTTTGTTCCAAATGCCACTGTTTAATATTTCTTTATAGCTATGTTGTACTTCATTGAGTGGGTGGTTTGGTGGAGGGTGAAAAATAAAAAATAAAGGAAAAGAGAAAGAAAACTGCTTATTGCATGAGCAGTTGTCAATCAATTGATATCTAATAACTGTTAGCTGTTGTTATATTACTAATGACTACTCTCTGTTAAATATTCTGTCAGAGGTAGTTGGGATAAGGAAGAGCTCTATAGCACTTCTATAAGTGCTAGTAAACATACTCCTGTTATCTACTTGTAATTTGTATTTGACCACACTGAGTTGTTTCTAACAAGAACTACAATAATATTCTCTGTGGATCTCCTGTGCCCCCTGTGAGATAAAGCAATTTTCCTAAGACTCCTTAGCTTGATAAAGTGGGAGCAGGGCCTTCATCTGTCTGTATAAACCTCTGGGCTCCATTGTGGGGGCATGGTGGGCAGGCATGGGGGCATCAAGCTGACTTGGGTCTCCACCAATGACTGGAGGTGTCATGGGTGAGGGGCTTTTAGATGCTTCAGGGATAGAGCCAGTGTTGCCAGACTCAGTTCCAAAGTCCCCTCCCCTCTTCACCTCAGTAGAAGTTTTCTCAAAAATCATGCACCTTGCCAAGATGCAGGTTTGGAAAGTTCTTTAGTCAGAGAATTGCTGAGTGGCAAACACGTGTGTTTCAGAATTGCAAAAAAGGAAGTAACACTTCTCCGCGGCCTGGCAAAGATGTTTGTAAGCAGAGAAGTGAGAGGGACCTGGCACCACACTAATGAAGAAGCAGCCTTTTGTGCTGAGGCCGGAGTCCCGACCCTGGTCTGTGAGTGCTTTCATCGCCCATTGCTCATGGGCCTCATGTTGGCTCCTGAGGCTGCCACCTGACCACATGGCAACCTCCTTTGTCCATTCCCAGCCTCCTGTCACATGGAGGACAGAATTTGGTGTGTGCCCATGAGACTCCTTGTTCTGACCTCTGCCACACTCACATCGCTCTCCTCTTCTGCCATGTTCACCAGCCACACTGGTTCCGGACCTTCCCAATGCACCCCCAGCGTGCCTCTGCCTCAAAGCTTTCCACTGGCTCTCGCCTCTGCCCACATCGCTCTTCGCCCAGCTCTTCAAACAGTTGATTCATTTTGTTGGTCAGCTTTCAGCTCAAGGATTACCTCCTCAGAGAGTTCTTTCCAGGCCTCCTAATTTAAATTATACCCTGAAGTCAATCACCATGACATTGGCCCTTTAAAATTTCCCTCATAAAGCCTTGAAAATCATCATCTAAACTGACCTTGCTTGTTTACTGTTCTCTCCTTCTCCTTCGGAGGTGGAGGCCCTTACTGTCCTGTTCACTGTGTGCAGAGAGAGAATGTGTGGGGGGCAGAGTAAATACTTGATGAATCTTTGCTGAGACAGTAAGGAATCAGCGCAGGGGTGAAGGCCTCTGGCACCAGCACTGAGTGGACCTTGCTGATAGGTGCTCCTTGGAGTGACTTCTTTCTGTGTCACTTCATCACTCTGGACCATGATCAAGCAATCTCCCAGAATTTCTAGTGTGGGCCACACAAGAAGGTGGAATAGAAGAGTAGGCAGAAGAGCCATCAGCCCTTCAGTGTAGATATATCTTTTTTAATTTTGTAAGACCATATATCATCACCTTTAGTGATCTATATGTTCAGTAGCCCTAACTTTAATATTGTCTGTTAGCTTGTGTGCAACAGAGCATGATGCAGGATGAGAACATGTGGCTTAGGAGCCAGCAGACCCTGAATCAGTGTCCCAGCTCCACCCTAGCCGACCGGTGACCTCGACTAACTGCAACAAATCTGGGTCTTTTTCTCCTCTTTGGAAAATGGCTGAGTGTGGATTTGGGAGTCAGAGAGTCTTAGATTAGGCCACTCACTGAGTTAGGCAGGTTACTAACCTCTCTGTGCTCCAGTTTCATCAATTATGACCTGGAAATCTTAATAAAACTATCTCAGGGGTGATCAGCAAGATAAAAATGAAATGATACTCATAAAATGCACAGTTGTGTCTGGCACAGAACTCAACAATTGTGTCAGTTCTTCACTGGTCGTGACTACTTTTACTGCTGTGACCACTGGCTACCAGACAGGGGGTGTGGCTGTCATCTCCTGAGTTGGCAAGTACACCTCACCATTTACGTAATCTTTTAGCTGAGTGGTTTCAATGTGTGGTCTTAAGACCAGCAGTATCAGCATTACCTAGGAACTTGTTAGAAATGCAAATTCTCAGGTTCCATCTCAACCCACTAAACCAGAAACTCTGGGGGTGGTACCCAGCAACCTGGCTTTAACAAGTCCATTCACGTGATTCTGACATCCAAGCAAGTTGAGAACCATAGATTAGGCCTCAATCTTAACCCCAATTTCACATTTGAATTACCTGATGTGTTTTAAAAACATGTTTATACCTAGCACTACCTGCAGGCATTAATATTTAGTATGGGAAGCAATCTGGGCATCAACATTATTTAAAGTTTCCCCAGTGACTCACAAGCTGTTGAGGCCTACAGATCTTCCCTCCAATGGGGAAATGGAAGGCAAGTTGTACTTGTGATCTGTGGTCCCAGAAATCTTATTGCAAGACATGGTTTCTTCAACTAGTCTTTATGCAGCACCCGTGATCCCAGCACTCTCTTGGGACCTGGGGACATAGAAGATACAAGTAATTTGTATAAAATCTATGTGAGTTAAGTCTTAAATGAGAGAACAAAGAACATTAGGTAAAGACTGACAATGCCTCCCTTCTGCTGTCCCCATGATTGACTTAGAGACCTAAAGCTAGCTCTGCACTAGAGATACTCTGCCTACCTTTAGAGTACAGAAAGAGAATATGAGTGGGGAAAACAGAAAGCATGACATACAAAGATGATATTATTTGTTCACTTAATTTTGTTTTTCATAATCCTGAACATTGACTCTAGATAGTCATTTGAAATTCATTATTTTCGCTTTAACTTCCTTCTACTGGTGAGGAAATGGAGGCTCAGAGTGAAGGTTTGTTTTGCCCAAGGATACAGATGGTGAGTAGCAAGGCCAAGACTTGGGCCAGCCAGAGCCTTTGGCTTAAGTTCTGAGTTTCCCAATGCATCACTCCCAAGAGCAGTCCTACAAGAAGGATACTGACAGACTGAGCCTTGCAGCCAGATGTTATCTGGAGGACCACAGCAAAGAGAAGCTGCAGAAGCATCGTGTCTTACTCTCTGTAGAAGTGGTCTGAGGAAGGACTGGTTTTGTTCTGTGGGACCCCAGAGTGTAGTGGTAAGGCTACAGGACGCAGAGCACATCTTAACCTCTAAAAGGTATGTCTAATAGAGGCAACCAAGAGTCGATGGGACTAGCTTGGGGGCAATGAGTTTCCTGAGTCAGAAGTTATCCCTACAAGCTAGGCAACCAGCTTGAAATTCTGTGACCTGAATTTCTTTAAGGCACCGGAGGGAGAGGCTATACTTCATCGGTGCTTCTCGGTCCCGACTGCCCATTATTATCCCCTGGAACTTTTCACACTCACAGATGCCCAGGCCCCAGCTGTAGTCATTTAAAATCAGAATTCGGATGACAAAAAGGCATTGAGACATTTCACAAGTTCTCCCAAATGATTTTAATGTGCAGCCAGAGTTTGGAACTACAGGACTAGATGATCTTTCCTGCTAAATTTGAGATTCTGTGAGGGTAAAAAATTCCCTAGGACAGAAGGGAACACACGCCCCAGTGTGACATTTCCTTTGGTGGCTTTGAGCTGGTGCTAAGAAATTCTTTTTTTTCTCAGAGGAACAAAGAGCCCATGTGTGCAGACAGCCTTAGCTGGAGAAGATGTATTTCCCATCTGGCATGATGGTGGTCACTCTATTCCCCAAATCCTTTGAGATTAGAAAAATTCAGAGTTTGGGTTTGTCAGCTTTAACCAGAATCTCATGTGCCTAGAAATATTGTATGTGAGGGCTTTCTGGGGTTCCCCAGGAAAACATTACCACAGACAGGTTTTCATCAAACTTAATCCACATCACCATCTAGAACGCCTGTTAAAAGGGTCCCACACTCGGCACAGCAGCCTTAACTCTTTACGCTCCTCATTGACCCCAACAGCATAAACTCCTCGTTACATTCTGTGGCATCGGATCAACATATTCCCCCTAGGGTATTCCGGTGTTCTACACTCTGCCGATCTAAACTTAAAGTGTTCAGAGCATTATTTGTCTTGTCATTGGGAATTCAGGGAGTAAGGAAATCCTGATGGCCACACCAAGCTCTCTCTTACTGAAAATAAGTGCCTAGCTTTACAAGAGAAATTATGGCTGGCTCTTTTCAATGCCTATAGATGGGGCATTACATCCCTATTTTACCAGTGGAGAAACTGGGTCTCAGAATATGACTTTCCAAGGTTATATACTTAGATTATTGAACAGAAGTCTTTTGGGTTGTAAAATATAGAAATTAAACCCATTTGATTAAATGAAAAAAAAAAATTGGCATTGGCTCAGGTCACTGAAAATCTTTAGATTTCAAGCACAGCTTGACCCAGGAACTAAAACTATGTTTTCAAGATTCTATTTCTCTTCATTTTAGTTCTGCTTTCTTTGCACTGGTTTTATGTCAGGCAGATTCTTCCCCAAGGGTGGAAAAGGTAACTGATATTCCAATAGCTTATGTTGTGCCAGCAAGCACAGGGCAGTTTTGCTATCGACTCAGGCAGACAGATGAAGAAACTGGGAGCTGTTGGTGGATTTTTCAGGCTTTAGTGCATTCAGGAATCAGGCATACAGGCACTGGTGCGTGAGGAGACAGGCACAGGCCAGGCAGGGAGGGAGGGCATGGAGACAGGCAAGCAACTGGGCCTCCCAGCATCCCTGAAATCTTTATGTTCTTTGTTTGGGCTCTCTGGTATTCTTTCTTGAGTTGTCCTGTGGTCTCACCTCTTAAATAGCCACACCTCTTAAATGCCCGCATTCTACTCACCGCTGCACTGCTGCCACTGCCACAGCTTTCATGGTCGCCTCTAGACACAGGTGTGCACACTTACGCATGCGCACACACCCACTCTCAGGTGTCCACAATCAGGCACGGGTGACCCACGCCCACGCTCCCAACCGCCTTCCACATTAACATGTCGAGGCTGCAGGTGATAGCCACAGAGGCTCGTGGTGTAAAAAGTTGGATTAACTAACTCATTTACTCAGCACACACCCTTCTTGCTAGTTTTGCAGGGGCCACACAACAATCTGTGTATAGTACCAGGGGCTGGGCTTCTAAGGACACAATTGGCTGTCTGCTGTTGAGCAGGCAGGTGGGCTAAAAAATGCTTTGCAACTTGACCATAGAAGGTCAGTCAGATGCAATCACTAAATGGTTCATGCTCCCAAGCCACTTTGGCCCATCCCAAGAGCCTGTAGTATTTCATGTCCCATTCCTCCAGCCTCAGATCAAAGTCCTAATCACTACATAGGGCTTACCAGCGAATCAGCAGCACAGGCTTCTGCATTGTGAGGAGACCCATGTGCCTCTGCTCTGGGGCCCTTCAGCACCTGCCTTCCTCACAGAGCTCCTGAGGGCAGTTCCTGGGAGCTACTGGGGAGCCATCCCACTTCCTGTGTATGCTTTTGTCCATTCCCAGGATCGCCCCTCCTCAGTCATTCTCACTTTAATCACTTTCTCCATTTAACATATTTTAAATTAATGAGGATTTTTTTCTCATTCAACTACATCTTGCAGGTAAAATAATGAAAAAAAAAAAAACATATTTCCCTCTCCCACCCTGGCCCATTTTGAACATTCTTGGTGGCTTTGAGTGCAGACAATCTGTAAAAATCCGACCCTTATTGCTCATTAATTATTATCCCAAACTAGCTCAGGCAGACAGAGTTTGCTGGTGAGAAGGAGAGACAGGCACAGGCAGGGTTCCCCGGGGATGTGGTAGGTACTTGTGTGTAACAAGAATTTGAACAAACTTCCTGTTTTGGATTTCCACAGATAAACAGTGCCCCTGGGTAGGCTGGCCTAAGTTATTTCCTGAGAATGTGGGGGTTTTTAAAAGAGTATTTTTCCTCAAATCACATGGTCTGAAACGACAGCTGTCAACTGCTCCAATGTGCAAGGGAGAGCTCACTCTCCTCCCAGGGGTGTATCCCTGATGTGATACCCCAAGGTGCTCTGCATATACTGCTCCTGGGGCAGAAATATTCTCTTCATATGTTTCCCTGGAAAGCCAGAGTTGCATCTTATTTACTCTTGTAATGTGTGCCTAGTGTCATTGGCACACAGTAGGTACTCAAAAAAGGTGCCTTGACTTGAACCGATGTAAAGCGAGTAGTCAGATATGGAATCTTATAGACACAGTTCACATATGAACCCAAGTGATCCTTAAGATACATATGCTCTCTTGTGAAGGGTGTTGGGGGTGGAGAGGACTTAGTGAGAGGACCCTGAAGCCTCTTTCCCTGGAACAGATGGATCTAACCAGGTTTGGAGGATTCTGGACACTATTTTACTTCTGGTAAACCCCAACAGGCTACCAAGTGGTGTTCAGTGTCCTCTCTCAGTTCTCTCTCATGTACGCTAACTCCTTCATTCTTTAAGATCTGGTGTTTCATTGGAGGTAAAAGAACCCATTTTCAAAAGATTGCCCCAGCCTGACTAACCTCCATCTGGCAGAACCTGTGACTGTTGAGTGGAGGAGGTACAGGGCAGAGAGTTAGACCATTTATTTTCATCTGCCTCTGACCTTGGAGAGGTCACTGAATAAACCCCTACCACAAGCAAACACAAGCTCCCAACCCCTAAAAGATGAAAAATAATCTGGGCCGATATCCAGGACTGAGCATGAGGGGATTAGGGAGGAAGTAATAGAAGCAATTCTGGGGCCCAGGAAGACCAGTTTGGGAAAGATGTGAGCAATGAATCATTCAAATTCTTGCAATTGCCAGTTCCCCACTGCCCCATTCCTAACAGAGGGAACGTCGGTTACATCCTGCTTGTCACAAAAATGGAATGAAGTGCCTACACTGGTTAAAACTGCAGGGAGAAGAAAGTCCTTTGAGGCTGGGGTGCCAGATTAAGCAAATAAC
This sequence comes from Condylura cristata, assembly GCF_000260355.1. Classification (NCBI taxonomy): domain Eukaryota; kingdom Metazoa; phylum Chordata; class Mammalia; order Eulipotyphla; family Talpidae; genus Condylura; species Condylura cristata. The sequence goes on along the minus strand of NW_004567121.1, from coordinate 4,993,671 downwards.
GATAGAGTTAAATGTGAATGTCAGCTAAAAGAAGGAAAATTTTGTTAGTGTAAGTATGTCCCTATGCAATATCTGGGATTTATTTATACTACAGATCATTGCCTCTAATCTGAGATTTGCATTTTCCTAGGTGTACTGTCTTTGGCTGACAACCTTCTGAGAGGTAAGGCTACTGCTCAACCTCCATCGTATGTTCTGTTCACACACAGGGAGTGCATGTGGAGGAAGACGGAGCAGCAGTCACTCCTGGGGTGACCAGAGAGGCTGCAGAGTCAGAAGGAAAGGCTCTTGCCATTACAGGATTGATGGGGTGGACAGTAGGTAGAAGTCCTCCTCCTGGGAGGAGAGAGGAATTGGCAAGCCATGATGAAGTTACATTCGGAAATGCTGAAAACTCATGTGTCACATTAGGGAAATGGTTTTTAAATGATGGTGTAATTGTGTGTTTTGTCCTTGCATCTTTATAAATTTTTGGACAGTACTTGATTTCTCCCCTCTGGTGTAGTTCTGTGGTTCTCCCACCACCATAGCACCCATGATCCATCGCCATAGTCCCTTGTGCTTTTCCCTCCCCTATTTTGACAAATCCTTCTCCCCTCCTTCTCCCTTCTATCTGCTGTTGCCTCAAATAGAAGGGATATCAGACATACAGTACATTTGAGAAGGGTTTTTACACTTTGGAGAAAGACCCACCCTCACTCTGAGGAAAACTGAGTTCCCTAGTACTCCAAATGTACTCCCTAGTACTTCAGAACCACACAACTGGATGAAGAGGGCTTTGCCCCTGCAGTTACCCCTAAAGATGAAAATCGGACCATTCAGGTTTTCAAATTTCAGCTCTGTAGCTTCCCAGCTGTGTGATTTGGGGAGAGTTACTGAACCCTTCTGTGCCTCTAGTTCCTGCATCTCTAAAAGCCACTACAAGCCAACATGGTAGGTTTCTTGTCCTCACAAGATGTGATAAATGTCCTCAAGATGTGACACTACCCCACAAGTTCTCCTTGTGTAGCCTTGTACATTTGCATGTTGATGGGAGATAACCCATTAACCCAAGAAATCATGGTAGAAATTCCAGAAATAGGGCCCTCTCTGGTGGTGCAACAGGTTAAAGCACAGCACTGTGAAGCTATCACAGCCACTGCTGCACAAGTTCGATCCCCTGCCAAGGAGGTGACCCACACGACACAGCAAACCTCTCCTGACCCACCCGCTGTTCCCCTCAGCAGTGTGTTTCAGTAGATCTGCCTGCTCTGCTCCCCACTCTGTCTTGGTGAATCCTTTCACCCCACACACACCTCTGGCCAATAACCCAGTTCTGTATACATAAATAATGAAAGAAATAAAGAAAGTCCAGAAATTCTTCAGCTTAGTTGTCTGTCATCCAAGAACCCCTGAAATTCTAACATAATTAGCTGCTTTCTAACTGTGGTTCTTTTGAGAGGCAATAGAACCTTCTCTCTAGGTGGTTCACTTTTTCCTAATGACACTGAGAGAGGCGTAGGGCCCAGGGTCAAAAGAGGAGGTTCTTGGGAGCAACAACACCCCACTGCCTCCAGCCTGACATGTGGGAGGGCTTGTCATTTATCCCAGGAGGGCTTTGTTATCACAGACCTCTGAATATAAAATTCACCTACTTTGGATTTGGACAAATTTTTGCTTAGCTTTTTAACCTGAACTGTTGGCCTGAAGCCCAATAAGGAGCAGGAACCATTACCATCAAAATAAAGAATGCTGGCTTTTAGGACTTGTTTTTTCTGGCAATGCTGCTGAAGGAAATCAAAGCTTCATTTTTCTCCCTGGAAACAGAATCCAGTGAAGTGAGCATTATTTCATTGTTGTTGATTAAAAACAAACAAACACCAAAAAACAAGTAGGAAATACATGAAAACATGAACAAATGTCATGAATGCAAATAAATACAAAGTCCTTGACTGGGAATTCTACAGCAGAAGTCAATGGGTCACAACTTTCTTGAGATGGGAGAAGGTCCACTTTGGAGACTGAGAGAAGAGGTGGAGATACCAGGAATTTATGGATTCTGTGTGCAAAGCAGACCATGGCTGGTGGCAAAAGCTCAGGGTGCATGCAGATTCAGGCTTCAGAAAGTCACTTTGGTAACTTTAGAAAGCTGACTGGCCAGGAGAAAGCCAAATTCTAAGGGTCTCTGTCTCCTAATTGGCCCAAATGGGAAAAAGTAGACTCAAATAAACTTTCATGGAGTATCAGCTCTGTCAGATTGCAAATGAATGCAAATTTAACCTATGTGTCTGTCTTTGATAAGCTGTGACGTAAGCACTTCAAGCTTCAGTTTCCTCATTTATAAATGGTGCTCATAACAACTGTACCTGGATATAACGAAGCCAGCCCCAGCTCTCTGATGCCTTTAGACAGACTTCACAGAGAGCCTTTAACTGCACTGGCAATCTCCAGCGTCACTCACCCCAAGGTTGCATTCCTCACTGAATATTCTCTACACTCCCCACTCTATCGTTCTATCACCCCTAATCCCAGCTTCAAGAATATTTTCTTCTTCCTGGGATCTATGTGCCCTTTGCTCTATAGATCAATGTAACCTGATGTTTAGGCTTCTCTGCACAGTGCATTATAGGTGAGGTTGGGTCTGGTGGATTTACACAACATAATAAAGTTTCCCCCTGCTGTAAACCATACCATAGGTTGATATGATGAGTAAAGAAACCACAGATGTAAAACCACTAATAAGTTTAAAACATGAAGCAAATTCAAAAAGGGTTTTTTTCCTCACCCCTCCGCCAGAGACAAAGATCAAATAGGCCTGTGAGTATTTTCAAAGCAGAGTGCACATTAGGAAAGCTTCTGATCAAAGTGCTTTTCTGATGTGGAGATAAAAGGAGGTAAATTATGGCCTCGCCCAGTTAGTCTGGAGGTCAGTTGTTCTTATGTGGACTAATCCCATGAGGGGATAGGGGCCCCATTTGGAAGGATCCTGAAGGGTTGAGCTAAGGCTAAAAAGGTAAAGAACAGCAATAAGGTGTTAGGTGATAGGTGTTGATTCACTGATGTATGGACTGAAGAATTCCCTCTAGGAGACTCAGTTTGCTGGAATCATCCTCTTTCATCACTGGAAAACTACCTGGCTGGGGTTGTTTGGTCTGCTATAAGTCAAAAGCACATACATATGTGTTTGGCTACTGAAGCAACAGACCAGACTAAGCCCAGAAGAGATTTTAAAATATCAAGCTTTCTAGAAAGCTTAGATAGGCGGCACAAGTTGGATTCCTGGCCAGGGAGGTGACCCACATGGCACAGCAGACCTCTCCTGTCTTGCCCGCTGCTCCCCTCAACAGTGTACTTCAGTCCATCTGTCTGTTCTGCTCCCCGCTCTGTCTCTGGTGAACCTTCTCACCTACGTACCTCTTATCTGTACCCCAGCTCTTATATGCATACATAAATAAAGCAAAAAAAAATTTTTTTAAGTGAAATCATGAGCTCTTTGAAGGGCCAATGTATTTTTCTCATAGGTTGAATGTATGTCCTCCAAACTCAGAAGTCGAAGTCTTAACCTCCAGGACCTCAGAATGTGATCTTATTCAGAGATAAGTTCTTTGCAGAGGGAATTAAGTTAAAATGGGGTCAGAAGGATGGGCTTTAATCCAATGTGGCTGGTGTCCTTATGCAAAGGAGAAACTGGAAGCAGGTGTACAGAAAGGGAGAATACCACATGAACTTGACAATGGGTATCCACAAGCTAAGGTGAGAGGTCTCAGAAGAAGCCAGCTACCTACCCACGCCCTGATCCAGAAATGCAAAGAGAGTAATTTCTGTTGTGTAAGCTCCCAGCCTGTGGTACTTTGTTTTGGCAGCCCAGGCAAACTAACAACTCCTTTTTCTTGACAAGGAGGCCACTGGCTCCAGAGACATGCCCCTTGCTCTGTTTTCAATGTGTGTTTTGTTGTTCTGTGCTAGTCAATGCCACCTACAAATTAGAGCTATAGTGACACTAATAAAGAGCAAGAGGGCCCTGCAGCAGCCCAGGAAGTCAGCGCAGGTGCAGTCACAGGAGGGAGCAGCCCCTGCTGCCCACATCTGTCCCAGGGAGCAACTGTGGGAAGTGGGCCCCAGCAGGGGGTGAAACCCACTGGGCCTGGTGGGCCCAGAGAGGTACCAACTTTACCCAGTCTTTTAGATGGTTGAAGCTAAGAAAGGAGTTGTTTCTAGAACCACATAGGTCTCTGGTTGTGGCACAGGTAGAAGCATTGGCTCAGGCAGAGGACCTGCTGGCTCTCACAGGCTCAGGGGCAGGTGTATGCATGTGGAGGTCTACTTCGGGCTTTTAATGCAAGTGAAATCTGGCTCAGAGACCCCAGCCTGCTGGGCAGGTCTAAAATTGGACTTTCATTCCATAGAACTGGGAGGGAGGAAGGGCGAGCTTGTGGACGTGTACACGTGTGAGTGTGTATGTTCCTTTCACACACATGTGAGTGTGTGTGTGCATGTGTGTGTGTGCATGAAGCCCCTCTGGCTGACCCCATCATTAGCCACCACTGCAATATCCTGACTATTTAACAGGGGGAGAGAGTGCAGCTGTAGGAATCTGAGGCAAACCTGCCATTCAGACCGATGCCCTCATTTCTACTCTGATAAGAAAGCCCATTGAGTGGAAGGCTCCAGAACCGTTCTCAGAAGGCATCCCTTCAACTTTGTCTCCTCTGGTGTTCCCCTCTCTGAAGTTGTTATTACTCATTAGGTATATTGCACACAGGGAAAAAGTAGGTCAAGGATTAAAAAAAAAAAAAAAAAACAGAAAAGCTCATCTCCAGGAAAAGCACTAGTATTATATAAAGCTGGATTGAACTTGCATGGGGGGGGGGTGCACAGGGATAGCTGCTGTTAGACTGACTGAATGCTGATCCCTGCGCTTTCATACACTGAACATATGCTCTGAATTCCATTTTTAAGAGATAATTCTGCCCAGTAGCCTGAGCAGCCTCTAAATCCAAGTTGCACGCAACACAGGCCATCTTGAGGATCCAAGCTGAACAGGAACAAGGGCATCCTGAGAGGTCTTTGTAAGTAGAAAGAATAAGAGTAAAATACAAGCCTGACGCTCTGGGCATGTGCTGCTAAGGTTGGATCCAGGCAACTAGGCAGAGCATGTCCTGGAGAATCTCATAAAGGCTCTAGAAAGAAAGAAATATTCCCATTCATTCTGCTTCTTCATGCACCTGCTCCATGCTGGGAGCTTTGTCACTGAAATGAGCATGTTTAGGAGCAATGAAAGGCATTTAGGGGTAAGTTATCACTTACAAGGTGTGTAGGTTACACTCAGGGTTTCTTGGGGGTGGACGACTGGAGATCTGAGCAGGATACGTTGAGCAGTTGAGCAGGGCAGAGCCTAAAAAGGTGGCTGCAGATGACGGCTGTAGAGGCCTTCTCGCCACCTACAATCCAATTCTCAGGTTCTGGCATTAGGACTTCAAATTGTGTATTTGGGGAACACCCACAGCCCATTATGGCCACATTGGTTGAAACCTCAAGGTGCTCCATGGCTTTTTTTCCTTCATGGAGAAAGAATCCTGGTGTTCTAGAGAACTCTGCATTTTAAAATTTCTTCTAAGTTTGGTCTCTATTTCAGAAGGATAAATGCTGGAAAAGGGGGGAGCAAATCACTTATGTATATGTATTTAGCAGCCTTAGAAGAGACCAAATGGCCTGAACTATGCTCTTTTCCAGTGATTTATGAGGACAGTTCCAGCTAACTGATTGTCCAAGAGGGATTTCTTTGGCCCACAGACCAATATTGATGTTCTTCAAAAAAAAGACAAAAGAAGATATCTTAGAGTATTAAGGAGGAAAAAAATAATGAAAAGAACAGAAATATGAATTCATATGAAAGTCTATCCTTCATGAGTTTTCTAAATCATATTTGATTATTGATACAAAAATTAAAGTACCATCTGATACTCAAGATATTGAAAAATGGGAACAGTATGTGTAATTAGGTTTCTTGCTTCAATTGAAGGCAAAATATTACTATCAGTAGATTTTTTTTAAAGATTTTAAAAACTTATTTATGCATAAAGAACTAGGGTTTAGGCCAGAAGTGCAGGGGTTATGAGTATGTGAGAGGATTCACTAGAGACAGTGGGGAGCAGAACAGGCAGATCCACTGAAATACCTGCCGAGGGGAGCAGCGGGTGAGACAGGACAGGTGTGCTGTGCCATGTGGGTCAGCTCCCTGGCCAGGATAGAGCTCCTGTTGCAGTGGCTGCAGATAGCTTCATAGTGCTGAGACTTAACCTCTAGTACCATCAGGGAGGCCCAGTAGATTATTTCAAATGACATAGGTGTATTGTAACCAGAGTAACCACTAAAAAAGTATACAAGAAGAAATACTCAAAAACATTATAAAGATCAGTATGAAATTCTCAGACTGAGTAATAGGGAGTAAATCAAGAACTATGAAACAAAGAAATGAAAAACAGAAGAAATAAAAAGAAAACAAAGAATAAAACAACAGACTTGACCACTAACATATCAGTAATTGTATTCCATGTGAACGACCCTGACGGCAGGGGCTCCTTGCCTGGATACAAGTGAGAGGTACCTGTGAACTAGGTGGAGGAAAACATTACGTCTTTGTTTTCACTAGAGTAAATTAAATTTAGCTTTACTCCCAAATGTGAGTGCTGGCATAAATCACAGTAGTAAAAGCAGAGCCTGTGGCTTTCCACCAACACAAATCACACTTTTTATGTTAGATTACAGGTACTGTGGGCATCTCTAGATATTGCTCACATTCATCACCACTTTGAATCATAGATCTTATCATTTGATCAACTAATTTTAAAGTCTATATTTTACTGGAAAAAAGAACTCAAAAATGGACAAAAGAAATGCACAGACATTTCACCAAAGAGGATCTACAGATGGCAAAGATGCACGCAAAAAGATGTTCAACACCATTAGCCATCAGGAAAATGCCAGTGAAAACCTCAATGATACACTACTACACGTGCATCAATGACTAGCATCATAAATAGTTACAATACCAAAACAGGCAAGGATTAAGAAAAACTGGACCTCTCATACATTGCTGGTAGAAATATAAGAGTGCAGACACTCTAAAAAATGACTTGGCAGTTTTTTATGAAACTATATATGCAACTATGTATATGCATATGCAACCCTATGACTCAGCAATTGTACTCTTGTCTTTTATCTTAGAGAAATGAAAAGTTACATTTACACAAAAATATGTGTATCAATGTATATGTAGAAACTAAAATTAACCAAGATATCCTCTAATAGGTGAATGATTAAACAAACTGGTAATTGCATACCAGGGGAAATTACTCAGCAACATACCGGAACATACATTAGTATAAAGGATGACATAGATGAAATTCCAGTGATCTGGAGTGAGGAGACACCCTAGAAAGGTTATATGATTTTACTTATGTAGCATTTTTGAAATGCCAAAATGTGAGAAATGGCAGACAAAATAGCAGTTGGCAGAGGTTAAGGATGAGCCTCCAGCATGGGGATGGTGGTGGGTAGTTTTATAAAATGTTAACATGTAGTCACTGTGATGTTGAAACTATCCAATATCTTGATAATGGCTGGTTACATGAACTCACTCAAGTGATACAATTATAGAACTGCTAACAAGAATACGAGAAAACTTGGGGAATCTGGATAAACCATGAGCTGTGCTGATGCTTTATTCTAGTTTGATATTGCACTGTGGCTTAGCAAAATGTTACCACTGGGTAAATGTTACATAGGGATAGCCCAGCAAAGTATACAAGGGATCTGTTTCCTAGATCAGAGCTCCCAAGGTCAAGAATATCAGCTTTGACTTTTTATTTCTCTTATAATTCTTAGCACCAGAACCCTTCACATAGATTGTCAGAGAAGTCAGAGAATTTCTGTATAGTAATGCTGACTCTAACGGATGATATCACCTGATAAAGTAGAATGGAAAAATTATCTATCAGCAGATGCTTGGCAGAGTTTCAGTGTTTGGTATTGACCTTTTCCAGGATCAGACTTAGACATGAAGACCTTTGGCTTATGCTCTCAGCAATACTCTGCAATTGCACATATATGCTTCGTGTGCACAACTGCAAAGGTGTGGTGCTACTGTGTGCAATGGAGTGATGGTTCTCATGGCAACCACCAAAGAGCCACTTCACTTATGTACTTGTAAAACCACTGAACATGACTCATATTTGCAATCCAGTTTCTGCCAGGAGGATGCATCTTTCTTTTGTTCATCTTTTAGTTTATCATCAAGCACATTGTGGTTACAACTCAATAAATATATGTTTAATCTAAAGGGGCCCCATATTGGACCTGCATATAATCCTAGATGAGAAACAATTACATTCAATTTGATTTAAAAAAGTGTTGTGCATTTTGCATATACAATGCATTAACCTGGGATCTCTAGAGATGACAAGAAGAATAAACAATGGGTCTGGTTCTCAGGCAGCTGACAGAGGCATCTGAAGGATCTTGTGCTAGAGCCCTAATAAAAGACCGACTTTGGCATGAGCTGTTAGTGAGTGCAGATGTGATGCCAGGGGACCTTGGGAGAGATGACTTCCCTACAGGTGGGCAGTGAATGCGATGGGAGGAGGCAGAGGCTTGCTGAACACCGCCCCGCCCCCGGAAGGTTTATCATTGCAGGCTACAATGGTTAGCAGCTTTCTTGCCGAGTCAGTTCATCGATCTGAATTCTGACTTCACCAGTAACCAGCAGGCAGTCTTGCACCAGTTCTTTGGAAACTTTAGAATCAGAGAAATGCGTTAGACCTACTTAACACCGAGATTGATATACAGTGACTCATATGTGTTGGCCAATTTTATTTGAGCTGATGGGGAAAAGATGAATAAAAAAAGCACTTTTCTTGCCCTAGTCTTTCTCCAATCGGATGGTAGCCATGGAAGCAGGGGGACTCGTCATGACAGAGGACCTGGACAGACAGGAGGCAGGAGAGGGTGATACCCTGTGCTCATCACAGGGACTTTCACAATCAACAAAGCAGGTTTATTCACACGATGGACAGTTGTTGTACTAGTCAGTCATCAAAGACAGATGCAAAGTAGGTTGAGCTGGCTGATGATCTCTCCACTTCCCCCATAGTCATTCTTCATCACTGGTTCCCCTTGCACTTGGCTCTGGGTATTCTGTAGGGCATTTCTCTACCAGGTTCCCCACTACAGATTTGGCCCCAGAAAGACACTTGCCGAGGACTTATCATAACTACAACCACTTTCAGGCACAGACTCTTCCAGCTTGTTTACAGTTTGTCACGCTTGTTGTAGGCGCAATGTCAGTGCAGTTACTCTTTGTTGTCTAAAGGAGGGACCCCCAATTCCTGTGGAGGGATCTTGGATGCAGATAGATTGTGTCTCCCTCAAAGTAACTTTTTCCTCTTGGCTTTGAATCAGCTTTGTGGGATGCAGTGACACAAAGATGTCATCTATGGATTCATTTGTCATGTAGCCTGAGGAATCCAAATTCAAGTCCTCATTTTTCCAAGTAGCAAACCCATCCAGACCTTTGGGGTTCTCCTCTCTAGCATGAAGGAGGTGAGCCCTATTTGATCCTGCTCCATGCGAGTAACTCATCTTTTGGTGGAGCACATTCTCCAGAGCTTTGGATTTGAGACTTGAAGCATTTTTAAAAATAAGGCCAATCAGTGACCATTCTTGGGCTGGGTGGTAGAGGTCAATACCACCTATGTGGACCTCAGGCCCCTGTTGAGGACCCCACAGGGAATGCAATAACTTCTCACTCTTGTGCCAAGATGAATGGCATTTATTTGAGAAGTCTGTGCATTCAGGCTCCTGCAAGGGATGTGAGAAGGGAAGGGAGGGACTGCCTGGGCCGGTGGATCAGACCCTCCAGCCTGGGGCGGACAGACCCTATGGACCCACCTTGGGCCTTCAGCATGACAGATCACAGCACAGCCCATAGACTCCTGAGCACCCATCACTCCTTGGGTATGGATAACCTTGGTTAGGAGTTCCGGAGAAGGAATTCCTCTTGTGGGTGTGAGGTTGAGCTATATAAGCCCCAGGCCCTCTTACAACTCTGAAAGATCACATGATTTACCTACTTGTTCTCTAGTAAACTCCAAAAATCTATGTGGAATCTATAGCCAAAACAGGGTGAGCCTCCAATTTTGGGCACCCCATTGTTCTCGGTACCAAAATATGCATGGACTCCTACCTATGCCCAGTACAGCTATTGGGGGCTGCGAAGCTCCAGAGAGACCTTCCAGTCCCATATTGCACTCCACTTGCAACCCTGTGAGCTTTATGCTGGCACTTCAGGGTTTTCTTGCTCCATGGGACACAGTGCCTCACTTTCAGCCCCCTTCATCCAGGTTCCTATTAGCAGTTGCCCAGGCTCTGGGAGTATAGGGCCCCACAGAGGTCAGAAAAACTTCCTTTCTATTCAGATTTACTTGGGTGACCCACTGACCTACTTTTCTGTACTGCTTGGCATAACTCAGCATCCTTGCAGTCAAAGCACGCCACAGATTTGTGACGCTCAGATTCTACAACGGGAAGCATGGGGTTAATGGCCCTGCAGGTAAAAATATAATGCATCGAGGTGTTTACAGCTGCCCAGCTGGCCCTGTTTAATTGCACAAGTATCACTTACCATGAGAGATGTGACAAATTTCTCTATTTTTTCCAACTTGCAGCCTTGTGTTTTCTCATGCGTGTCCATTGAGTTTACTTCTCCCACATTCATATTGAAATGAAAACAAATTGGCTCATTTATCCTGAAACTGTCAGCCTGACAGAGATTAGAAAAGTGTGTGCGTGTGTGCGCGCGTGCATGTGTGTGTGCACATCTTCATGTGTGTGCAAGCCCATGTGCACATGCATTGTATTCGTTTGTTTCCAAGGGTGGGGTACTGGACTGAAAGAATGATTCAACAAGAAAGGAATTCCAGAATGTCTTCAATCACCTCCACAAACCAAAGTTTTATTGCTCCAGGGAAAGTTCATTGATGAACAATGACAGACAAAATCAAATCAATGTGGCAGTCTGTGGCAAATGTCACGGGTTGCATATTATGATACCTTCACAGAGAATCGCAACCAATTGTTGTGTTAAATGGCTTGGAGGAAGAAAAAAAGCTGCCAGGGGAGTAAGATCTGATACGATTCAGAACAAGGGTGTGCTGAAAGAATTGGAACATGGAGTCAGCCCTAGGCCCAGGAAGAGGGAGGGTGAGTGTCTCTAATGGAGGGGAAGGACCACCATTAGGAGGGGAAAAGCCAGGCCAAGGCACCTTGAGCCCTCCTCCTCCCGAAGGAGAGACCCTCTGCACGTGAACCTAGCTCCCCTGCTTTTAGTTTAGCGCTCTTTTTATATTACATGAGTAAAGTCACAGATACACTGAAATAAGAGTGTGTAGAGGAAAGTCCTATTACCTCTTCCTCCAATTGCAGTCCCTAACTCTTTAGCCTGGATTTTTCCAGAACTCTTCACACATTTACTTTTATACACTTACACATTCACTTAACTAGGGTGTGAGGACTGCAGTGAGCTTTTGGAATGAGTCTTTGAAAATTCCACCAAGGAGAGCAGATGTTGCCCCGTGACTTTGGGCTTCTGTCCAACTCTTTGGTACCCTCAGCAACTCCTGCTCTAGCTGTCTAGTGTCTTAAAGCAACAGGAAAGAGCCGTACTGCCCGAGCTGAGCACTAACAAGGCAGTATTCCCTTGGTCCTTGGGGAGCTGGCCTCAGCCATTGGCCATTCTTTACTGTCCACTCCCTGCCCACTCCTCAAGGTTATGACCAGAAGATCCTGACTCTCACTCTGGTCTCAAGAGTAGGCTTGGGTTTCCAACTCAGTGTCAGGTATCTCAAGGCACCTTCCTTGTAAATGAACAGATTTGGTACATTGGGCTAGAAGATCACAGTAGGTACCCAAATTTGAAGATTGTATTGATTTCTTATTAAAATTAATATTGCATTATAAATCCAATATAGCAGTGTGAGTGAAAGAAAAGACCTAAAGACAACTTAAGCAAGAATCTCAGCTTCACCTGGATTACCTGTTCACTTGGAGAAATTGCTCCATTACCTATGCCTTGGTTTTTCAACTGTAAAATGGCACTAAGATAGCCACTATCTGTGGTGAAATAGCCCGCTGTTCCCTTTCTCCTTTACAGTAGAATGTGGTGCGGTAGTGCTGCCGGTTACACCAGGGCCCAGCTTCACTTGCAGTCTGCTGCTGTGACTTCACCCTCTCTGAGGAAGGAACAGTAGTGATTCGTGCTAGCAGGAGGTTGGGTGTTGAGAGAGCAGGTGACCGCTCCTACACTATCATTTTCTGTTTTCGGTAGCTTGAGCAGCAGTGCCCAGAGTGACTTTGGAAGGCACTTGAGATGATGACAGAGCAGCCACCAGCCACATGGTCTTCCAGCTAGGAACTCAGAGTTACACAGGGAAAAAGGAAGCTTTAATCTGGCTGGAACCACCATGTTTTTGCATCTCTGTTTTAAAGCCGCTATTGTTATTCTCACTAACACCCTAATCCATGGGTGTGTAGGGGGCATTCAATATGTAATTGGAAAGCAATTAGGATAGCACCGGGACAGAGTTGGCTTTGTCTGTATGGTAGTAATAGGCTGATGGTGACATAAGGAGAGGCATATGTAGAAACCATACAGTATATTTCAAAGCTGTGTACTAAGAGGTGTGCGTGATGTGGCATTTTCTATTGTCCAGCACAAACCATAGCTCAGCACCACTGCCCACAAAACCTATAATTAACTGACAGTACAGAGTAGAAAAAGCCCTTTTCTTGGCTGACTCACGGTAGTCAACAAGGCAGATAACAGGACAGCACATGGGTCCAACTGGAACGACTGTCCGGTTATCGAATGGTCTACCTCTGAGTGGAGACCCCAGTGGCCTACCTTATCTCGAATCCACTGAAAGCTCCATTAGGTGAGTCTCTATTTCCATCTGTGTAGATGAGAACACTGAGGCCTGAGAGATGAGGGGCCTAGACCAAGATCTTATCACCTGTCTGTAGCAAAACCCAAAACCTAGGTCTGTGCCCACCCACTGACCTGCCTACAGCTCATTTCATCCTTCACCGAAGTGGCAAATGCTTCTTTCTCAGCATCATTTCACTACACTGTGCACCATGGGGAAGTGACACAGGTCATTGTATGGAGACTATGTAAGGGATGCTTGGTTCAAAAGTGATTCTGTCTGCAGGGAACCTCCAGACCTGCAGGGGAAGACAGCAGGGGAGAAATGAGGCAGCCAAGGGCAGCTGTGAGCAGAACCATCCACAGGCCAGCACTGGAGCCTCCAGGGTGACAGGTCAGGGACCCAGGGTGCTCATTCATACACATGCAGAAAGCCTTCTGTGAGGACTAGGCTGGGCCGTGGAGAGCCCTTTAAAGAAAATTCCAGGTCTTCCTCCTGACAGTGGTTTCTCTCAAGGACTTCCTTTTGTTTTTTCCTAAACAAAGAACTTCACAGAGAGGTCACAGATGAGGACAACCAGAGTTTAGTATAGGGTAAAACCGCTGAATGCCCCAAAGGCAGCCATTCCCATTTGTTGGGCTGTGATTAAGCACTATGAGGCAAATTCTTCACCTCCCGAACCAGTAAGGCTAATCTGTCACCACCACTTCAAGAATGGGGAAATTAGAACTTGGGAGGATGAAGTCACGTCTCTGGAGTCAGCCAGATAGATAGAGATGGGACACGGACTTGAACTGGGAATAGATCCAGAGCATCTGGAGTGAATGTGGAGCATGGTGCACTTGGCAAAGTCAGAATGGGCAGGCCCCTTGCCACCCAGACTGGCTGCTGTGGTCTAGCAGTCCCCGCTGCAGTGAGATGAGCTAGAGAATCTGGCCCCAGAAGACCAGGACCCCCACTGAGGGAAGCCTGGCCTCCGAAGTAGAGACACAGGGAAACACAGATCACTTTCACCCTTTGTGGAAGGGGAAACCTGGGTCTGGCCTCAGGGCCAGTGGGCATCTATCTTAGGGATAATAACAGAAAAATGCAACATTATTAGAGCAGATATTATGTGCCTCACTCTAGTTTGGTGCCACACTCACTTCAGTCTGCACAGAAGCCCCGGGAGGTAGGTGTCCCTGAAAGTCTGTCCACCCTGCCTTTCCTCCCCGCTGCCCCACCTGCCCCTTGCCCGCACATCAATTATAGCATCCCAGTGCCCAGAAATTTCTGGAAGGCAGGAAATACCTCAGGGAAGCAATTCAAAACTCTCTGAGCATGAATAGGACAAATTCCCACCTGTGGATCAGCAGGCATGAGTGGTGGCAGGATGATTTCAAGAGCTGCAAGTCCTGAGCAGTACAAGCCTTTCAATGGGTTTCCATCTCAAATTGTGTGGGGGGGATGCATCACTGCTCTATCGGGGAAATCACTAAATGTCAGGGATTACAAAGTTACACTCGTGGTATAACACGCAGGAAGGAGGTCAGTTTGCTCTCCTTGGCCTTGAATCATAGGAAGGAGCCCTGATTATTCTAATTAAAGAGATGCCCCTGCTCATGGGCATCCATGAGCAGCATGGCGGTTCCTCCATGTTGGGGGTGATAGTTAAGGTCCTAAGTGTAGAGGTACAGGAAGAGGTCTTTAGTACCTTCAGTACCTGGGGGCCAGGGTTGAGGCCTGGACAAAGGCAGGGCTGAGAGGTAGTCCAAGGAAGGGTTCCAGTGCAGAGACCCAGCTTCCCAGTTGGCAGCAAGCCAGTAAGTTGTAGAAGAAAGTCAGCATCCGGCTGCTAGGACTGGGCTCCAAGGAGGAGCAAGATGAATGGATGCTGAGTCTCCTGTCTTCCAATGAGGAGCACCCCCAGTGCCCCCCAACACAGGCCAGCGAGAGCCACGTGTAGATGCAGGCCACGGGAGGCAGCGAGCAGGGCTGGGAGGAGAGGACCCTGCCACGCCCCACGTGAGACCCACAGAGCTGGCCAGACACTGCGGACTAAACACACTAAACACAGTGAAGAGGAGGACATGATGCTCATGATTGGAGCCCCTCAGAGTCCCCAGTTCCCAGTATGCTTCTGACAGTATGTTGTGTGAAATCTCTACAAGCAGCTTCCTAGTTTGCGCTTCCAAGAATTGGTTTCCCGGAAAGTAGTCAAGAGCTCCTGGGGAATTTATGGATTCTGACTTTGATTTTTCCATCTTGAAGTTCAAAGAGCATGAATAAGTTCACCAGATTGAAAAAAAAAATGGATTTTTTTTTTAATTCAAAACATACTTGGCATGAAGAGAACCAAAAGCTGAAGGAGTTAAGGAAAACCCCAGCGGCAACCTAGCAAACACTCCGGCTGGTTCCCAGTAGAGTGGGACGGGTGCAGCCCTGGATACAGAGACCATGACCGTGAACAAGCAGGTGAGTTCTTGGGGCAACCACCCTCTACCCAGCCCCACCTACCATAAACCACAGCGACCACTGTCTTTGAAAAGAACTTTCTACAAGGCTCATATGGACAATTATTATCTCAGCCTCCTATATATTGGGTAGGTTTCTTAATCCCTTCTTGTTAGTAAGAGGAAGTAGAGGGTTCCAATAAGGAGGAGGCATTTTTTTTTTACCCTAGGTTCTCAGCTCAAGAGATGAATATATGAGCAGGCAAAGAACTGAGCTTCGAGAACCAGGGCCATAGTTTTCTTTCTGTTGCTTCCCTGGTAAATGGCACTTGGGGCCTATACAGAGTTCATTCTCAATGAATAATTGGGAAATATTGGAGGATAAACAAAGCTTATGTTTTAGAGTCTGGCATCACAGCACACCCTGGAGTTTTTGGAGGCCAGCGTGCGGTGTAAATCACAGGGAGTGCCATGCACCATCTCCTACCCATCTTCTGATTTGGGTGGACCTGACAACCTCAGGAGCCATTTGAACTGAGCCAATCTGGAACCAGAGATCTAGTCAATGATTTATTATGATTTCAATTTCTGGAGACAAAGGATACCTACATTAGAACAAAATTTTATCCAAATTAAGTCAAGAAGGCAATATTCATAATAAACTGATATACATAACCCTATCTCCCTTCCTGAAAAATTTAAAAGATGACAATGGCAATAGATTATGGACACCTTGTCCTCAGTATCAGAGAACATTTATACAGATGAATAAGTGAAGAAAAATATTGGATTACATCTCATGTTAATCAAACTTCAGCAGGAATGAGTGTCCCTTGGCCTTAAACCAGCTGTAGTGAGATGTGTTTCAAAGTTTACACAGAATCAGGGTGAAGCTGAAAATTCCTTTCAGATCTCATTCTTCAGATATCTGTATTAATGCAGACAAAGAAAAGCAACCTCATCCACAGTATAGTTGGTCCTCCTCCTTGGAATGAGGTTCTCAGAAAGTCTGTGATTTTCTTGCCTCTGAATCTTATGAATCTCTTGGTTTCTGGCCAGGCCCTACACTTTTAGTAGTTCAGTTTAACATCTCCCCTGTTGGACATGGTCTGACAACTTTGTGGTCTGGACGAGCTGTCCAGTGACCAGTGTGTGTGGTCATCTGCATTTGTCTGAGAGGATTCTCCAGGACTGGCCACCGCTGGATACAAACCAGACATCGATGGCCAGACACCATATTCTCAGCTCAGGCTACTAAGAGTTATTTTTCATTCCAGGGCAAGTGGGATTTGAGTTCTTCAAATCTTTTTGAGTTCTTCTTCTTCATTAGGCTGAGTCAAGGGGCCCCTTCTAAAGCAACCCTTGGCTTCAACAAGAGCTGATATGATTAATTACACACCCCAGGATTTCATGGGCTTTTTACACAACTAAAGAAGGGCGACCTAGCTGGGGGTGAGATCTAGGGTCTGTGCTGTATCTTTCTGGGCCTGGCTCTGGTTGTGGGGTTGGAGAGGGCCCCAAGGAGGTCTGCCTAGTGCAATTGCCCCAATATGGGGTCTCCACAGAGGGCAATACATCCCAAAAGTTTCAGGTAGCAGGAAACATATAAACATAATAAATGTCCTTGTTTCTTAGAAGTTTCAAAAGTGAATGGCGGAGAAGAATCAGGTTCTGTCCTCACCAAAGAAACAAGCCTTTGATTGGTTTTGCCTAACTAAGCTTTCAGTTGAAAATCTGGCCAGTTTGGGGATGAGCACCTGTTCCTTGAAACCTAGAGATGATGCAAATGGGCATTTGCCACAGTAAATTTTCTTTTCTTGTATTATTCCAGTAGTGTGTGTGTGGGAGGAAGGGTGTGTGTGTGTGTACTACATACATATATTTTATATATATATATAACTTAATTATTTCTGAATTGGAAGTGGAGATGACAGTGCCAGAGCCGCATCACATAATCACTGACAGAGCAAAGAGCTGGGTCTCGCTGGAATTCTGATTTGCAGGCTGTTGGGATCCACCAGGGAGCCAGCCCCACCTCCTGCATGGGGACTGTGGGCTCTGTGGAGACTTGGAGGGAGATGAGTGATGATGGGACTGTTCCCTTCTTGGAGAGAAGCGTGCAAACACTGTGTGTGATTAAGGGCATGGTTGCAGAGTACGCGAGGTTTACATCCTCCCCTCCTTCATTCCAAACTCCCATTTCCAAAATGAATTGCTTCTCTACAAAGCCTTTTTCACAAGCCCAGTGATAAGCACAGGAGATCCTACCAGAATTTACTGATTTGAAATGATGGTTTAAGTCATGGGACACATGAGAACAAATCCATTCGTGCCTTTGTGTGCCTTTCGTTATAATCTCCTTCCACCAGCCCCGGGCCCCTCGCCCTACTTTATCCCAAAGGGCATTTAAAGCAGCTTCCACCATTAATTCCTCTCCATATTTGTGATCAGATACAAGAGGCTTGGCCTCAGCAGTGATTCATGACTTGTCACAAACTGCTTTTGAAAGCATAATAGGGGAGGCTGGGTGTCCCACCTGGTCAGTGTGTGGGTGACCCACCTGAAGCCCGACATGAGAGCAGAGAGACACCTGATGGACAAGTTCTGCAGATGTTGTGCCCTCTGCTTGTTTCTGTGCTTCTAGATATACAGTGTGTAGGCACATGCACCCCATCTTTGCCTCACCTGACCCCACGTTTAGAACTATGAGGGCTACTGCCTCATCCTCCCTGTGCTGGGAAAGAGGATGCCTGAGGGAGAGATACTGACAACCCCAGCCCACGATGCTCAGGGTGACTCTCCATCTGCATGAGGTACCTGGGCCCATACATAAGCTGTGAGCGGCTCACAGAAATGTTAAAATTTAATTTATTCTGAAATCAGATGAAAATACGAGTATAATAATCTTGCATATAAAAAATGAACCCAGTCTGAATTATATATTCTTCTGTATAGAAATTATATGATTTTAAAAATATTTTGTGGTGGAGGAAGGTGCCACAGGGCAAAAGTACCAGTGCTGGCGGAAGTCATTTGTGTCCCTGGAGATCTGAATCATCTGTCTGCCTGCGGGAAAGACTGGCTAAGCTGGAACACCAGAGGATAGAAATACAGAACTCTCTTTGCCTTTCCTCCTCTCTAGCCTTCAATCCTTTCCTCCTCCTTTCTCCCTCTCCCTCCCTCCTCCCCCTCCCCCCTTGCTCTGGCAAGGAGGATGTTGGGAGGGAAATGCAATGACTCTGAAGCACATGTCCAAAGAAGCTCCAGGGACACCATGGCAGCCCCCTGGCCCCGTCCTGGTTCCCCAATAGGTAGCCTGGCTTCAGGTCTTCGCTGGCTGATCACTCATCTCAGAGATACCGTTGAAAACTACTCTGTCCAATCACAAGAATGAGAAAGACCGTCTCCACCCTCCCTGCTGGGAAGAGACAGAGCAAAAGGCAATAACGAGGCAGCAGGACACATCTGTGGTCAGGTGGCAGGGCGCAGGTCAGGCGGGCTGGGCGCAGCGCAGGGCATGTTTTCAGAGGAGAGCCCTAGAAGAGTGTTGAAAGGTACAAAGCACAAGAACCACGTGATCAGGTTCCCATATTAGAGCACTTACTCTGTGGTCTTTGGAGATTCGATTGCAAGGCGACAAAACTAGAATCAGAAAAATGATAGGAAAGGTTGGTAAACAGGAAAGAGTGGCTCTGGAGGCTTGGGAGTGGAGAGGAGCCAGCAAAGTGAAGCGGAGGAGGCTTTGAAAGGAAGTCTGAGTCCAGGAGGGTGGAGAGGCTCAGCCCAGGGCCCTTGGGAGGATGTGATCTGCTAGGAAGGCACATAGACAAGATCGTTGGAGGCGGGCTTGGGGTGTGAGGATGCTGAGGAGCATCTGAGTCTGGTTTCAGAGGGCACTTGGGAACCTGGCCGCTGGTCAAGACCAGGAATGAGCAGTTTCCTCAAGTGGAGGCCCTGGTTTGGATGAGCTTCCTTGTTCCTGTCATTGCCGATGGCAACCAGAATAGATTGATTCTCTGAGCTCTGGGAATTGTTGGCCTTGTGCCACAAGTTGAGAGGAACTTTGCCTAAAATGCCTTCTTGTGCCCTTGAATAGTCTGTGTCTCTGAGGACCACTGGAAGGGGCTCTGCCCCCAGGGGCCACCCCACTATCCACCCACTGGCCTGGCTCCAGCATCTCCGGCCTCAGCTCCATATCTGCTCCCACACTCTACAGTCATCTGTTCTCAGCCTGAAAAGTGCCAAATTCTGAGCTTGGTATCTGTGGTGGTAATGGAGGCAGCGTGTGTGTGAGATGGGCAGGATGCTTCAGTACAAAGGGGGAGCAGGTGGAAAGTCAAGATTTGATTTCTGGCTTACCCTGTGACCTTGGGCAAGTCAATGCACCCTTCTGGGCATCTCTCCCCAACCGTGAGCAAGCACACGATTGCAGACTCTCAGGAGCCTGTACCATTACTGTGAGGCCAGGAATTCATGCGTGCAGAAAGCCTGGGTCAGGATGCTCAATGGCTCTACACCTGCATCTGTGTCCTCTCACAGAGCTCCCCAGCATGCATGAGCAGAGCTTCCTGGTTGGAGGGTGCAAAAGTCCCCTCCCTCACCTGCTCATCCTTTCCCTGATAGCTGCCAAAGGGAAAGCAGCCTTAACTCAGTTCAGCTTCAGGCAGACCTGCCTTTGCCAAGAGCAGCCACCTGGCTCCCAGCCCACAGCTCCTTTCCTGCAGAGTCCTATAGCTTGGTGCCTCCCAGATGCCAGAGACTGGGCAGCCTCTCCCCTCTTCCACTTCTCCTAGTGCATCCAGCATTTTTTGTAGGGGCAGCCGTGGAAATGTGGAAAGCATCCCCCAGGCCCGCTGTCCAAAACTTATTTACTTTCCAAGCAAGATCAGAAGCATGAGCCCTCTTTCTTGGGGTGCTGGGGTGCCACAAACAGGGCTGGGCCGTCCCCACCCTCCACAAGCACAGGTAACAAGG
This sequence comes from Condylura cristata, assembly GCF_000260355.1. NCBI lineage: Eukaryota > Metazoa > Chordata > Mammalia > Eulipotyphla > Talpidae > Condylura > Condylura cristata. The sequence continues at coordinate 4,973,306 of NW_004567121.1, read as the reverse complement.
CCCAGAGTTCACCATGGCAGTCAGGAGAACTGGAGTCCTCCCACAGTGGCCACAGTAAAGGAGACAGGCGGAGCAGGGAGGCTGACCGAATTGTCAGCCTAGGAAGCAATGCTGGCAGGCACTCAGGACACACCCAGCGGCAATCTGCTCCCACCGCATGAGGGAGGAAGGGCCCTCTGATTCCTGAGTGCGTTTTATTGTGGGCTCAGGTCCAGCCATAGGGACTCTGAGGGGCGCTTACTCGTGGAGACCTGACTGACAGAGTAAGAAACAAAACTGAGTGCTTGACAGTGCTGCCTAATACATGAAATCATGTTGCCAAGTTCCAAGAAAACAGGAAAGCCAGAGTCCCGCCCATGTAAATGCCCGTAACAAATGCAGGCATTTATTATCTGTTTTGAAGAAAATGATAAACAGACCCTGACACCACGTGGGAGATGAAGACCTGAGCAGGGCAGAGGCGCGAGGGTCCCCGGTGCCTGGGGCTGAGGCCCCCCGTGGCCCCACGCTGGGCTGGGAGCGTTGCCTCGCCCCGTCTCCCAGGGCATAGCTGGTAACCCCACTGGCACCAGCTGTCCTAAAGGAACCACCACTCCTGGTCTCCATCGGAGAGTTGGAAACTCGGGGAGGCTGGGCCCCCACACTCTTCAAGGCAGAGAGCTCAGTCACAAACCTGTTCATCAAGTCCCTTATCCCACCAACCTGGGCGGATGATGCTAGCCAGAGATGGCGGGCTCTGAACAGACTGCCTTTAGAGGAGAAATGGGAAGGAATATTTCAAGTAAGGGAAACACAAAGAAAAGGTTTGACGAGTGAGGGATGGTTTTGTCATTTGAGTCATCAGGTAACTTTTGCTCTCATTTGCTGCTGCTACTTAACTCCATGGTGCTTAATTTCTCGAGTTTAATTCCCTTTCTGGAAGACTGGGGGTGTGTTAACATGGCCAAGGGGCTTTGTGTTACATGCAGCATTGCTAAGGCACTTAAGGAGGGTTCAGGCAGTACCCGAGAGCAGGACATCCGTGTTAGTAGGTGAACTTTATTTAGGTAACTCACGAGTTCTAAGCCACCTGTGTGAAAAAGACTCACTGTATAGAACTGCTGAGAAAAGATGCATGAAAAAGCCTGATGTGCTGCGGCTAGCTGTCCCGTGTGCTGCAATCTCCTTCCAAGCTCCTTCTCTACCCCCACCCACTTCTGCAACTGAAGGGGGACTGCAGAAGCCTCAACGCTAGGAAGCCGGTGCTGTTCCCTGGTGGATCGCGCCCTCTTGCGGCCACTTCTCTGAGGGCTGAGGGACAGCTCCACCAGAGGTGAGGAACCAGAGGGGCATCTGGCTGGGCAAGGTTACACGCGGACGGAGGCTGCCCGGAACCAGAGCCCACCATCGCTGCTCCCTGCTGGGAGCCATATCCGTCTCTCAGCCTGTTGTGAGACCCCTGAGTCATAGGGCTAGTGGGTAGATCGCGTCTAGAGTCAAATGAGCCGCAGAGGAGTAACGAAGGCTCCAGAGCTAGAATGGGGCAGCAAATCCCAAAGGGAGTTAACCAGACACCCCCTGACTGAGGGCAGTGAGGACGAACAAGGATAAAGAAAAAGGACTCTAAGTTAAGGGCTGCAAAAAATGTAATTCTGGGCACAGAGGAAGGAAGGCAGAGTGAGTGAGACCTCTGAGAACTAACCAATCACAAAGACACTGTTGGGGCGGTGGAATAATTAGGAAAAGAAAGTCGGCCCTCCCAGGTGGCGCTAGGGTTAGGGAGCCGCACTGCAAGCGGGCCGCCTCTGTGAGAGTTTGATCTCCAGGCTGAGGTGACCACACGGGGCGGCAGACCTCTCCTGGCCCACCTGCTGCTCCCCTCAGCAGTGTACTTCGTCGATCTGCCTGTTCTGCTCCCCACTCTGTCTCCCCTGCACCTCTGGCTTGTACCCCAGTTCTGTATGCATAAATAAGTCTTAAAAAAAAAAAAAAAAGGAAAAGGTCTATATCCCTATACCCCCCTGAGGCACGTCCATGGCTTCCTTGGCCTGGAAGTCCCAATTTGTTTCTCTCTCTCCCTTTTTTTTCTCTCCTTAATAACAAACTTTTCCTTAGCACTATTTATCTAAAACTAATCTACCTCTTTTTGCTCGCTTGCCTGAGAGTCAGGAAAGTTCCTGCTACGGCTTCAGCAGACACCAGTCCCTGGTGGTCTAGAGGCGGGGACTCAGCACTGCCCCTGTGGCCTGGGATCCGACCAACACCTCCAACCCCTTCCTGCCACTTCGTGAATCCTACCTGGATCATACCTGTTGGCCCAAATGACTTGGTCTCAAAGAGGAAAGGGCTTTTTGGTTTCTGCTTTTCTCTGTGTTTGTTGAATTAAATTTTATTTCTGGGCAGATATTAAAAAATAGAAAGTATGTAAAATGAAAGTTAAAATTATCCTATCACTCAGTAATAATTTTAGAAAAATAAATTTTTGTGCCCCGAATTTTATTCCAGACTCCCCAAACCTGTATATAAAAAAAGAACAGATTTTTGGAAATACATATTTTTAGTATGCCACTTTTTAAAAAGCAAAAACATTAAATTCAATGTTCATCAAATTTAACCTAAACAAATCAAGGCTGTCAAATTTCAGATGAAGTATTCTTTGTTCTATTACCTTTGTGGATAATTCTATAAATCTCCCACTCTTAAAAAAATTACAAATATATGGAAAAACAGAGTGAACAATAAAATGACCTAACCATCCACTTTAGCAAATCTGATCATGGACCTAGAGTTTGTCTTTCTTCATCTGAATGAAAACTTCTGTACAAAAGGAATTCCTTGATGGAGAATTTCCCAACTAGTCAGATTCTGTTTCTTGATTCTCACAGAGCACTTGAGACTCCCCTTTTAGCCCAGCCCAAGACAGCTCTCCCGAGGCTCCAGACTGCTTCAATCTGCTCGGCCTGTGTTCACAGTAGGTATTACGAAAGGTTCATCCTACAACCATCCTTGCTTTGGGGAGACAGAACTCAGAGAAAAAAGCAGCTTGTTCAGATCTAAGTGGTAGCATTGGTGTGCAAGGTCAGATCTGTCAGACATCACAACAAAACAACACTTCTGAGACAAAAGGGCCTCCCTACTGGCCTAGGATCAAATCTCAGCGCTACCATCACTAAGGCCTCAGTCTGATCCCTCACCAGGGAGCTGACCCACATGCAGCACAGCAGACCTCCCCTGTCTCACAGTGTATTTCAGTCAATCCACCTGTTCTGCTCCCCATTCTGTCTCTTGTGAATCCTCTTATCCCCCACCTCTGCCCTAACCCACACCTCTGACCTATATCCTAGTTATTACATACAAATTTTTTTTTATTATTTACAAAGAAATGTTTATTTGGGAATCCTCTGCTCTCTCCACCTTGGCAGTGAGTGAGAATACTCCTTTCAGAAGAGGATAGAAGCTGATCTTGGCTCAGCCCCACCCCAGCAGGTTTCCAGAATTCAACCTCTCCGGATGAATCACACCATTACCAACTGATCAAAACCTAATGAGTTGTGTCAGGTATTAGCTCCCAATGAGAGTATTTAAAAATATTTTTCAATTTGAATTTTTTTTAAAGATTTATTTATTTACTCATATAGAACTGGGGTATAGGCCAGAGATGAGGTGGGTGAGAGGATTCACCAGAGACAGAGCGGGAGCAGAACAGGCAGATAGACGAAGTACACTGCTGAGGGGAGCAGCGGGCGGGCCAGGAGAGGTCTGCCACACCATGTGGATCACCTCCGGGGCAGGCGGGAATCGAACTCATGCGGAAGTGGCTTAAGCTTCTTAGTGCTGTGCTTTAACCTGCTGCGCCACCAGGGAGGGCCCTCAATTTGAATTTTAATTGGAAATTCATAGATGATCCATGGAATAATTTAGCTTCTGCAATAATGATTAAGGTGAAGAGGGAAAATGTGCCTTTGGGAATGGGTAACTTTGATGTTTGATTTAAAAACTATAATTTCTGTCTTTTCTGTATAATTGCACACTAACTGTATGAAAGTTCCTTTCCATTTAAGGTCTTATATGTTTTGTCTTGATGCAGCAGACAGCAGAAACTATTTAGAACATGCAGGTTTGGGGTTTTAGGGTGCCCCTCTCCCTGCCCTGTAAGAGGAATATCTGGTCCCCCTTAACATAGGCCCCCAGGAGAGAACTTACCTGCTTGGAGTTCAGGTTGAAACCCCACGCCATCAGTGTCACCAAGCCACCCTCTGTTTACATCCATCTTGGTACCTGTCCCTGATAGGACCAGGGCCCTGGTAAGGCAGAGAACCAGGCCCCAGCCTGAGCAAATAGAACTTACAATTCTCTCCAACCCAGTCAACTTCCACTGCTCCTAACAGAATTTAGGGACCAATAAAGTAAATTCCAATGAACCTGACAGTATGAAGACTTATACCTAAACTTTGAATTATAACATAGCCACATGATAAAAGGGAAACTAGAAGCAAACTTTTGCCAAAGCCTCCCACTGAGTTTAAAAGCTCAGTCCTCATGCTCTCTCTGGTGGCACAACGGGTTAGGACTTAGCATTGCAAGCCACCTGAAGCCGATTCAGTGCGAGTTCTACCCCTACCCTGAGGTGACCCACATGTCGCCGGCAGACCTCTCCTCATGCGCCTGCTGCTCCCCTCAGCAGTATACTTCATTGGTCTGCCTACTCTTCTCCCCACTCTGTCTCTGGTGAATCCTCTCACTGCCCCTGCACCTCTGTATCCCAGTTCTGTATGCAGAATAAATATATCTTTAAAAATATATCTTTAAAATATATCATTCAATCAATCAATCAAAACTCAATCCTCAAAAGAATAAAATCTGGCCCAACTTCCATACACCCCTCCTGCCCTGAATTTCCTAGGGTAAATTGTCTTTACAAATAATGAAATTAATTTCTCACTTGTCCTTAATCTTTCAAGACTCATTTTTGAAGCCTCCTCCTTTAGAAGGTGCTCCTGGTTGCTTAAATATAGTCAAGCACCCGTCCTGTCAGGTACCTATGTCTTCACAGGGCTTCTTACCGCCATCTCAGGTCCCACTGAGTTGTGTGTGGAACTTCCCAATCAAGTCCAGAAGCTCAGTGAGGGCATGACTCCCAGTACCTAATGCCTGGCATGCAGTAAACACTCCACACAAACTTCCTGGAAAAAAATGAAATGCACGCAAGTTGAAAATGAATAGGCAAAAAAGACGATGTTCAGTTGTGAGCCCAAATTTTGCTTGACTCAACATGACACCTAGTGGTTACTGATCTCCATTATAAAGACAAGAAAATCAGTATCAGAACTGAGAAAAGTATTTCTGTTTTACTCAGCAAAGGTCTTCTGCTTGCCATCTATGTGCTGGGGCCCATTGAGTACAGGGGATACTTGGTGTGTTGGTTAGTGCCCTCTTTAGAGGGGTCTTAGGCCAGAAGGACCACTGTGAGTCACTGTCCCAAGAGCCAGCAATGGCATTACCAGTACACTACTGTATGGATAAGTAAAGGACACTGGAGAGGCGCAGCCTTGAAGAGAAGTGGAAACTCTTTCTATTCCATGTACTGCCCCTTGACACTGCCCCTTGGTTATCATTCCCTTTAAAGCCAACTTGGGTCCTTGTTTTGGGGGGTATGGTCCCAATTTCATTTCTGGCTTCAGTCAGCATTCCTGGAAAGTCAATACCTAATGTGATGTTGGCTTCCCTTGTTCTTCCTGTTACATGGAGAAGGGATGCTGGGTAAAGGGCTTCAGACAGGGAACACAGTCCTGTTTTTCAGTGTCTGTTTTCTACAGCCTCTTTTCCCCTTTATCTTTCCAATCAAACCTTACACAATAAATGCAGCAGACTTTTACCCATTTGAAAGAACATATACTAAGAGCATAATTGACTAACTTTTTTTTTAAAGATTTATTTATTTATTCATACAGAACTAGGGTACAGACCAGAGATCCGGAGGGTGAGAGGATTCACCAGGGACAGAGTGGGGAGCAGAACAGGCATATCAAAGAAGTACACTGCTGAGGGGAGCAGGAGAGGTCTGCCACACCACATGGCCACCTCCGGGGCAGGCGGGGATTGAACCCATGTGGACATGGCCTAGGCTTCTCAGTGCAGTGCTTTAACCCACTGCACCACCAGGGAGGGCCATACTTGACCAACTTTTAGAGATGCTTATATAGTGTCCATTAAAGCATAGATATATCTATATACAGAGATGTATGAACATATACATATATATTTATATACTAAACTTGAAGTCCTTTGTCTAGTGATAAGGTGAAAGATTAATTTTTAGCTTTGAATCACTGTAACACCTAATGTAATTTTTTTTAAAGATTTATTTATTTGTGCATACAGAACTGGGGTACAGGCCAGAGGCTCCGGGGTGGTGAGAGGCTTCACCAGAGACAGAGTGGGGAACAGAACAGGCAGATCACAGAAGTACACTGCTGAGGGGAGCAGGGGGCGGGTCAGGAGTGGTCTGCCACACCATGTGGTCACCTCCGGGGCAGGCGTGAATCGAACTCATGCAGAAGCGGCTTTAGATTCTCAGTGCTGTGCTTTAACCCGCTGCGCCACCAGGGAGGGCCCTAATGTAATTTTAAGTAGATAAATTATGGTGTACTGGTCTTATGCAATCCCGGCAACCCAACAGACATGATCATGTAACTATATTATCATAAAAATGGGTCCATGCACAGAACAATGCCTGATCAGAACTTAGGGCAAACATCCCGGTTGAGAAAACAGCATACCCGAATCCTCTTTCTCTCTCTCTCCCCTCATCGAAAGACGTGTTTGCGTTCTTCCTCGCGCTGTCCCTGGGCTCTACCCCCTCACCTTGCTGGTCAAGGCCCCCCGCAACTAAATGACCTATCTTTAACCACAGCAACAATAATGAGCTACCTTAAATCCACAAAAAGAATGTGATTTGAAAGGATGTCCATCAAAATGTTAAGTGCTCTCTCTCTGTGGCTAGACTTAGCACAGTTTACTTTCTTCGTTTATTTAAAAAAAAAATTTATGGGCCCTCCCCGGTGGTGCAGTGGGTTAAAGCACAACACTAAGAGGCTAAAGCCACTTCAGCATGAGTTCGATCCCCGCCTGCCCCGGAGGTGACCCACATGGCCCAGCAGACCTCTCCTGACCCTCCCTCTTCTCCCCTCAGCAGTGTACTTCATCAGTCTGCTGGTTCTGCTTCCCACTCTGTCTCTGGTGAATCTTCTCACTGTCCCTGCACCTCTGGCTTGTACCCCAGTTCTGTATGCATAAATAAATAAATCTTTTTAAAAAAAAAATTTATGTGGAAAAAATGCATTTTCCTAAAAGCAGAAATATACAAGTCATATTCATGGGGGAAAAAATTAACCCTTGCCATCAACTATGTCCAATCCAGCCACAACACTTGACTACTGAGGTAGGAGATACTTAGACATATAAAAACATGTAAGTATATAGATTAATATGTAGATATAAAATGGATAAATAGAAATGTTGCCTTGTGCGAAGAATAGAAAAGCTGAATTCTGAGATTCAAGGTGAAATGTGTGGATTTTACTTTCCTTTGGAGTGACAGTGTTTTTGCAGATATTCCTGATAAGGCTAATGGACACTAAGAAGAATCCAAATAATACAAACTACAAAGATTCAAAGCATAAAAGTTGCCATTAGCTGAAGCTTTGGGTTTTCCATGTCACAGGCCCTGATAGAACTTTTCTGCCTAGAATAGATTCTTCCCAAGGCTCACATTTACAGTAAATGTAATTACACTTTAATGGCATTCATCTCATTCTGTCACTTTTTCCATAGTTCCTATTTTTAACGAGCACAATGGGAACATTTGTCCTCGGATTCACTGATGAATTTTCAGGCCAAGGAGTCTGACTTTTAAAATGACAGTACCCTTAATCCTGTCGCTGGTGTTTTAAATGAAATAACAGCCTGTAATTAAAACAGTGGTGCACAGGCAACCTCGGTAGGATAAGAATAGCAACGCAGCATGGAATTCAGGTAACAGGATCTATCAGCTGCTGTGCTAGATGGCAGGAAATGGCGAACTAGGTTTTCTGATCCTGACTCGGAGGCCTTGCCAATCACTCCAGAGTCCTGCACCCATCCCCTATGAAAAGGAGCCCTGATTGTTAGAGTCTCTTTTGTCAGGCCCACTCAGTGGGGGCGTACAAATTCAGCAGGGCTTTTTGCTCCTCTGGGAGAATGCTAGATGGCAGCTTTGCCCACTCAAGCAGGGCAGGGGACTTCCAAGCAGACAGGGCTGTTGGTACCCTCCTCTTCAATCTAACACCACAGCTAGGATGACTCTGTGTCATCTTTGGATGATGGTGACATTCAACCAGCAAAATGTAATGGGAATGACTCCCTGTGATGTCTGGGCTTCAGTCACAAAAGGGAGCACAGCTCACTAGCTCTTTTCATACATTCTTGGGACACTTCCTGTTGGATGTGCAAGCTAGACCATGAGTGAGGAAGCAGGAGTCGGCACTCCAGCCCGTGGTAGTGTTATAGGGCACCCCAAATCTGTTCCAGAACAGGGGGAGAGGGACACCCCGGAAGCCCCAAAATCCTGCCTGCTCTAAGTGGGTTCTGCCATCTGCCGCAAGAAGACAAAACATATATAAAACTTTAATGAAAAGGGACTTTAATACAGTGAATATACAATACGGAACACAAAGAATATAACTTCTAAATCAAACACCTGAAGTTACCCATCCCCTCGTGGGCAAAAGTCAACCCAAAAGGGATTGGCCCAAAGCAAGGCCTGAAAGCTGCCACAAGACTAAAGCACCTTCTGGCCGGGACCCATGGAAAAGGGTCAGAAATGGCCAGACAAGTCTGGGAGGAAAAGAGCAAAATCAAAATTAATATAAACACTGCCGTAGTCACCTCCCTACAGGTATCTCACCCACATCTGCCTTAACCAGTCCAGGGTCAGGAAACAAGCCTGGTTTCTTCATCACATGCTTGCTGCTCCATGTGGCTTCCTCAGGTCTCCTTCTGGCTCCCCACCCAGCTTCCTTCTCTTCTTCTCTCCTCTTCTTTTTCTCTGCTCAGCTCCACCCTCCTTCTGGGTGGGGCTGGGAACCTGGAACTTCCCTTTTTCCTAGGGACCACCCTGTTACAGTAGAAGTGGAGGCCACCCCCACCTGGCCTGAAGTGTATTGTGAACAAGCCTGCAGATGACACAGCCCCAGCACCCTATATGTCTCCCAGCATTTTGACCCCTGAAACCAAGGCAAACTGCGCCCACTTGATCCACAGAATATGTGAGTTTAATAACGGGGTAGCTGTTCTGGGCTGTAGGTGTGTGGTGGATGACTGGGCAGCAATAACAAGTGAACTCAGGGCTGATGCATGAGCTCCCACTGATACAGCAAATGGGCTCTCAGATAAGCATTTGCGGATTTGCCTCCTTTGACAAATTTATGATGGAATTGGTTTTCCCAGAGCTCTTAATTGACTGTGGGTTTACCTTTTTTTCTCTTTTCCTTGCAGTTTCTCTCCTCTTGACAGGTTTAGGCTCAAGGAAAGGAAACCCAAACAAAAACAAATAGTCAGAAATCTTGCTGGTGCCCACTCCTTTTCCTCCCTGTGCTGCCCCCTCCCCATTACTCTTGCTGATTCTCCATTTCTGTTTCTCTTTGTGTAAATGAAGGCTGGTGCCCACCTGTCTCCATCCCAGCTCTAACTCTTACTCCCTCCCCTTTGCAGACTCTCTGCCCCCTCCCCTTTTTCTTTGTTGAACATTGTATAAATAGCCCCGTGACTTGCTATTTATACAATAGCAAGAGCAGAGCAGTGGTCTTTCGGACATGAGTCTGCTGCCCTCCTCATTTGTCGATAAATCAAGCCACTTTCCTTTTCTTCAAACTCTGTTTCCTTTTATTGGCTGAGGGAAACTGAGACCAGCGTTTGGTAACACCAAAATACTCTTACTGCTACTGGGGCCCTGTAGTGCAACCACAGCACAAGACTGGCCTCTTACCAAGACATGAAAAAGGTGGTGTCTCTCCCACTGGAGCCAAAGGCTGCTGTGTTTGAGTGTCCCCAGCCTGGGGGTGCAGCCAGGTTGAAAGGACTAAGGTGAATAATTTATGCAGAAGTACCAGTGGGGCAGGGGTGTATTGGAAGGCTCTGAAACGATAAGGATGTGCAGGAGCAAGCCCCTGAGGCATGCATTCTGCCAGCCCCCAAGTCAATGGTGCAGATTTGAGTCCAGACTATAGACGCTCTGTTCCTGGCCTCCATGGAAAGAAGGGTCTTCCAGTAGTCAACCCTGAAGAGAAGCCAAGGAGCTTTGCAAGTGACTGGGCAGCTGAATCTGCCTACCGTCTGGTTGCTGTTGTCTGGAGAGAGCGCAAAGACCCTGCCTAGTGTCTCTGAGCTGTTGTTGGTATGGGCCTGAGGCTCAGGAAGAGCTGTTTATGGGCTCTTTGCCATCGCCTGCTGCTGCTTCTGCTGCTGTCTGTTCTAAAATCTGATGCTTTTTATCACAACCTTGGGAAAGTTGTTGTGGGCCGCTGCTGTTTTCACCAGCTTCTCCTGTGGGCCCCTCTGATACCGTAATTTCAGGTTTTCAGGCCTAGTCTCCCAGCTGGGAACCACCCCACGTTGGTGTCTCACAAAGCCACAGCGGGACCTGCGCTAACACTCAGGCGAGCAAGCAAAAAGAGGCAAATTTGTTTAGAGAAAGAGAGTATATTAAGAAGAAAAGGAACAGAAATAAAGTGAGACTCTCAGTTAGGTGGAACCTGGCCAGGCAGGGCAAGGAAGCCCCTATAGAACTGAGCCTCAGGGAATGTAGACCTTCTTTCCTTGTTATTCTAAAGCTCCCTTGGTCTCTTTGTGATTGGGTAGTTCTTGGTCTCACTCACTGCCTTAAAGTCTCTGTGTCCAGAACTAAGTCTCTGTGTCCCAGCCCTTATCTTAGCAATGTCTCTTGATTATTCTTGTTCCAGAATGTCCTGTAATCCCCTAGTCCTGGGGTATCTGATTAGTTCCCTTTGGAATTTGTTGCCCTTATCTCTGGAGTCTCTTTATTCCTCCCCCTTTGCCCATTCTATTCTACCCTAAGGGCACTCCGCTTGCCCTTACCTCACCTCCAGCTGGGCTTGCACCTGATTTGGACCCTGGCCCTGCTTTTGGGCTACCATGCATCCAGGTGGGATGATTTCATCTTGGGGGAGAGAAGGACTTCTCAACACTGTGGCCCTAGAGTGAGATAGCTGCCACTTTGGGACTTAGTGACTTTGTTTCCCTGCTTGCTAAATAAACCCCATGATTGTTTTCCCCTAAACTTGTGTGGTCTTGTGATTGTGTGCACAGGTGAAGAACTGAGTCACCTGTACTCTATTGGACACTGTCCTTGAGGGTCTTAGGACCCGCAGAACCCTGCATCATTACTGTGTGCAAGGTTCTGTCTAAGACACAGCTATTAACTTGCATTATAATACTAACCTTCAAACAACACTGTGAGGTCCATACTGTTGATAATATAGTCTGCACTATACAACTGAGAAAACTAAAAGTCAGACTTGCCCAGTTGCGCCACCACTAAGTAGCAAAGGTAGCAATTCGAACTGAGGCAAACTAGCTGTAGAAACAGATACCCTGAAACCTCTTTTGGTTCTGCCCAAATCTTTATCACCTAAACTTTATCTATTCCACGTACAGGTCTCAGTTCAGCTCAGCAGCCTTTGTTTCTTTCTGCTTGGCCTTGCTAAGACTTAATCAGACACTCCAGGGGAACCCAGGTATTTTAAATAGCACACCTCAAGGAAAAATAATAATAAAAAAAAAGGCTTTCTCCCTAGGAAAGGGCAAGTTCATTATGCAACTTTCAGACCGGCCTCATGATGATTCCTGGTTCTGACCTGATTTTCTGCAGGCCCCAGGCAGAGGCTAATTTACATTGCTGCAACTACCTATGCAACTAGAGATTACTTCTTGAAGTGCAAGCTCCTGATTAACAGTTTTATTTGCTTGCATGTTGAGTTCCTTGAGTTCTTGTGTGTTTACTCAGCAGGCCTGCTGCCTCCAAAAGAGGACACTGCATGACTGAGGCCTTGGAGGGCCTTTGGGGGCCCTTAGGTGTCAGATTTCTTTACAGCAGCAAACATTTATATGTGCCCACTAGGGAATCCCAATCGATAAAAGATAATGCTTTGTAGTTTTTAGCAGAAACTCTCCCAAACTACTTATTCCACCAAGAAGTTTTTCCTAAAAACATGGGGTCAAGCTAGTTGTGGTGTTGTTAGGTCATACAAAGATCTGTTCCAAAGTCTCTTTTATTTTAAGTATTAATAAAAAATGAATATCACCTTCCCTTTGAGCTCTCCTAAGCAAGTAAAAGCCCTAAACAAAAATGGAAAAATGGCATAGCTTCTTCTCACTTACAGTTCTATATGCAGAAGAGACAAATGTATTAACACAAATACATTTGCCAACAAATGACCTCCAAATATCACTGATTTCCTCTTTCCCTTTCCTTCCATTCTTCCTCTTTTCTATTCCTCCTCCTCCCCTACCTCTACTTTCCTACCTGATTCTATGTTTCACATACTTATTCTAACACTATGAAAATTGAGAAATAAGTCTTGAATCCAGTGATCTTCACCCTATTGTCTCTGAATAGGACCATATTCCCTGTAAAGTATTCCCTTCCTAAACCTGGAAGAAAGCAGGAGTGATCCAGGTGCTGCATAGCAGAACACAGCTCCCCTTTCCACGGTGATGCTGGTCTCTTAAGTTAGAGGGCAAATCCATGAAAGAGGCTGATGAACAATTTTAGATAATCCATTCGACTATGCAGTAGAGATTTTAGCTAGAGAAGATTCAATGCAGAACCCAGCATTTAATCCATGTGGAGGAGAGTTGTCTTGGTGAATGCTAACTGCCTCTTGTGAGAACATAAACGTCTTATGTGCTTTATACAGAAGTTTCAACTCACTAGGAAAGCAAGAAAGTAAAGGATAACCTAAAGACAGAGGTGGACATTTCTTACCATCCTAAGAGAAATGTAGAAGAGCAGAAGAAAAATTACATTATACAAGGAAGACTATGTAACAGTAGAAAATTACAGAGAAGAAAACTCTTAAGAGATGTAATTCAAGATTTTCCCAAACTGGATTGCCTATCCAGACTTGAAGAGTATCTGCATCATGTAAGGCCCGGTTTATAATCACAAATACTAGGACCAAGCAGTTAAACTCAAATGAGCCTATCGGTCATGATGCCAAACCTCAAAGTGTTCAAAACTGGGTGCTGCTGCCTCTACTAACTGAGATGATGTTGACGTGATTACTGTTATTAGAATATTAGCAACTCTAAAACATGGACAGCTTTTCCTAAGTACCTGACATCTTAGCTCATTCAAGCCTCACAATAACCTGGCGAGTTGGATCCTTTAGATATGAAAAGAGTAGAACAGAACAGTGAGACCCACTGTCAAAGGCACCGTGACAAGCCACCAGCTCTGATTCATAATCTGCTCTAAAAATGTTGGTTGTTGGAATAACTTGGGGTGACCCCATGTTTGCAGGTATAGTTCTGAGCCTGACATATTTGAGGATCCCCTTTTATAACAGAGAGTAAAACTCTGGGGGTAGATTTGTATCAAGTACTTTGTTTCAGATTTAACTCTAAGCTAGAAAACTGTTCATTTAGAGGTTCATAAACTTCTACTGATTCATAATTCAGTAACTTTTTCATAGTGCCTCAAAGCCAAAAGAAATAGCTAACTTTCTTTTATGAAATAGTTAGGGCCAAACAACTTAATAAACACTACATCCCAAAACTTCTAGCTGATTGAAAATATATACACATATATGAGAGCTTCTTTGGAGGTTCTAGAAGGGGAGCGCAGCTACTAGTATACCCTCGTACCCTCGACCGAAGACGGGTCTGTCACTATTTGGGGAAGGCCGTCCTCTTCCACCCAGCGCGCAGCTTCTGGAGGGCCACTCATGGAGCAGTGAGGGAGGATGGGGACACCCGCCTAGCCAGCCAGGACAACCCAATCAACCCTGGCGATCTATGGGGTGACAGATGTCGCAGCCAGATCGCCCTCACATCCTACACATATATGAAACCTGAAAGAAAAATAGTATACTTGCCAATGTGATGTGCCTTTTGGGCTTGGAATTGACATTGTTCCCACCCCTCAGTTCCAACTCCACACTGATTTTTGAGCCTGGCCTGCTTTTATCACAGCCACCCAAACCCAGTTGTGGAAACATCTGATACCATCAAAAGGAACGTAGAGCAATATATGAACAACTTAAAGCTAGGAGTTCCTGTGGTGTTGATAAACATGCAGTATTGCTACTGCTCCCATGAACTCTTCTGGGTACCTCTGCACACAGTTTGGAAACTGTTAATGTGACAACGAAATGGAATTGTCAAAACATTGGACTTCTCACATTTTCTTCCTAGTAGCACTGGGAAACCAAAACTATTAGAAAATCCTTTGAAGGGCCCTCCCTGGTGGTAGAATGCGTTAAAGCACCACATTATGAAGCTCGCTGAAGTCACTGCAGCACAAGTTTGATCTCCAGCAAGGGAGCTTACCCACATGGCACAGGAGACCTCTCCTGACTTACCCGCTGCTCCCCTCAGCAGTGTACTTCATCGATCTGCCTGTTCTGCTCCCCACACTGTCTCTGGTGAATTTTCTCACCCTCTGCACTTCTGGCCTGTACCCTGTTCTGTAAGCATAAGTAAATAAATCTTTTTAAAAAAGAAAAGAAAATCCTTTGGAACCCCAAATCAGTAAGGGAAATGGTTAACATTGACCAAAATACCCTGACCTGGTGTCAGAGCGTCGTCCTGTATAGAAAGCTTGAGGTGTGTGTGTGTGCGTGCACGTGCATGCACGTGCGTGCAGGTGTGTGCACGAGTGTGCAGGTGTGTGTGCTCGTGTGCACGTGTGCGTATTACACTACATCATCTGGGTGTATAAAATACCTCGATAGAACAAAAGGTCCTATCATTTTGGTTTCAGAATTTTCTTTTCTATAACATCTGCTAAAAGGACAAGGATTGATTTGTTAAGTATTCAACTTCTTACTAACTACAACTTTGTATGAACTATGTAGGTACTTTTGAAATGTTTCCTTAAAATTTTTAAATCACCATCTTAGAGGAAGGCACAAAAAATATTTCTACTTTTAAAATGTACCTACTTTAAGTGGTGTAAAAGGGATACTAGTCGTATTTTTCCTGTTGAAATTGCTATTATCAATATTTTAAAAGTCAATAGATTCAGGAAGTTAATGTTAGAAAGGTAAAGTTAAAATAACCTAATGTAGCTTCATCCACAATGGGCTGCCTGTAAGCACCTCATTCATCCATTCTAGCACATTTCAGCCTCTGAATTTCTGATGTCCCTGGCATAGCTATTGTCCATGTGACAATGGTGATCACACTGTTCTTGCTGCCACCTTCTGGTGCGATTAAGGAGTGCCAGTTTTAAAATGCAGAGCAGGGTGTCACAGCAGGGATCCTGCGGGAGGAACATTTTACAGCTACCTAACCAGCTTACTTGGCTTCTCTCTTCCTTTTTATGTGCACAGGTGTGACAACCCAACTATGTTGTGACTGTGTGGCTTACTTGAGCCAGCTCAGACCTTGTGCCAATACCCGGAAGTGCAAACACTGGGGGCCAGGTTTGGGAGATAAATAACTCTGTTATTTATCTTCCTAGTCTCAAAGGCACATGTTCCCACTGCTGAACACTAACTATATTCCCACTCCCCAACTAACCTTTCCCGTTCGCTGCTCCCTTTTCTCAAACTCAGACTTACACCCTTTAATTCTTGTCCTCTGCTATGAACATTTGTTTCTAAACTAAGTAGCACTTTGTTAAAATTTGGACTGAATATATAACAAAGTTGACTTTAAAGCCAGAGATGACAACTGATCCAAAAAAATGTAGCGTTGGAAAAAAAAAATGTAGCATTCGTAGCAGAGAACATCTTTCTAAACAGCCCTTTCTTCTCTGAAAAAGTGGCTCTTATGCCCAGAGGATCTTTCATGAAGTGCTGACCCCAGGAGGCTGCCTGGGTTGGACTCTGACTAAGTGATGGTTTGCAATTTGGTTTAGGTTTGTAGTAAGGTGAAGTGTATATAACCTAAGTACAAAATTGGGAGGACTCAACTGTACTTCATTATAAAGTTGCACTCCATTTCATTCCAAATCAACGTCAGGCAGCAAAACAGCTGCCAAGTGTCTAGAGTGCACAGGAGCTCATTCATCCAGCCAACGGGCACCTTGCTGTTGTTGTGTTCAAATGAAGTGGCTTCATCTGGTGTGGAGGCAAAAATGTGAGGCAGTTATCACACTTACATATTTCAAAGTGGTCTAGCAAATGTTTAGAATAACACCTTGCACGGGAGTCCCATGGAACAGATAGAGCTGGGAGCTCTCCATCACAGGGATGCTGCCCACACCTCCAGTCACTCTTTCCAGTGATTGTGTATAGGAAGCTCTCAGGTAACGCAAGAAAATTTTTCACCTTTGTTCTTCACACACATTTCACTTTAATGTCAGCTAGGAACAGAAATTCTAAAAGGTCAGGTCTCCCACAAAACCCAGTGATAAAGAGAACTGACCAAGCTGTTTCTAACCTGCAATTAAACCCTTCAACATAAACCAGCAGAGAATGCCTTCCTCAGCAAGGGTGGCTCTCCTGTGTGTGTGTGTGTGTGTGTAGAAACCAAATATTCACTAACACAGATACTGCTCACAGATCAAGAGATCAAGTGGGTTGCAGCTTCTTGTTATTCTTTCAATTACAGCAAAAAGGTACTCTGTGATATAATCTGGAGGAATTCTGTGCCTGGTCTGATTTATAATTTTTTTTAAAGATTTATTTATTTGTACAGAACTGGGGTACAGGCCAGAGATGCGGAGGGTGAGAGCATTCACAGAGACAGAGCAGGGAGCAGAACAGGAAGATCAACGAAGTACACTGCTGAGGGGAGCAGCAGGGTCAGGAGAGGTCTGCCTCGCCATGTGGCCACCTTCGGGGCAGGTGGGGATCGAACTCATGCGGAAGTGACTTAAGCTTCTTTGTGCTGTGCTTTAACCCGCTGCGCCACCAGGGAGGGCCCTGATTTATAATTTTATGATTCAAACAGTATTACACATTGCATTGTTCAACAAAAATTTAAGGACCATTTCCCCTAATTTTTCTGTTAATGGCAATTTTACGAGTACCAAATGCTAAGAGGATTCTGGTTCAGAAAACATCTTGCTATTTTTTTTTGATTAATTGAGAATCTATTTATGCTGTGCTTCTTTTTATTTATAAAAAAGAAGCTAATTAAGATTAGTTGACATACCCATGGTCTCAGATCTGGTTATTATTATTTTTTTTAAAGATTTATTTATTTGTACAAACAGAACTGGGGTACAGGCCAGAGGCTCAGGGGCGGTGAGAGGCTTCACCAGAGGCAGAGTGGGGAGCAGAACAGGCAGATCTACGAAGTACACTGCTGAGGGGAGCAGCGGGCGGGTCAGGAGAGGTCTGCCTCGCCATGTGGTCTCCTCCGGGGCAGGGGAGAATAGAACTCATGCGGAAGCAGCTTTAGATTCTCAGTGCAGTGCTTTAACCCGCTGTGCCACCAGGGAGGTCCCCTCAGATCTGGTTATTTTAACTGGAAAATAGTCAACACAAAGTGGCAGTGTACTAGAGTCTTCCAGCTATTGCTTTGATAAGACATTTACTTCATAAAAATTATTGCCTTTTCGAGAAAATAATAACAACAATGAACAGCTATATACCACAGACATTTTATGGGGGTGGAAAGGGAGATGGGATCAAAAACAGTTGGGAGAGGGAAATGCACTGGACTATGGTGATTTGGTGATGGGAAGCCCACATGGATTACAACTGAGAAGGAAAAAATGCACAAAATGATGTAAAAATAAGCTATTATATATAAAAAAATAACATTATTACCTTTTTAAAAAATGAATACCAAGATATTTTCCTATTAGATCATTCCATTATTTGAGTCAATATTACTGTTGCAATCTTTATAAAAGAAAAAAAACAGTAACATCATTACAAAGTTTAGCTTGTGATATTTTTCATTGTATAATTTATTCAGATTATAAAAAACTCTGCATAGTCCTTTACATAGTCATAGGTCAACAAATAGTAAGTACTTTCATGGTTTACTTAAAATACAAGGCAGGAAAAGAAGTTTGCCATAACAACAGTTGTTTCTTTTTTTTAAGAAACTGTTATTAATTTTAAAAAAGAGTTCCAAGAAATTTAATAGATTTCCAAGCAATGATTATTTCAGAGGTCTAAAAGTCAATTCCTAATTAAAACGGCTAACACCGAAGTAGTGATCCTACATTTCCCTTTTTTAAAAAAAATCCAGATAACCTGTCAGATCCCTAAGGTTGGACACTTGACCCAAGCTGCAGCCTTAATCATCCTCAGAATCGCTGTCACTCCTCCGGGGCACTGAACACCGCACTGAGGACAGCAACTTGTCTTCTATTGGTCTCTTAGGGTTTTCCTCCAGGTCTGTCTTGATTGCTCCAGACTCAGACAATTTCCATTCCAACTCTACATAATAAAGAAAAGGCAAGTCACCTAAGACAATCTACAGAGAGTCTTTCACTCTCAAGTCCAGTTTTTTTCTAAGTGGAAACAATATTTAATGACAATTTAATTTTACTGCCATAATTATAAAGTATGGGGGGCAGATAGGGGTTGGAGAACAGATATTCAAGAAGGAAAACCAAAATATTTCAAACACTTATTCTGAAAGTGAGACTTTATTGAAAATCAAACCTATATGGTGACTGAAATAAAAAACAAAGACTAAACCTATTTTCTAATGACTATGATTTCAATTTGAACAATCCCAAGAAAGAAATTAGCAGGAAACATTGAAAGGATAGTCTTTGTAGCCCTGCTCAATTTAATGACTGAATCTAATTTAGCTAATAAAAGAGAATTCTAAAGTCTAATGTCAGCACCTCAAAGTATTAAAGTCAAAGGAAAAATTTATGACATTCTGGAACTGACACATTTGTTTCAAACCAGAAAGAAAAGAATCAGTGACTAAAAGCTTCGTTTCTATATTGATAATCACTAGATTTCACATAATAGCTCATGAAACAAATCCAAGTGATACATTCATCCATAGCAGAGATGCTCCCGGCAGAAATAAAAGACAACCCAAGAGATTCTACAGCCAATAATCTGGTTTAAAAGTGGGTTGATGCTCTACTTCCATAGCCAATTTTACTTCAGTCCTATTAATTTAAAAGTGCTTCATATATATACACATACACATATATAAAAAAGCAGCTGTCAATAATATGTTCATGTAAGTTAAATAAAATAGAAATTGTGATCTTGAGATATAACTTTAAAAAACAAATTCAACTGTAGAGACAAAGTATATCGGTGATATTAAATATGCATATTTTACAGTTAAATACAGTATATTTTACTGAGAATGATTAGAACCCATTTATAACTACCCTCAAATACCAATCAAAGATGAGAGACTAAATGTCTTCTTTAATAATCATTAGCACAGAGACAAAGGTGAATTAAAAAAAAAATCAACATGCGTAACAGAAATATCCTGCTCTACAGGTCAAGTGTCTGGACCACCACTAAGAGGACTTACCATCCCTTGTCAGGCTCATGCCACCAAACACCAGAGGTCCAATAAATTGAGCCTTAATATCACCTTCGAGGTAAACAAATATGGTGGGCAGATTCCGATCAGGGTAATTGGGTATGCAGGTTGTTGAAATGGCTTTGATAAATTTGACATTAGGAAATTTCCTGGCAAGTTCACTGAAGTGCTGATTTATCAGAGCACAGAGGGGAATCCTGTATGACAGACAGCAATTGTGAGGGGAAGAAAAATAGAAGCAATTGCAATTTTGTATTTATAAAGGACAAACATCAACTCCCCTTCTGCCCTAGTATGTTAAGGCTCAGGTTCAGGGCAAATGAAGAACTCAAAATCCGTGGGTCTCCTGGTGGCTTAGGGGGTAAGTCTCAGTGCTATCAATAATAGGGCCTGAGTTCAATCCTCTGCCAGAGAGCTTGCCCACATGTGGCACAGCAGACCTCTCCTGTCTCACCTGCTCCCATGAGCAGTATGGCAGTAGAGCTGCCTGTTCTGCTCACCCCCTGCACCTCTGGCTTATACCCCAGTTCATCCACTCAAAAACAAAAAAATGTAGTAATAATAAAAAATAAAAGTTAAAAAGAAAAACCTCAAAATCAAAGGCCAATTTAAATTGACCCATCAATCTGTTAAAAAAAAAAAAAAACTTCAATGTAAAAGACAATTATAATGTCCTTCTATAAGACAGAATGGGAGAGCATTCAAGATTTAGAATGTAACAGGTCAGAAAGCTTTTCCTTCTTTAAGGAAACTCTGACACCAGCACTGAAGTCCCCAGGCTGAGCGCAAGATGGGAGGCGAGAAACAGCAGTGACCAGTGCTTCACGTGACAAAGGCCATTATTGTAAAGGTCAGTCTCTCCACCCATAAGTAACTTATTACATGGAATTTAGAAATGCCAAAATTTCTCCAAAAAGTACAAATAACTAGGGTTTCCCTTTCAGTAAAGGCAAACTCCTCACTGCTACATTTTAATAAAGGCATTTTGCATTTGTCACAAATACTACTTTAAAAGTCTTAAGACAAAAGTCAGGCATTAAGGTTTAGGCAGATAAGTAACAAAAAATAAAACACTAGTTAAAAATAAAGCCAAGATGTTCAAGACATAAATTCAAACTAACACTTTAAAGTACATAAAATCAACTCACCCTTGTTTGTAAAGGTGCAAGATTACCCATAAGCCCTCACCAGCTTTAGTAACTTCTTGAACATAATCCTTCCCTGAGATTTCTAAAACTTCTCCAAATTTATTCTTCAGCTTAGTTGCTTTCCACTCAGCCAATCTCTGCTGTCTGCACAAGGAGGGAGAGAGGTGTATTAAACACACGCTCACGCACGCACACACCCTTTCAAAACACATTTGTAAAGATCCACATTTACTTGCCTCAAGGGAAAAGTTTAAGTCTGGTTCATTGAAATATGCCATCTCACGATTTCATTATAGTCTTTTCCAAATGTTACTGTAATTAGAAAACTAATTTTTGAAATGACACACACACACAAAACCAGTAGTTCCTCCTGGTAACACTAACCTGTACATTTCAATAGCACGCTCATCCTCCTCATTAAATTCATCTTCATGATCCTCTAGCTCTTCCAAAGTCATAGCTTCATATGTTTTTACTGAAAGTTGGCAAAAGACAAAATTTCAAAGATAAACAGACATTTTTCTATTTCTCTTCTGTACAAAGCAGCAGCAGCAGACTCCCAGTTCCCGTAAGAAGTGTTTAAAGTATTAATATTATGTTAATTAACACAATTTTTAAAAGATAAATCTGTCGATGTCTGCGCATTATCTTACTGCCACACAACAATAAGGGAATGAATCAAAGTTTCTCCAGTATATAAAACTGCAGATGCCTGCAATCACCTGTCAGATCTGCAGGCACATAGACCGACTGACTGTTCTGGAGCCAGGTCAGCAGGAGGATGCTCCCCAGTACACCCCTCCCCTGTGGGAAGGGGACTAACACACTACCTTAGTCTTCTCTTGTGAGTCACAGGCAATCCTATCTTTGCTTTTAATCACGGCTATAAAAATCTGTATTGTGTTTCTATAGCTGTAAACACTCTCACATCTTGACATCAAATCAGATTTTTTTTCCTTGACCCTCCCTCCCCCTGCTCTTATCAAGGCTGACAATGACCTCCCTTTTTTTGACTGATGAACAGCCTTTAGGCCACCCCATCGCTGCCTCCTCTTGGGAAAACTATCCTCCCCTAGTTTCATTTATCTATACCCACTCATTCCCTTGAGACACATCTCAAGATTTTAAATACGATCAACATGATGAAAACTTCCAAATGTAAACCTTCAGCCCACACTTCTCCGATTTGGAGAAAAACTCCAACTGCCCACTTAACATCCTATCCATTAACAAAAATCTCAAAGTTCATATATCCCAAGCAGAATTCCCAGTCTGACCTCCAAGTCTGCTCCTCTCCAGGCTCCCCTTCCCTCAGTGTGTGGTCACTCCACCCACCAGGTAGCTAAGCCCCTCAGAGCCAACCCTGACACTTTCTCTCACAACCCTCACAAGACATATACACAAATTCTGCTAGCTTCATCTTCCTAATACAGAGATCTGGCCTCCTCACACTACTCAACTACTGCCATGCTGGTCCCAACAAATGGTATCTTGTGGCTGAATTACAAAAGCTTCCAGAGTGGCCTCTCTGCTTCTTGCCTTACCCCCACAGTCCTTGCTCAGTAAGGCAACAACCAAATGGTGCCATCAACTGGACATGTCACTCCTGTGTTCAAACCTCCCATGACCTCCACCGTGACATAAAAGCCAAGGTCTTTGCTAGAAGTCAATACAAAGTCATAAATGGTTTGGCTCTTAGCTGCCTCTGAACCTTCCACTACCTTCCTCCAGTGATACTGCATCAGATTTTCCAAAGTGCTTTTCACTTGGTAAAGTAGCTCAGTTTACCTGCCTCAGGTCAATTCAAATGTCCTCTCAGTGAGGCCCTCTCTAGAATTATACTCACCAGCCTCCAACTATTCAAAGACCTTTCCTGCTTTATATTCTATATATCACTTTTGTATTGTTTATTCTCTCTCTCTCCCCCACTAGAGTTTAAGTTACATGAGGATAGAGATTTTTGTTTGGCCAATCAATAGCTAAATCCCACTGCCTAGAACTGTACCTCACACATAATCACTGAATAAACATTGGCTGGAAAAAATGCTTTGTAATAAATCCTCCTCTAAATTAGCTCTAACAGGTATACAGGGAACAAAAGTACTAGACACTGTAACTAATGGTACAAAACTTTGGCATGAATCAAATAAATCTTTTGAGGCATGTGTTTAAAATGCAGATTTCTGGACAGCTCTCCTGCCTACCTGTGACCATGGAGATGCCTTTTTTTTTTCCTTCTCCTTTTCCTAATAAATTTGTCCTTTTTTTATTTATAAAGATTTATTTATTTATGAATACAGAACTGGGGTACAAGCCAGAGACACTGGGGTGGGAAGAAAATTCACCAGAGACAGAGTGGGGGACAGAAAAGGCTGACTAATGAAGTATACTGCTGAGGGGAGCAGTAGGCAGGTCAGAAGAGGTCTGCCATGCCATGTGGGTCACCTCTGGGGCAGGGATTGAACTCATGATAAAGTGGCCTTAGCATCTTAGTGCTGTGCTTTAACCCACTGTGCCACCAGGGAGGGCCCATAAACTTGTCCTTTTATAAGAAAAAAAAAAAAAGCAGATTTCTGCTCACCCTTGGCCCAAGATTCTGATTCAGAAATGACTGGTTTCCTTATAAATCCTCCAGGGATTTCAATTCAGGTGATAGAACTACCTTTAAGAAAACCTCTGTCTCAGACCCCACAAATTGCAAACCTCTTATGCTACCGGTACCATATTAAGTGATTTAAAAGTCTCTATCAACCCACAAAAATAATACAGGATAAACTCAGAAGAATAAGGTACTAAAGACATGGAACAAATTCCTGTGACATTATCCAAAGTAAATCACAGACCAGAAAGCTAAGACTCAGCTTTCCTAAGGATTACCACATTCCTCTGACAAATACAAAAAATTGTGGAAATGAGGAAGCCTCTGAAATGCCCCTGCTTCTCTGGAAGCTGAAGGCACAGACATCCTGACTGTCCCTCAAATGGGACCATTTCAACACTCCAACCTTTGGTCATCAACCCTTGCTCTTAGTATATTTCTATCACAGCAGTTGTTTCTTAGATTGTATACACAGACTGAAGAATACATTCTCACCAACTGACTGCTGAAGGACTTGCTGCTCCTCCTCTTCTGCCTCCTTTTCCAATTCTTTCAAATTATCCTTTGAGGGCAAGATGCCCTTTTTGCGTAAGATGTCATTCCACTCAGTGTCTGCGTTGGGGTCCTAGAAAAGTTGACCCATAAGTACAAAGCCCAACATAGAGGATGATACCACGATGGGTAAGAGGTCAAACAGAAAAGGTAATGGGAAGAGAGGAATGCAAGCCAAATTATGTGAAGGCTCATTTCTGATAAAATGTCAAAAGGCCACAGCTTCTGTTCCACTTTTTTTTTAAAGAGATTTTATTTATTTATGCATATAGAAACTGGAGTATAGGGCAGAGGTGAGAGGGGTAAGAGGATTCACCAGAGACAGAGTGGGGTGCAGACCAGGCAGATGTACTGAAGTACAATGCTGCTGGGAGCAGTGGGCAGGCCAGAAGCAGTCTGCTGGGCCATGTGGGTCAGCTCCCTGGCTGGGGATCAAACTCATGCTGCAGAGGCTGCTGATAGCTTCTTAGTGCTGTGCTTTAACCTGCTGCACCACCAAGGAGGGCCCTCTGTTCATTCTTCTTGTTCTACTCTGCCATTCCCCTATGAGGTACTATATATTTTTTTAATTTATTTTATTTACACATACAAGGGCTGGATGTAGGCCAAACTGAGAGGAAGAGCTGACACCCTGTGGAATAGCTTACAACAGCTAACAATTAGTGAGTACAGGGTGATGAGCATTTTTCTAAGTCTTTTACCTATATTTGGTTAGTTATCTCTCATGCTAATGGAGCTCAGACCTCTTTGGAATATGAAATCAAGGAGCACTGGGGAAATGGCATCCCCAGCTCAGTGAAATGTCTTGCAGATATACAGCATGTTAAAAAAAAAGGGGGGGGGGCTTCCCTGGTGGCGCAATAGGTTAGGACACAGCACTGTGCAAGCTAGCCGTAGCCACTTCAATGTGAGTTGGATCCCCAGTCAGGGAGGCATCCACATGGCCTGGCAGCCCAGCAATGTACTTGGTGGATCAGCCTGTCCTGCTCCCTACTCTGTCTCTGGTGCAGCCTCTGACCAGAGGCTTGTACCCCAGCTCTGTATGTATAAATAAATAAATCTTTTTTAAAAAAGGGGAAAAAGGAACAGACTCATTTCCACAGGGAGGTCAGAGTTGAAGGGTTGACAGTTTTCATCAGGGAAGTGAAAGAGAAAGCAGAGGACAGGTACTCTCCAGTTTCCTCTTCACCACATGAATGTGTGGTTGGTGGTACACACCTGTATTTGTTTTTGATAGTCTTTTCCAGCTCCCAGTGATTTCTACCCCAAACAGACCTACACTAACTCCATCTCTGCCACTGATTCGGAGTATTTAATTAGAATTTAATTAGAAGTCTGCGAGGCAGTAAAATAACTCAGAGGAGAGTCCTTGGATAGGAAGAAAATGCAATTCTTAAGTTTTCTGCTCATAAAAATGCCCATTCCCTGTGTTTTCATGCATTTCCGCTCATCTTTAGTCTAATTTCATTAGCAAGGTCCAAGTACAAGAAATGGGTGAAACTACATTTGATTTTATCCAACAAAGGAAAAGCAAAGAGAAGCCTGAGGGTGAGCTCTGGAAGCCTGGAATCAGAGCCAGAAAGCACATTCACCTGCCAGCGTTGAATGTAATTAACCTCTCATTCACCTCGCATGAAGTGACGAAACATGGGCTCCCCACTACATCTACTTTATGGGGAAGAACCCAGCACTTCTCCAAGCCTCAGCTTCCACTGAAGTATAATGGATCAATAACCCCTAACACACCCACTCAAGCGCTCATGAAAGTTATTACGCGGTAATTTGGTCAGGTGGAATCCGGGGAGCCTTCACAAACCCCTCTGGGCAAAGTGGGGACTCTACAGGGCTGGTAATCCCAAAAGGTAGAGATTTGAGGGGTGGGGCACCCAGCGATGGGACGCCCAGCTCGCGTGTCCCCGCGGGACAGATTCACCCTCCCCCCCGTGCGCCTGCGCCGGGCTAGCTCGCGTGGCTTTGCCGCGGCCCGGGCGGACATGATCGGGCGGACAGGGCCGCTGGCGCGGTCCCACAGAGGAACTCGAGCTGTCGCTAGCTCCAGGCCTGGTGCCCCGCGCCCGCTCACCTGCATTTTGACTCCGATCGATCAAGCAGGCCAGCCCCAGTATACCCCCGCCCCTTAGCTCTCTTCCGCGCACGCGCTGACCCACCGCCGGCTTCACCAACCCGGCATAGCCCCGCCCCCGTTACTGATGGGTGGAGCCGGGGAGGAAACGAGGTATTCGAGTCTGCGCCGGGAACCGGCGGGGGAGATGTGCGCTTGCGTGAGGCTCGGCACGCCTGGGCTGTTCTGGCTCCGGAGCTAACGAGAAGCTGAGCCAGTGACGGGCATTCCCTTATTAGGGCAGGTCCTCAGCCTGACGGGGTAGGGCTGAGTGGAAGTTCTGAGCATGACGTGTATTCGTTCAGCAGCACACCCAGTCTAGGTGTATAAAGTCAGAAGCAGATGCTTTTCAGTGATCCTAGGTTACTATAACACCTAGAACTATCATTGCAAGATTGGCTAATACAATTAGGTCATAACATACATACGAGAGTTTACTAGTTACCAAGCATTCTTCTAGGTGTTGCAGATAGAACAGGGGTCAGAACAGACAAAAAGAGAAAAGTGGGGGGTGGAGGGGGGGGGCATATCGATTGAGCCTCACTCAGGTGATTCGTATTTGCAAAAATGCTAACTGTGGTGGACATGCAGGATGCGCTGAGTAAAAATCAGACTCAGCAGTCTGACGTGGAAAACGCAGGCGTGGGGCTCCAGGTTTCTGTCTACACCGCACTCCAACTTTGAGGTAAGAGAATAATCTTGTTCCTGAGTATGACCTGAGCTAACTTGCTGCCTTGGAAACCAAGCAGACATAGGTAATACTAGAGACCTAAACATCTCTGGGATATACTTAGGACTATCTGTTAGAACCACCAGAGTAACTACAGCTGACCTAGGTCTCCTGGGACAATTAGGTCCCTGAAATGAGGCTCGGGATTGAGATTTTCTTAAAGATTGTCAGATATTGCTAAAGTGTGCAAACAGACACAGACGGACTCAAATGATTCCTTAAGGATGAGGAGCTTTGATTTAATAATTTATAACATCTTAATTTTTGCCCTAATTCCTCACAGAATTAGAGGCCTCTAGGACTATTTGTTTATTAATTCACTTTTTTATCGGGTGGCAAACTGTAAATGAATTTTCCTCAGTCACAGAAACCAAGAGAAGGAATCATTGTGGGGGACGTTTGTCTCTGCATTGCCTTGTGTCCTCCATAACAATGGAGCAGGTGCTATTGTGTCCTTTCTTCATTCCTAGTCTTAGGTATTTCTGGAAGTCAAGTCAGACTCACCTGCACCATCGGATCCCTTTCCATGAGCTTTTAACAAATTCAAAGACATCTCTTGTGCCAGCAAGCACAGGGCAGGTTCACTATCCATTTGGGCAGATAAATAAAGAGATTCCCAGAGCCCTCAGTGGATTCTACAGGTTTTACTGTTCTCTCTGGTAACCAGGTACACAGGCACATCAAACAGGGTGGCTGGCATGCAAGAAGGCAGCATAGGTTCTAGCAGGCAACTCAGCCCCCCAGGTCCCAGCCTCCCTGGAATCTCTGTGCTTTGTCTCCAGGCTCTCTGGAGTTCTCTATCTCTTGACGCCACCTTGTGGTCTTACCTTTCTGTAGTCATGCTGTGTGTGTTCCAGGTGTCCACAATCCCGTGTCTTCTGCATCAACATGATCAGGGTGGTCGCCACAGTGGTTATGGTGTAAAATGCCTGATTAATTAGCCTATAGCATCTTTGAGTAAAGCTCTTTGCTATCCCATAGAGATGACAGGACATGGCAGACCTCTTCTGACCCACCTGCTGCTCCCGTCAGCAGTGTATTTGGTCTTGGCCTCTTCTGCTCCCCACTCTGTCTCTGGTGAATCCTCTCAACACCCCTGCACCTCTGGCCTGCACTGCAGTTCTGTATGTATAAGTAAATAAATCTTAAAAAAAATCAGATCTTTTTTATCTTTCTCATTTAGATAATGAATGCCTTTGTCAACAGGTAGGACACAATGTGGCAAACATAAACTATACAGTTACAGAAACCATTGGTCATGGTGTTCTCCTTTCTCTTGTTTAGGAAAAATAATTGTAACTGAAAGTAACAGTTGCTTAGAATTGACTTTCAGGATTCATAAGAACTTCAAGAAGTTTCAGATGACAGTATTGAGAATTATCTCTACGGAGAGCAGTAATCTCGTATTAAAAAGAATTTACATGTTAGACAAATCTCTTGCCTTAAGATAGTATTAAATAAGAATGTCACAGAATGGCTGTGCTTATAAAATAAGAAAAGATAACACATATAACAAGGTGTCTAGGATATAGTTATTACTCAAAAAATAATTTATAATGATCACAGTAAATGAACACAGCTGCTATTACACATGAAGCCTTGAATTCTAGATGCTTCTTCCTATAAAATCCACCCCTCTCTCATTTAATTGTCTTTCAGGTTGGATGACATTCCATGTGTTCATTTAGAAACTAAGGCTCTTCATTTGGTGATTTTGTCTTCCTCTGTGTGCATGGAGTCATCTGCATACAGCCAAAGGATGAGAAGGAGAAAACAGGTTGAGGTGTGGGAGGTTTAGGCAAACTTCTGCCCCCCATTCATGTGGCTAGAATGTCATTGTGCACCTAGCTGCAGTGGAGACCAGGTGATGTGAGTGGTCTCATTGTGTGACCCAAAGGAAACAAGTTTGGAGAGAATCTGTTTATTTAGCTACAGTTTTTGTCCTTTACTCTTCTATTTTACCTCCTAAAATTCAGAGGTTTTTTTTTTTCATTTATTGGTACTACTGAGATAATACTGCTTATTTTTGAGTACTCAAAGTACTTAAATATTTCACATAATAAAGCTTTTTTGTGTACTTGGTTTTAGTGCAGAGTTTACATCTGTAGGACAAATGAAATGGTCAAGGTTTTATGCCACTGGACTCTGTGGATATCACCTTCAGCCTTGAATGCAGGTGACACTTGGGAGTGTGGGGTACACGTGCCTGATGGTGGACACCTGGAATGTGGTCAGGGCATGTGAAAGTGGGCGCACCTGAGCCTGGAGGTTGGGGCCACATTACTCAGAGAGTGGGGTGACTGTGAGAGAAAGCCACTGAGGGTTCCAGGACTCTCTGTCTCTCTGCCCGAATTGATAAACAACCTGCCCCATGCCTCCTGGGACGACAGCATCAACACCCTTGTATGTAACCCTCTGGATAGAGTGAGGTGAAATATGTACTTTCAGTTGTTCCTGAAAAGGAATCAGTTTGAACTGTCCTGCAGAAAATTGTGAGTTTATTTATACTGCTTGATATAGTCACTCTATTTTGGGGAAATGTTTTGAAATACAGATAAAATCTTGATGTATGAAAACATTCACAAGCACTTTATATATAGTAATAAATAACTGGAAACAATTTAAATTAAAGCCCCAGTGAATGGTTAATTACAGTATATACATACATGTGACAAAGCAAATTAGAGGGCCAATGGTGAATGAAGCGCAGAGGAAAACTTGAGGGGTGGGGGGCATGGTATTAAGTTCAGAGAAACAGCGGAGCCACCTGGGAGATGGTCATGAGGCACAGTGGAGAAAATGCTGATGGTGCACAGGATGCAGGGAAGGAGCAAATTCCCACACCCACCCTGTCATCCTGGGCAAGGGGCTGGGTTTGTCCACCATATGTGGTTACTGCTGAATAACCCTCAGCAAGTTTTTAAATCCAAGTAGACCTGGTTTGTTTCCTTTGTATGCAACCTACCAAGCTGGAACAGAGTGGCTTCCTGGAATTTTCATTTTTGGAAAAGAGGCAGGATATTTGCATCCCTTTGAGTGTCAGGCTGTAATGGGACTGTCAGGTAGCGGTGGCCACAGAAAGGCTGTTGCAGGAGTGTCCTGCCCACCCGCACCTTCCAGCAGCACCTGTGCCTCATGTCCTGTTGACTTCCTATGGACTTGCAGTGGAATTGGTGCTGGCAGGGAACCTGGGCTCTTCTGGCGCCAGCATTTTGGTCTGGGGACCTCCTTGGGCTTAGAGAGGGGGTGATTAGCTAAAGGAGAGGACATCTCCCCATGGTGGTTGACTGTGGAGGAGTCCAGTGGGAGGACCCAGTGCAGGAAGGGTTGCATGGTTGAATGTGGAAAACTGGGGGCTCTGGGGGAGGTTCATTAATGGGCAGGTTCAATCCTGAGCATAACCCTTGATACTCCCCCTCCATTGACCAAACAGCTCATCTTTTCGCAGATTTCTCACCAAAATGGGAAGAGGAGTGATGCCTGGCATTTCTGGATCCAGGGCTTTTAATATTGTGTATGCAACCTACCAAGGTGGAACAAAGACTGGTGCCAACCCAGTTTTGACCATGCAGGGAACAGTAATTTTCAGGGTCCTAGGCCTCTCCGTGGCTCAAAAAAAAAAAAAGAGCTATTCAGTGGGTCTGGGGCAGCAACCCTGAGATTGTAAACTAGAGTGAAAAACATATTGATTCTTCAAAACACAGTACTGTGGATCATTTATCTTAAGTGATACATACCTCATTACTGAAAAGTCTTTTTGCTCTTGCTGAGTGGGAGAGAATACTATCCTCTGATTAAGAGGTACATTTTATAATTCAGTCCATCACTCAAATGCCAGTCAAGCATAAAATTACTTTCCTATTGCTTTCACTCTCACAAACTGTTCTTCACCTGCTTGAGGTCATGTTGAATTTTCCTTAGGGAATGCAAATGAATTCTGCAAGTTCTTCCCATGGCCACCTTCTATTCTGAGTCTGCAGCTACATGTTCTGCAGTCATGTCACCGCTCAGCTCCCTAGTATTGTGGTAGCTTCCCTGCGTTGAAAAGTCACTTCTCTTGGCTTTACTTTATTACAGTAATTTTCTAAGTTTCATTTCACCAGTGTCTGGAAGACAAGACTAACTATAAATAAGTCCTTTTCTTGCAGGGTTTCTACTGATTGTGACTTAATCTCTTGAGGCAAATTGATGGTTTTAATATTAAACTGAAATACCAAGCATCAGCAAAGAGATCAGAGAATTGAGTAAAAAAATAAAATTGTCCGGAAGTGATTTTTTTCCAACTCTCCAAATGGGTTGGTTTGGGCCAGACATATTTGTTTCTTTCAGATATTGAAATATGTATATATCCTTATATATCTTTATCAATTCCAAGGAAGCCAGAGTCTGAACATGTTGAGTTGGAAAAGAATTTGAAACCTCAGACAAATGTAGGAGAGGATCTCTTCTTCACTTCAGCCCTGCAGATCATCTGTTGACAGATCTTTCCTCTTCCCAAAAATCAGACTTAAACCTGGTAAACTTGTTTCACTCTGTGCATGCACTGGATACAACATTTATACTTAATGAGTCAAGAACTTTAATGGCAATAAAATTCCAGCTGCTGCCATTCCAGTTAATGGCGGTGCTGTAGCATTGAAACTTCACATACAACTCTGCCCTGCATCCTCCTCCCATCCTGTTCCTCTACTGAGCTAAGTGCTAATTCTGTGTCCCTGTAAGACACCTTGTGATGCTAAATAGCTGTTGATATTGGAACCAGTTGAACTTGGGTATGAATTCTAACTGCCACTTAGTGATGACCTTGAGCAAGTATTTTATTTACCTAAGTATAAATTTCCTCATTCATGGGGGTAATAATTTTCTGTAGTAGACCCTTGAATCTGCTCACCAAGTCTGCCTCTTCTTCCAGACCCCACTTGTGGGATACATTTCCTGGTCTTTTTTTCAATCAGGTATGCTCATGTGGCTGAGCTCTATAAAAGAAATGTCCTTGCTGATAAAAGTGTTTCCTCCTGATGGCCTTTATCTCTGTCCACTTATGAACAGAGAAGAATTGAAGGCCCTTGAGCCCATCCTGGAGAGAGCATATGATGTAGAAGAAACCAGGACTCTGAATGAGACATTTGCAATAGACAGTGTTAGAGCCAAAGATAAAATTCTACTTGCTTTACCTCCAGATTCTGAGATTTATCTGTTGCAGTATTTACTACTATACTACTTGGCAATACTGAAAAAGTACATCCTCAAAAACTGTAACTATTTCAGGTTTCCATAAGTGAGAACTCATAGTGAGATTACTGTGACATAATATTAGTGTACAGATATGTGCTTGTAATTGTGTTACTGAGAGCTCATATACTATTATGTGATAGCTTTTATCATTTGCCCCATTTTACAGATGAGTAAGTAAACTAAGTTTAGAGAAATTAAGTAAGTAAACTAAGTTCAGAGAAATTCAGTAAAGTATGGTTTGAGTAGTTCACCCACCCAACCCCCTTCTCGCCTTGTCCTGACCCTTGGGACCTTTGAATGTGACCTTATTTAGGAAAAGGGTGTTTGTGGAGATAAGTAAATAAAGAGATACCATCTTTAATCATCTTTGATTAGAGTGTCCCTTGAATGCAATGTTAAGTATCTTTATAAGCAAAAAGTACAAGACACAGAGATGAAGGAAGCAGGAGGCAGAGATTGGGGTGATGAGCCTCACAGTTCATGAGGGATTGGAAGAGGCAAGGAAGGATTCCCCACTGAACTCTGCAGAGAAGACATGGCCCTGATGGTACTGTGATTTTGAGCTTTTGGCCTTCAAAAGTGTGAGAGAGTAAGTTGTTGTTGTTTTTTTTAAGATTTATTTATTTATTCATATAGAACTGGGGTACAGGCCAGAGATGCGGAGGGTGAGAGGATTCACCAGAGACAGAGCAGGGAGCAGAACAGGCAGATCAAAGAAGTACACTGCTGAGGGGAGCAGCGGGTGGGTCAGGAGAGGTCTGCCACGCCATGTGGTCACCTCTGGGGCAGGCGGGAATCGAACTCATGCAGAAGTGGCTTAAGCTTCTCAGTGGCTTTAACCCGCTGCGCCACAAGGGAGGGCCTTTTTTTTTTTTAAGGTTTATTTATTTATGCATACAAAACTGGGGTACAGGCCAGAGGTGCAGGGGTGGTGAGAGGATTCACCAGAGACAGAGTGGGGAGCAGAACAGGCAGATGGACGAAGTACACTGCTGAGGGGAGCAGCAGGCGAGTCAGGAGAGGTCTGCCCTGCCATGTGGATCACCTCCGGGGCAGGCGGGGATCGAACTCATGTGGAAGTGACTTTAGCTTCTTAGTGCTGTGCTTTAACCCACTGCGCCATCATGGAGGGCCTGAGAATAAGTTTTAAGTTGCTAAATTTAGGCAAATTAGGTACAGATGCCCTAGAAAACTCATACAGGATAATAACATCTGAATAAAGGAAGCAATTTGAGTTTTACTGAAAGGACTGGGCTCCATCCTGGACATCTACCAGTCACTATGGGGCCTGGGCAAGCCCGCAGGCCTTCCCTCTGCAGCCTGAGAAGGCAGGGATTATCAACAGGCTCCTGCCCACTCCAAGTTTCTAAGAGTCCTTCCCCTGTTCTGTCTTGGCTAGACAGGGGCCACTAATCTTATGGAGGGCTTCAGTGGCACTGTGTGTGGACTGAAGTGTGGCCTCTCCCATCAACTGACCACTAGCACCAGAGGTTGGAATTTTCCATCTAGTAACTGACACCGGGGCTTGGAGTCAAACTTATTAGAAGGGACACCTGGGTGGAGTAGCCTTATAAGACTCCTTTTCATAGGAAACCGGGCTAAAAATAGCACTACAGCTAGGAGGACCAGTGCTCACAGTGTAGAAGCTGTAAATTATAGTCTGGTTTCCTCCTTGAATTTACTGACACTGTCGGTGTTACTGGACACTGCTGAGGGGAAAGGAATGAGGTGATGTCTGAAATTGCAGTCTGTTTCCATCTCTCCATCAGCAGAGACTGGCATGGCAAAGAAAGGGCTTTTCGCTCAAATAGTCTGCATTTCTTAGGAGCAGGGCTCCTCTTTGTCAGCCCCCATCCTCTTTAACCACCATCTGCCAGAGAGAGCTGCGGCCAGCCTCTGCCAAAGCTGTTGATCCTCCATTAAGATGCAGTTTATTATCACTGATGTGGCAAAAAAGACTTTGACTCATTTTGGTTGGAAATAGCCATCCTTGGTGATCTCAAAATCTTGAGATAATGCACTGCAGCATTTCACACAAAGTTCTGAAGAATCTTTAAATAGGCTATTTGAGAAAATAGGCTTGAGAATTACTACAAAAGCTAAATGTAAAAAGTAAGAAACAAATCCTAGAATTATCATGTCTCGATATAGTGGCAGGAAGGCACAGAGGAGGTCTCTGTGGATTCAGGCAACGGGTAGAGCCCAGAGCCCTCAGTGGTTTTTCAGGATTCAGTGATCTTTCTAAGTCACTTGTAGTACAGCATCCAGGCACAGGGAAGGTTGGGGGTCGCTTAGGAATGGGAGGCCCAGCCAGTCTTTACCCTCTCAGGCTTCTCTCTGGCGTAGCCTTGTGGTCTCTTCCTCTCGTAGCTGTTCTGCTGCTATACACCTGCACCATCCTCTGTGACACTGCCCTTTGATGCTCACTCTCAGCTCAGGGAAGCCCACTTACACATGCCACGCCATACTCCGCTGTCCACCATAGGGCACATGTACCCCGATCCCATGTTCCAAGAGCCTCCTGCACTCAAGGCCGCAGGTGATAGTCATGGAGGCCAGTGGCACAAAAGCTTGAGCCATCTTCATTTACCCTCCACTCTATTACATTTTAAAAGGACTTTTGAATTTGATGAGGCTTGAGTTCTGGCATGATGGGGCAGAGTGAAGATACCCATCTTGCCTCCTTTGAGTATTTACAACCAAATTGCACCTAAACAAAGACAACACCCCCTGAATGACGGCCGAGTGATTATTGTATTTTCAAGAGCAATGTCATGGTGGAAATGGGTAGGATTAAAAGCTAATTAAACAGGTCAGAACTACATTGGGCAGTCCGACCTGTGAGAGGGAGGGGCAGCTGCTGTAAGAGCCTCTCTGCCATTGCTCACACAGGGCACAGGTCACATTGGGACTTCAGAACTCAGCAGAAGGAGGAGACAAGGTTGTGGCAGGGCACAGATGCACCTTGGGAGATATATAGGAGTGAGGTGGTGGTTGTCAGCTCCGATCTGTGGCTCCCACAAGATAAGTAGGAACCAGCACTGGCAGAAAGGGCAGATGGGATCACCTGTGTCTTCCTACAAATGGGGGTATTGTTTGCCTCGTGATATGCAAAATGCTTGCCTTACCTCCAAAGTACTTTGTGTACTTGTGTACAAAGCCTGTAGAAACGATTACTCATGCTGGCCCAGAATTTGAAGTACCTGATCTTGACAAGAGGAGCACACACCCAAAGACAATGAGAAACTTTAAAGAGTCTAAAATAAGGACAGTTCCATGCAGTTTATGTTTATTACAAGTACTATTGGGGCCCAGAGCCATTGCAACATGGTTTAATTAATTCTTCAGGTGCTCTCCAGAGGTCTGGAAGTCAAACACTACAAAGGAAGAACTTGGAAAGGTGAAGGCTTGAGCCTCACTGTATCTTGTGGAGTCTGGACCCAGATGGTAACTTAGGACCATAACCTCAGACTGTCAGGAATCTAGAAGCAGCTTGCAAGTCTCTTTGGGACTATTTGTGTAATGAAAATCAACTTTGAAGTGTAATTAGAGTCAACCCTTCTGCTCACTACATACCACCAGGCTAAGCCATGGACCATCTCAGTATTCGCAAACACTATGCAAAGATAACTATTATTACCAACCTCCATTTTACCATGTCAGAGATCGGGGGCAAAGATGACAGAGAACCACTAAAAATGGAGGAATCAGAATTTGAAGTCAACTGCCTGGGCCTAAGCTGGTGCTCTCAATCTCAATAATTACAAAACAGAGCCTGCTAAAGTAATATCAAGCTGTGTGTTTTTAAAATATATGTCTTATTACTATGAAAACATGCCTAATCCCTTTCCAAAGACTTTCCAATAAGAAGTAAAAATGTGTGAATGTTACTTTATTTTGATACAACTGAATATCCTAGAGACTGTTGAACAAGACATTTATCTTCACATATTTGCTCACAGAAAGAAATTTGTTTAAATTTGTTCAAAGTAATTGATTGCCTCATCTGATTCAGCTTCCCTGTGCTGCTGAAGCCTGAAAAAAAAAAAAAGTACAGCTCAGATCAAAACATTTTCAGAATCAAGAAAAGACCCTTGGGCATGTTATTATATACCATGTTTTTAAATCATGCCCAAATTTGACATATGAAATACCCATAATCAGTACTTGTTTTTGTTGTATCTAGCCAGGTACCAGGCCTGTGTGAATGCTGTGGCCTCAGGGAACATCTTGTCCTTGCTTCTGCACCTGGGCACCTAAGCAGCGGTCACAGGCACCTTGGCTGTGGGACTCTGTGGATGCTCATGGACTTCTTCTCCCATATGCCTGCCCAAGGCCACGCCATTTCCTCAGGTCTAAGCTTTGGGTCTCAGAGCACTACTGAATGGAGGGAATAGCCTGGTCTAGTGGACCAACTTCTTAGTTGGGGGCAGGATGGACTCAAAGTAAAAAAGCAAAGAAGAGGAAACAGATATACTCTGGAAAGGAACAACAGCTGTCCCAGGCTGGCAGCATGATCCTGCAACAAAAAGTACAAGCCATTATGCAGCCACCTTGTGCCAGAAGGTGTCCCCATGGCAGCAGTTTTCAAAGTGTAGCCCTGAGCTCAAAAGCATTAACCAAACCCAGAAACTTGTTAAAATGCAAATTCTCGGGCCCTGTCTGACTCTCCGGAGTTGGAGACCAATCTTGTGAATTTTAACGAATTCCCAGGACTATATGGAGGAGCACAGGTGTACAGAGCT
The DNA here is from genome assembly GCF_000260355.1 of Condylura cristata. Lineage (NCBI taxonomy): Eukaryota > Metazoa > Chordata > Mammalia > Eulipotyphla > Talpidae > Condylura > Condylura cristata. The sequence continues at coordinate 4,936,483 of NW_004567121.1, read as the reverse complement.
GTTCCACTGGAAGTGCTCTCCCTGAGTTTGCACAGCTGGCAAATGAGCCCCTGAGCCCGAGAAAGCAAACCCTCAGGAACAGAGGGCCCCAAGTAACTCAAGTGTGAGGTTGGAGGTGAAATTTAATAGCCACTGGCATCATCATTTGATTCCTTTCTGCCTCAGGAAAGCCCAGGTACACCCAAAATTAATGCATACCCTGAGAGATTTTGAGGGTTGAGTTGCAAGAATGATTCTTTTTCTTGAAATGGTTATAGGGGCTGCAGGTGACCTAGTTCCAAGTCCTCTCCTGCCTTTCTCTCATGGGCCTTTCTTTGGGCTTTGTGTTTTTCGTCTACAAAACTTATATACCTTCTTGGAAAAATCCACTGGAGCTGTCCCTGAATCCTGGAAAAGAGTGAAGTACAATTTAATTTAATAGGAACCACGTCCCGGAGGTCTGCAGCTGTTCCTCTGTGTTGCTTTTTCCATTCAAACATAGCCAAAGTCAGGTGCAAAAAGCTGTTCAAGAGAACAGTGAAACATAGTAAACCACAATTTCCTGTTCGGGAAGTCATATATTTTCTCGATTGAGTCACCATTTGTGCCTAGGGCAATTTAAATTTGCTTGCATTCCCAACAGCTTCAACTGGAGACCTCTTGGCTTAGGAAGACTTTCAAGGACCAGCCATTTCAGCTTACCTTTGCTGAACAGATCTGACATTAACAATCCAGGCTGCTGTCGGCCACAGCTCAGAGGAACTGCTCACTGTGCTTACGATGACCAAACAACTTTTTAGGAACTCAGTGATCTCCTGGGTATTATTAGATTTTCAGAGCTAAAACTAGGGAAGTCTGGGCAGGTTGGAGTGAGATGGTCCCCCTGACCTCAGTGACAGGTTAAACTTTCCTTCTTTTCCCTTTTATTGCTACCATGCAATAAGATCTTGACTAGTACTTTGAAGAAGTTCAATTGTCATTAAAAATGGTGATTTCTAAACCTAAATCAGCTGTTTAGAAGAAGCATAGCTCTGAGAATTGAACTGAAAGGTAATGGGGAGTAAAGTATATTACCAGGGAATGTTCAGATCAAGAGAATAAGGAAGGGGCAAGAAAAGTGAAAACAACACAGAAACTAAAAACATATGAAGAGAGTGTAAGAGAAGACGGGGCCCTCCCTGGTAGTGCGGTGGGTTAAAGTGCAGCACTGTGAAGCCATCGCAGCCACTGCAGCATGAGTTCCATTGTGACCCACATGGTGCAGCAGACCTCGCCTGCTCTGCCTGCTGCTCTCCTCAGTAGTGTATTTCAGTCAATCTGCTGTTCTTCTCCCCATTTTGACTCTGGTGAATCCTCTCACTGCCCCTGCACCTCGAGCCTGTCCTGTATGCATAAATAAATAAATCTTTGAAAAGAGAGAGAGAGAGGAGAGAACAAAGCCCTGGGCTCTGCAGCCACCTTTGTGTGGGGGTGGGGCGGTGGGGCACAGTGGCACAAAGGAGCTTGTAGAGACTGAGTTGTGTTCAAGGTCAAAAGGTCAGAGCTCCCTCCCAAGGTGGAAACATAGATTTATGAGAGAATGAAATGACTCCTAAGGCAAGGGCATGCTTGCATTTACCATGGTTACAAGAGCAGTTAGTAGCATAAAACTATGGTGGAAGGAAAGAACACATACGTGATACAGAACTCTTCTCATCCTTCGGTTGGCGAGCTTTGCAGCCAGGCGCATTAAAGGGTGCACAGGAGGAAACTGCAGCAGAAGTACAGAGAGAGTCAGCCCTGGCACTGGGGCCCAGCCCAGAGCAGTGTGCTTTCCTCCCCACTTGCCTTAGAGATAGGTTTAATTTGCAGGGTAAAATCGATTTCAGAACCTCCACTTGAAATTTTATGTTTTCAATAAAGAACCACTGCCTTGATAGCAGGTTTCAATTCCAACACATCACTTAGAAATAATCCCTTAGTGTAAATAAGACTTTCTTCTGAGTTAATCCCAAGCATTTCATCCTTCTCCTGTGGATTGTACTGTCACAAAAGAGGCAGCTCTACAGACTCTTTCTTGCTCTCTGGTGCACCCTCCTAACATGAGGAATGAGATGGAGAGCAGCACCCATGATCCACTCCCTGAGGAATTTCACTGCATCTCTGTGTTGACTGCCTGCACATCCTCAGGCATACATATCTGTGTCTTATCTGGCTTTCTGACTCCTCTCGAGTATTTTGGCTCAGTGTAAATAACTTTGTTTCACTGTCAGAGGAGTTTATCTTTCTCCTTCCATTGCCCTTTCTCACTTAGCAGTGTCCATGGCTCCTCTTGATCTTATCCCCATCTTTATCTGATCCTCGGGGCTAGCTCCATACTACTGATGAGTATGTACCTATTAGGGAGAACAGTCTTTTCTATGAATTGTGTTTATAAAGATCTTCCAGAAAACCATGGTGATGTAAATATGTAACTCCTGGGGTCTCCCTGGTGGCGCAGAAGTTAAATACAGAGCTATCAAGCTATTGCTAACCACTACAGCACAATTTCAATCCTGGCTGACCAGGGAGTTGACCCACATACACATCAGACCTCTCTGACCCACCCACTTCTCCCCTCAGCAGTGTATTTCATGCAGCACATCTGCCTATTCTGCTCCCTACTATGTCTCTGGTGAATACTCTTACCCCAGTGCCCCCCCCACACCTCTGGCCTACCCCCCAGTTCTTATATGCATAAGTAAATAAATCTTTAAAACATAAATAACTCCTAATGGTAGAATTTCTGTGTCTGGACACCTGAATTAAAAATTATATTCTACGACATCCCAATATCCTCAAATCATACCCCACAGAAATTTCCTTAGGCTCCCAACTCCTGAGAATAACACAAATTTGCAATAAGAAACTTAGAAGGGATAATTATTCCCATTGCATATATACCATAATAGTTACAGAAGATCCACATCTGTGGATTACTGTTGGAATATGGCATTTGACACATCTTCAAGCATTTTCCAAATTTTGAAAAACAGAAGGTAATATGGAGCAATGTAAATAGAGCTCAGTCTTTCTTGTACACCTGTTTAGGTGTATAATGAGAAGTTGTTATTTTCCATTTTTATAATTTATTCCCTAACTTTTCAGATCTGCCAGCTTCCTCCCACCACCACCTCAATGAGGGGGAGAGAATGCCTGCACCCCAGGAGAAAGCACCTGGAGTTTATTACACAGGGTGTCTGGAAGCCCTTGCTTTTCTACTCTGGACACATTAAGAAGGGACAGATGACAATGGAGTAGAGTGATTTACAGAAAGATGGTTTTACAATAAAATACTGACCCCAGTTTTAACAGCATATGTTGGCTCCTGCGTCCTGGAGTAGTGAAATAAAAACTAAATAGGAAAACAACAGCAACAACACTAATTTTAGTACTAAATATCAGCTGCTACAGATACAGAAACCATGTGCCCTGTTGGTAGCTAGGAGGGACTCACCCTTTTGTATATGTCTTGATTATCCTGGAAAGAGAATTTTGAGGGTATATTAGTGAACTTTTACTGGGGCAGGCAATGATGAGGTTTTTAGCATACATTATACCAGGACCTTGCCAGTGTATCTAATACAATAAAATGGCAAAAATGAAGTCCAGTGTCTTACATAAGAATGTTGCCAGCAATGCATCATTAATTTAAAACTTAACCTTATTTTACCTTTCAATCAATATCTAGTAGAAAAACAAACTGTATTCATAGAAGCAATATCCTAATCAATTCCAAGACAACTATTTGACTAAATGGTGGGAAACATTTCATTTGCTCTTGTGTGTATTCACTTTTTAGGTTGACTCAAACTGATCACTTTCTGTTCCCCAAAATCTTCTCACATGAATCTTCACTGCAGAAAGACCAGATTTTAATTTCCTTGGTACTCTAAGCCTTGTTAGCATACCAGTTTACCCTTTATTTGCACAAGTGACAGACCTGGGAAAAGCTATATAGATAATATATCCTACTCAAAAATATGCTCTGAAAAAGGCATCCTACACAAGGATAGCACAGGTTTCCATGTCTATATTCATAAAATCTAGTATGTTTCATACTAGATGAAACATAGTATAGAATTATAGATATTATAAAATACACAATTATTGTGTATATATGTATAGATGACACTGATAATTATAAGAATAAATATGCATTACTAATTTTTATGGTAATTTATACTTGAGAAATTCACTTATCTCCTAAAATGATGCACTTGCTGCACATTTACACACACACACTTCTGTAGATAGTGAAAACTGGGTCAACTGTGGCATAAACATGGGAACTGTTCTAATTAAAATATTAATTAAAAATTAGTGCCATATGTAAACTAATGTCTTCACCTTAGGTTGTCTAGGAAGAGTTGTCCAATATGCCAGCCGCTGAAAAATGAGAGGAACATGTAAGTTCCTAAGTCAATAGAATTCTGTTAAAACACATATAAAATTATTAATTCTTTCATTTATGAACCTTGTATTATCTTCTTGCACAGTGGCAGTGAATTTCAATACAACTCTCAAAATATCTTAAATGAGGCCATGAAATGGCAGGCAGTGAGTTGCTATTGCAGCGAAGAATCTGATCTTAAAATAGTGTAAGGAAACTTTATCCACATATTCTTTTGAAGGCCAACACTAAATATTTTTCACTACTGCACAACAGCATACCTCAAGCTGTACAATATCCAAGCCATCTGGAGGATCAGCTAAAGGTCTAGGAACTCCTATTGTGAGAAATCATAAAAATATCAGTGAGGAGAAAAGATATTAACTTTTAAGTCTTTGTCATGAAAAACATACTGAGATTCTATCAATACTATATAATCAAAGAGATTTACAAAAAAGAAAACTCACACTTCTACCTACCATTAGCAATCTGAAATTTATAGCAAAATTAATTTTTAAATACGGATTTTTTTTTATTCACCAGGAGTTAGCAGCATAATAAGAGTTAGCATCTCAGAAAAGAGGGGAGAAATGCCTAGGCAACAATACAAATAATTTTGTATTTTCATGGAATTTATGAGGTTAGAACATCAACAAAGTATCAGAATCAGACATGGAATTTTTTTTTTAGACATGGACCTTTTAAGAAATATGGATATCTGTCTCTCTACTTCATCAAACTCTTAAGAGGTATATTCTTGGAGGGTTGATGTCAGCAGGCAACTGGACCCTGTACAAGTAATTCTTAATCTTATCCAAATGAGGTCTTCATCTCATTTATATGTAATACAACACTTGGAGGACTAGCTTATCCTACAATTTAAAGTATTAGTTGGGTAAGTCAAAACAAGATGAAATTAAATGGAGTAAATATGAGGCCTTGTACTTAGATTTCTTTTTAAATATGGGGCACGAGATCTCCAGATCAAAGGTAGTATGTGTGTATTTTTAATTATTAAGTAATATTTTGTTCTCTATAATCTCTCTCTGAGTCAAGAAAAAGCTTGAAAAACTTTGTGTTATATTCATTAACAGTGTCCTGTCTTTGAAAAGTGCTAGTCCTACTTGATATGATAGACTGTGTTGAAGAAAGTGTTTAAGAAACTGACAGATCTCCCCATAGTTTGTTGTTGTTGTTTTGCAAATAGGAAAATTAAGATGTGTGTGTAGACTGCTTCCATATTTTAAGGACTGTCTTAAATCTTATTATTTCTATAAATCCCCCAAAGGACAGAACTAGGGCTAACAGTTAGAAGTTACATATGATCAAACTTCATCTTAAGGTAAAAAAGGTTTTTAAAAATTGGACCAATTCAAAATGCAAAGTAATTCAAATAAATTCTATAAGTATTCATTAAGAGGTTCTTTGTTAACAATATAATAACAAATACCATAAGTATCTTAGCCTCAGAGAATATTCATTAGGAAAAAGAATGTGGATATAAGTATATAGACAGATAAAATATAATAAGACATTTCAAGAAGAGTGGTTTAAACAAGATCCTATTGGAGGAACTGGCTTCCTTAGATTGGTCGAGAATTGGATCTTAGTGAAAGTAATCAAATAAGAAACCCATAGAGGTAAACTCTGTTCTCCATGTTAAAACTACATGGCCTAATGGCATCTTAAAAAGCCTATATATTGAAACTACATTACCAGATGTGATATAACAAATGTAGATTGAAATATATTTCTGTTTGAATATATTTTCAAAGAATTTTTAACTCCCCTAAATTCAAATTCTATGGAAGAAACTAAAACTTTGAAATATCTGTTTCCAATCACAGCTGTTTCATTTCCATATTTTTTCCTGAATCATATGGTGTTAACTGGATATGAATAATGGATTTGCATGTGAATAATGGACCCCACATCCCACCCCTAATTACCTATAAATACATCAGAAAGTTGGTGAAGGCATGGCCTTGTAAGGTCAGCACCTTGGAGAGCGCACCACTCACAAACACTTGGAGCTTCTGCTTCACTGCTCTCCTGCCTTCCACGAATCCACAGGAAAAGCTAAGTAAGAAGAGACTCCTCTCCCACTATGTGCACTTACCCATGCCTCCCCAACTGGCCCTCAGTCCTTAGTCTTTGGGACTGTAAACTCAATTTTATGTTCCTTGTTTTCCTTTCTTCACGATTCTGGAAACACAAGTGGCTAAGATGTTGGAAGTCACCCTAGCTGACTTCTCTCATAGTTCAGGGACACATTTTGGGAGACCCCTGTGGCAGAAACTTCAAAGACAGTCCTCTGGGAAAGTTGCCTCCTTTAGCAAAGGGCTGCAGCATTTAGCTCTGTCCACTCTCTCTTAAAGGTTAAAGACAAATAGGAAGCCGGAAATAGAGAGTGTGAAAATAGGGGTAGGAGAGAAAATAAAATATAACTCACTTCAAAGCTGCCATGAAGGATTCAGTTCTATTTCTTAGTTAGATCTGAAAACAAGTGGCAACCTTACCTGAGGAAGGAATCTGTAGCATGCAGAAGCAGTAGATGGCCATGATGGAAGGAAATTGGGGGAGATGTTTCATCTTCAAAGTCCTACTTTTTTCTGGTCATGGATGTGTGCTGCTAGGATAGAAATGGAGCATTTCCCCAGGTTCTGCAGGCAGAGGCAGCCCTTCAACCTATGTGTCATCTGCCCAGTGGAAAAGGTGCCTTTATTTACAACACCCTGGAGCCCATTTGACTGAACACCAATCAGTTTTGCACAGGAGGACTTCAGCTTTCTCATAAATGTCACGCTGGGGCCCTATTTGTAGAATAATATCTTCCTGGTGGAGGTATTGTAGAACCATATTTTTCAAGCCAGCAATAAAAATAAAAAGTGGAGAATTGTAATTGTTATTCTATTGTGGTTTGAGAAACATTCCTGACTCAAGAAAGGGCTTTTTCTGTCTTTTTAATCAAAGAACTGAACATAAATCTATAGACACTTGCGTGATGAAATCTTATTTCTAAGAAATCATTTATTTTCAACCATTAACAAAAGATGTTTTGTAGACTTTGGTACATCTGAGAAGAACACAGTTTGGGGCCTTGGATATAACATTATGAGAAACTAAAAGGTTCAATTAAGATTCAGGTTTTTTCTACATCATTGGACATAAAAATTAGACTTTTTAGAGTTTATTAAAATTAAGTATTTCAAGTTAAGTTAGTAGTCAAGAAAGCATGACCATGTTAATAATAAAATTATTTAATCTACTAAACTCTTATTTGTTTAAGGCATTTCATATCATTGCTTCAGATAACAGTCATAGGCACCCATGAGAAGTGATTATCCTTATTATTGAATGGGGAAATTTAGGCTGGAAGAGATTAAGGAAATTATCCAAGGTCACTAAGTCATCTAAAATATAGGGTTGATATTTGGACTCAAGGTGTCTGAAACTAGTTATTTCTGGAAGAGTGTGGGATTTTAGTGAATAAACAATACACACACACATGCACACACACAATACACTTGAGTTTGGATAGGGGATAAAAAGAAGAAAGAAAGGATGCTATTTCTTACAGAAAGAGTAATATTTATGGCATATATAAAAATACAGATTGTGTTGTATACATCTTTGATTTTTAAGGACTAAGCTGTAATTAACATTGAATGCAATCAATGTGCCTAAAATATATCATTGCTATACCTAAGTAATCTTACATAATATTTTTAAAAGATTTGTTTATTTCTGCAAGTAAGAACTGAGGTACAGGCCAGAGGTTGGGGGGGATAAAAAGATTCACCAGAGATAGAGTGAGGAACAGAACAGGCAGATTGATTGACATACACTGGTGAGAAGAGCAGTGGGGGAGAGGTCTGCTGTGTCGTGTGGATCAGCTCCCTGGCTACAGTGTCTGTGGATAGCTTTATTTTACTGTGTTTTAACCCCTTGTGCCACAAGAAGGCCCCAATCTTACATAATAATTTTAAATGAATGAATCTTTTTTTAAAAGTTTATTTATTCAGAACTGGGGTGCAAGCCAGAGTTACAGGGGTGGTGAGAGATTTCAATAGATAGAGAGAGGGGAGCTGAACAGGTAGATAGACAAAGTACACGGCTGAGGGGGGCAGCAGGTGGGTCAGGAGAGGTCTGCCGCGCCATATGGGTCACCTCTGAGGCTGGGGATCAAACTTGCGCTGAAGGGGCTATGGCTAGCTTGCAGTGGTGCGTCCTAACCCATTGCGCCACCAGGGAGGGCCCTGAATGAATCTTTTTATAGAATAATTTTGGGTGGGAGTATTCCAATTCATTGCCAGGTAGGATTATGAATGATTTTAGAGCCATAATATTTTGTCTAATTCCTTGAACCAACAAGGAATAGAAATTTCTGTTTATTATAGTATCTGCCACTTCAGTTCAATGATACAATCATATAATCTATACTCCTTTGTTTAAAAATTGAATTATTTTACTTGGTATAATTAAACAAATTCATACTGCTGCATTATCAATCATTTGTTCCTTTCTATTGCTACATAGTTGTATATTAATATCACAGTTTGTTTCTCCATTCACTTTTTGACAAATATTTGGGTTTCTAATTTTCAGATATAACAAATAAAGCTGTTATGACTCTTAGTATTTAGTCTTTGTATGGACATTTATTTCCATTTCTCTTAGGTAAATACTTAGGTGTAGGATGACTTGGTCATAGGGTAATTTTATACCTAACTTTTTAAGAAACAGTCGAACAGTTTTCCAAATTTATATTATTTTATATTCCCATCAGCAGTGCATAAGAATTCCAGTTGATATATATCCTAGTTGAAACTTGATATAGCTAATGTTTTTTTTTATTTTAACTATTCTAGTTTTTCTAATACTTTTGTAACCATTGCCCTTGATTAAAGTTCCTCTGTTTAAAATACCATGAGTGATTTAACTTTCCTGTTGGATGATGACTCAGTATAATTATTGAATGACTCAACTTTCAATATGTGTGAGATGAATGAATGAATGAATGAATGACACTGAAAGAAAAACTCTCAGGACTATGAAAAGAAGAACACTTAAGAATCATCTATAAACAGGCAAAGGCCATGATTAAATAAAAATATAAAGATTTTATTTGATGTATAAACATAGGACAGAAACAACTAATCTCAACCAAACGTATAGGGGAGGTTCAGAGGTATTAAATGGAAAATGTTTAAGGGTAAGAGAAAAGCTGATATTTGAAATAAAAACTAAGTAATGGAAAAATATAGATGAAGGCTAGTAATTTAGCAAGAAAGAAAGCAAATAGAAATGGGGATTAATTGCAATGATGATGATTTATATCAAATGGACTTTACGTAAGGACAAATTTGAAAACGGAGGGGTTTCTTGGGCCCAATTAGAATAAGAATTTTGCTGAAAGCCAGAAAATCTAAACAGCTTGCACTAAACTCTGAACAGTCTATCAACAAAGTGTACTCATTATTGAAAAACCAAGGCTCTGAGTGGCCCACATGCCCCAGAACAGGCACGGGAGTGGGAATGGTGGGTCTGGCAGTTACAGTGGCAACTGGTTCTAATGGCTTTCCCCGCCCATAATTTCTGGACAGATTGGGTGATGGAACGAGTTGATTTTCTATAGGAAGACACATAATTCCTTCTCTTCAGTGGTTCAGGAACTAGAGAAGACTGAAGGATCAGGAAAGGGGATGGTTCTTACTTGGGACATGGAGCAGCCTGAAAGAGCACCTCCTCTTTTCAACCTCACCATTTATTAGTTGACGTGGCTGCCCAGCCTGTCTAAACTGGCTTCCTATGTATTCTTTCTGCTTCTCCCACTACTTTTTTTTTTAAAAGATTTATTTATTTATTCATACAGAACTGGGGTACAGGCCAGAAATGCGAGGGTGATAAGATTCACCAGAGACAGAGTGGGGAGCAGAACAGGCAGATCGACGAAGTACACCACCGAGGGGAGCAGCAGCGGGCGGGTCAGGAGAGGTCTGCCGCACCATGTGGTCACCTCCGGGGCAGGCGGAGATCGAACTCATGCAGAAGTGGCTTTAGCTTCTTAATACTGTGCTTTAACCCGCTGTGCCACCAGGGAGGGCCCTCTCCTCCTATTTTTAAGCAGTGTATGTGCTTAATGGAGTATGGAGGCAGTGCCTTTTAGTTCTGTTTCTCTTACATGGCACTGAGAACAATGACAGTCATTCACTCATTTATTCAAACAACATAATACTATTGGACTCTTGCTATATGCCAGGCACCAGGCATAGGAAGATGGGTAGCACATAAGCCCTTAGTCAACTCAGAGTGGTTCAGTGTAGCAAGAAAGATGGTCACATCCTTGATTCCCTTTGAGTATATGTGAGAAAGGCTGTGATTTCAGAAGGAAACAGGGAAGTCTCTATAGCCAAATTGGCTTTGTCAGGGGGGTTATGGGACAAATGGGAGTTTTCTAAGCAGAGCAGGCGGAATACAGGAAATAGGGATATAAGAGGTACAGATAAAGCATTAGAGAAAGAATGAAAATTGTAATGTCAGAAGTTGGGGACAGAGGCATTGCTGACAGTTGCAGTGTGAGTGATAGCTCTGACATCTTTGGGGATGTGGTTTGGACTGTGACAAAGATGTTAGAGTGAAGGCACAGTGGAAACAAGCTTGTCAGGCCTCAGACCTGTAGAGAGAGCAGTAAAAGAGTGGTGTCGTTTTTATCATCTTACTCTCCATGTCTGTCAAAGAAGCTGCCCACCACCAGCTGGGTTGCCTCTGATGGGACAGGGTGTGAGAAGGAAGAAGAAACCACTGGTTAAAAATGGGCTGAGGCCCTCCCTGGTGGTGCAGCGGATTAAAGCACAGCACTGAGAAGCTAAAACCACTTCCCCATGAGTTTGATCCTCGTCTGCCCCGGAGGTGACCACATGGTGCAGCAGACCTCCCCTGACCTACCCGCTGCTCCCCTCAGCAGTGTACTTCATCGATCTGCCTGTTCTGCTCCCCACTCTGTCTCTGGTGAAGCCTCTCGCCGCCCCTGAGCCTCTGGCCTGTACCTCAGTTCTGCATGTGCAAATTAATAAATCTTAAAAAAAAAAAAAAGGGCTGATGTAGAATGCTGTATTTGAAGAGCTGGATAGCTCATTTCAGAAGTGGGATGTATATTTTGTAATCAGGAAATCACCAATGTTTGAAAGCAGGGGACGGGGGGGGGGGGAGGGAGGGAGTCTAACCCAGCTGTGTCTACAGTGGAAACTCATTTGAGAAATGATGCCTGAAGTGGGATATCTGCTAGGAGGCACCTGCAGGTGAAAGGTAGCGAGGATCAAATCTGTGGCATGTTACTAGGAATGGAAAGGAAGTGGTGGGCTCAGACATTTTAACAGGAGCATTGACAGGAGTTGGGGATAACTGTCTCTAACGTTAAAGGTTTCTGTAAGTCGAGAGCTTAAGAGCCTGGATATAAGGAAGAGTTTTATAGTCAGTTAAGGGTGAGTGTGTCTGCAGACAAAGGAGAGGAGGGGTCACAGCACAGGGTGGTGGCACAAGCCCAGGGAGGGGTGTCTCCTGGGCCTCTGAAATAGGATGGACTGAGGTCAAGACACATACAAGTCTGGAAGAGGCAGGAAGGAATTTAAGCAGCGTACCTGATAGAGAACCTCTACTTTCCTTGGAAAGGACAGGCTAAGTTGCCTACTTGGAACTTGGTGGGAAGATACAAGGGTATCTTAAATTCCAAAGCTCTCATCTTCTATATTCAATTTATTAAATTCTCTTTCTCATCCTGTATATTTTCAGTTTTAAATATTTTTAATAAAGCAAACTTGCTTTATTCCTTTATTAAATATTTTTAATAAAGCAAACTTGCTTTATTCCTCACAGTGCTAAGTGATAAAAATCCAGGCCTTGAAATAATAGATGCTTCTAATTGCTGGTGAAAGAAGTCTCAGTTAAGAAGAAAAATATCCCCTTTTTCCTAACGAAAATGAAGTGAAAACTCAAAGAAATGTTATTTTAAAATTTTAAAGATTTATTTATTGGGCCCTCCCTGGTGGTGCAACAGGTTAAAGCACTGCACTGCAAGCAAACCACAGACTCTTCAGTGCAAGTTTGATTCCCAGCCCCGGAGTTGACCCACAGGGCACGGCAGACCTCTCCTGACCTGCCTGCTGCTCCCTTCAGTAGTGGACTTCGTCAGTTAGCCTGTTCTGCTCCCCACTCTGTCTCTGGTGAATCCTCTCACTACCCCTGAAACTCTGACCTGTACCGCAGTTCTGTATGCATCAATAAATAAATCTTAAAAAATAAAAGAAAAAAGAGATTTATTTATTGAAGCATACAAGAATTAGGGTATGGGCCAGAGGTCCAGGGGCAGTGAGAGAATTCACCAGAGATAAAGTGGGGAGCAGAACAGGCAGATCCACTGAAACACACTGCTGAGGGGAGCAGTGGGCGGGTCAGGAGAGGTCTGCCATGCCATGGGGGTCACCTCCCTGGCCAGGGATTGAACTTGTGCTGCAGTAACTATGGACAGCATCATAGTGCTGTGCTTCAACCCATTATGCCACCAGGGAGGGCCCAGAAATGTCACTTTATATCATATAAATATTGTTGGCAATGCCACTTCTAACACAGGAATAATAAAACATCTGAACTTCAGAGATTGCTGCAACGGCTTATGGAAATAACTGGAAGCTCCAACTAAGGTGATAATCTTTTTTTTTTTTAAGATTTATTTATTCATACAGAACTGGTGTACAGGCCAGAGATGCGGAGGGTGAGAAGATTCACCAGGGACAGAGTGGGGAGCAGAACAGGCAGATCGACGAAGCACACTGCTGAGGGGAGCAGCAGGCGGGTCAGGAGAGGTCTGCCATGCCATGTGGTCACCTCCGGGGCAGGCGGGAATCGAACACATGCGGAAGTGGCTTAAGCTCCTTAGTGCTGTGCTTTAACCCGCTGCGCCACCAGGGAGGGCCAAAGATGATAATCTTAATTGATCTTTAAAATGTGATGCTCTGGTAATGTTCCATTGAATTCTGTTTCCTGAAAGTCATACCCATTGCTGAGGAAACCCTATGGGAATGAGAAAATGGCTAATGTCCGAGTGAAGGTTGGCGCAGTCAATTTGCGCAGAGCCGCCTCACCTCTGGGTCATTCTTCAACTCTGTGCAGCTCAAGGGCTGGGAGAGGAAAGTGGAGAAAGCACAAGGAGATGTGGAGAGGGCTAGAGAACCTTCTCTTTCTGATCAGACTTTTGATGAGGAGCTAGGCCACCTCTGAAAGTCATCTGGACACTGAAAGGAGGAAAGAGCTCCCCTCTCCTTTGCATTCTTGTGGCTATTTTGAAAGCCATCAGCAAGGTTGTCTGATGCACAGACTGTGGGCTCTATGTTTTCAGAAAGGAGCTGCATATCTGCCTCAGCTGGATGTCCTTTCTCTCTGAGTCACTTTCCTTATAGTGGTGACATTGTCTCAGAGACGCAGTCATTCCTTTGCTTAAAGCCTTCTGTGAGGTACTAGATGGATTTAAGGGAGTGGAAAGAAGTTAAATAACCCCTGTGGAAATAGGTCACTAGCTTTGTGGGGAACACATACTACCATAGGTCATTAGCTTTGTGGGGAACACATACTACCATAATTTGTAACTACCTAGGGAAATGGATCCGTCTGAGTATGGGAGGAAAGTGCTGGACCCCATTCCTGAAAAGTGCCCAGGCATATAAGTGTACCCAATTTTTCATGTCATGTTGGGGGTTCAGTCACAGAGTTCTCTCCATAGTTCTTTTCTGAGCCCCCACCACAGATAGCCATGGATCTGCAGAGGAATGTGTTCTTCTGAACACAGAACACAGGCTTCAGGAACACATGCAGTAATGTATGGAAATGCAAGTTCCTGAGGCCAACACTAGGCTTTGCAGTTAGGATCACTGGGTGTGGTGCCCAGGAATCAGCAGTTTAAACAAATTTCTGGGGGCTGAAGGGGGAATTGTCTTTCCATAGGGCTAGTTAGGTTGCAGCCTGAGTTAGAGAACCCTGCCACTATGTTCAGGCATCCAGGTTGAAGATCTTAGCTGTAGAAGAAATAGGCAATTTCTCTTATTTAATTGACAGCTCATCTTCAGCCTATTTGGGACTCTTTTTGTCTTCAGTCAGCATGACCCTTGATTCTTCTCATGCCATCAACTTGGAGATCCTCAGGACACACAAAGGTATGCTTATATTGATTCTGGATATACGCATAGGTAAATATTACACCAGATAAACTCCAAAAGTCATTGACATGGTCTCGGGTGACCTGTAGCAAGCACAGCCTGTCTCCAACACAGCTGCTGGCTTCCATATGATCTGTCCACAGTCATCTGTATGTGTACAAATATCATCTTCACCTGCTTCAGCAGCCCTGGCACTTGGGAAGTACAAGAAGGCTTTGATGACTAAAATTTGCCATTTGGAGAAGCAGAGTGCAAATAATCCCCAGACACTGCTGGCTGCTCTGCTCTGAGAACATCCTGCCTTTTTATTTTATGACCCATTATGAGTCTTTCTCATGGTTTTCTAGCTTCCTGTTAGTTATATGTCACAAGCTCATGAGTTTTTCATTCTACGGCCATACTTTAACACCATGTAAAAATGCCCTCCTTCAGGATTCTGCTTATTTAAATATCCATCATAACACTATAGGAAAATGATTCCTAGAAGGTACCAACCAAGTGATCAGGTAGTAAAGTTGGACCTTGATAACACATTTATAAGAAATGAGGAATTTATGTACAAATATAGATTAATATATATGCTATAAATTAATGCTAGTTAATAACTATATAGTGCTTACTATGTGCTGGGCAGATGTTCAACATGCATGAAGGTACTTTATTCTAACAATCACCTGGTAGTTACAAAGGAGTTCTATTATACATTTTCATCCTACAGATGGGGAAACTGACATGAAGGATTTAGAAAACTTGTTTGATATTGCACAACCGGTAATGGGAAAGGGTCTGAACAAGTAATTCAGAGAAGATGACATTTCAATAGACTATCAGTAGAGTAATTCACATTAAGACTATTAAATACTATTTCATTGAAATCAGATTGGCAAAAATAAAAAAAAATATGACAATATCATGACTGAGAAGTGGTGGACAAGAAAATTAATGCAATTCCTTTGGAAGTAACTTGGGAATATATAGAAAAATTGAGAATATAGACCCCACAATGCCTTACATGTAGGTATGTCCCCTAGAGAAACTCTTGTGTACACAGGAGACATGAGCAAAGCTACATAAATGTCCATCACTGGGGAGTCGGTAGAAATTGAGGGTTAGACATACAATGGAATGCTGTACAGAAATAAATGAGATAAGTGAATTCATTCTGTTGCTAAGAGACCAGGCTGAGCCGCCCACCACTCACAAGACAAATACAAGAGACAAGAGCTGGGCTAGGAAAGCTAGGCTCATTCAGAAAACCAGTATTCTGAGGAAATAGTGGATTTGCACATCCTCCCCTCTTGGGGTTTAGGGTAGGCTTTATGCAGTTGTTGTTTTATTGATAAAGAAACCTTGGTTTTAAATGTTGCTTGTGTTTTAGAGGTGTAGGATCTCCAGCACCTGCCCACCCCTCTCCCCATCTGCTGGTGGTAGTACTATACCACACCCACCAGCATAACACCCGTAGGGTTTTTATAAGGGTATCTTGAGTCAGCCTGATATCAGCCTGACTGTTCAGGTTACTACTGTTATCTTTAGTCTTTTGGATGTGTTTCCCACATTTTTGTAGCTCAGTTATTGCACTGTTACTAGGGGTTCTGGCTCATATCTCTGTTATTCAGCTGTCAATAGCAATGCAGTTGCTTAAGACTTCCTAGTATTGTAGGGCAACCCCAATGTAAAATGATTGGTTGGCTCGACTGTGGGTCTTCATCTGTGTGCTTAAATGGGCTTATGAGATGCACTGCCAGCACACACAAAGGGTTAGTAAAGGGTTTATTTGCAAAAGTGGGAGACAAAGGAATGACTCAGGGAGAAAGAGCTGAATTGGTGAATGTGTCCTAATAGTTCCTCTGATCTGGGACCCCAACAGCACACTGAAAGCTGGTAAAAAAAAAACCAAGTTTCCCCTGAGGCCCACATGTCTGGCTATTTTCCAAACCTGGTTGCTTAACTCCACTCTGGTTCCCAGCTATCCTCCCTTTGGTGGTGGTGATCTTACGGGGTTTGTCGTCCTTGGTGTCTTGGATCTCTTTGTTCTGGGATGGGGTGGAGTGTTTGTAGAGTTTGTTCAGGACATCCTTTCCCCACCAACACCAGGGGAATTAAAATGTTAGTGGTTTAAGGGATACCAATAAGTATTCTAAAAGTAATGACGATGGTTAATTGAAGCAGAGGGCTTCCTCCCCAGGTTGTATTTTGGTTTTGTGCTTTCAGTTCTATATGTGTCTTTATAAGTCAACTTTAAAAGCCCAATTTGCATGAAAATGCTTAGTGTTTTCAATTGTACATAGTGGGAAGGATAAAGAAAAGTGTCTCTGCATTGAGCATTATATATAAAATAGAAGACTCTGAAAAGCAGAGGGGAGAAAGCAGAATAAATGGGACACTCAGAACCTAGAGAATGACATGGGAGTGTGCTTTTGGGTTTTCTTTTTGCCTCAGCTCTCCCAGAGTGGAACAACCCAGAAACACCAATGAATATAGATCAAAGCACTAACAAAGCCCTGCCTTTTATATCTCAAAGAATAAAAAAAAAAAAGTCAGCTTTGTAAGACAGAAAACATTTAGAAATTCTAGTACAACATCACAGAAAATACTATTGCCCCAGCCTAACCCCAGCAAGCAAGGCTAAATAGGAAGCCCAGGCTTTTACCCTTATAGGATTTGACAAGGTGTCCAACCAAACTGATGTGGTAATGTCAGAAAAGACAGAATAGGGAGCCAGGAATTTCACCTCCACTGGGTGGGAACAGACCCACTCTATGGTGTCAGCAGGGGCATTCCTGTGGTGCGAATTCCCAGCCCACTCACCTCCCATTCCCTATGGGCTGGTGTCAGAGAAAGTCTAGTGGAGCATGAAAGCCTCTCTGTGCTGTCAGTGAGGACCACAAGGGAGTAGTAACAAAGCACTGCCAATCACCCAACCAGGAAAGCATCAATGAAGAACTAGACGGGGAATCAGAACTGTGACAGTTACCCTGCAGATATGAGGTGTCACCCCATGGGGGATGTCAGTGGAGGCCAAGTAGTGAGCCTCCAGCTGGTAGTAACCTCCACCTCCAGCTGGTAGTAACAGGTGCTCCCTCACTTTCCTACTATAGAGCAATGTAAAAAATACCTGCTAAAATTAAAAATTTAAAAAGAATCAAAAATTGTTCAACATTGAACAATTTCTTAAAAATACAACTGTAAAATGAGTAAAAGACATGAAAGAGTCCTTTCAATAAAGAGGATGTGCTAATGCCAACTCAGCACAGGCCAGTGTTCAATGTTTTTAGCCAAGAAGGAAGACAGGAATCATGTATGAGAGTTGGCATTTGTAGGAAGTAGATAGAGTAGAAACTGTTTTCAGGGAATTTACATGGACTAGGACAAAGCGCTTAGACATGGAGACCAGAGGTTTGGTTTCAAAAACAATTCAATGTCCATCCATCCCAAATTATTTCTAAGTATTTAGACAAGAAAAACAAACAAACAAACAAAACTATTGACTAGTCCCAGGAAAAAACAAAACCAAACAGAACCATGAGACTATTGAGGGCCAGGCCCCAAAGCATGTCCAGACATGCAAGTATGTTGGGGCTGTGAAACCCACAGCCCAGAAGAAATGAAACCACCCAGCAAGCCACTCCCAGGGTTGAAATTTCACCAATTACCGCTTGACAAACTCTTCACCAATCAGAACTGCACTGACTGAAACCTTCATGTACATACAGGGGCTCAAGCCCCACCCCCTGGCCTATACAAGCATGTTCCTCCTGCTGCTCCTTGGGCATGATCGCAACTGCCTGGTGAGTTTATATCGCATAGACTACAGTTTTGCAGCTCCCAGTGAATAAATAAGCGTTTGCTGTAAATCTAGCACTGTAACATTTCTGCTGTAATACTGGAACTATAAAGCAAGAGCTGTACATGGTTACCCCTACTGTAAGGCACTGTAAGGGGACTGCTACCGGGGAGAACTTGCTCCTTGTATATGATGTCCCTTCAAGTCCTTCAGGAGAAGGCAAATGTTTGTCTAACATACAGGTTTGTCAGTGAGACAGCTCAATAACCCTTGGAATGAACAAATAAAAGGCCAAGGAAACCCATCTTGAAACTACTATGGTAGGACCCTCCCTGCTGCCGCAACGGGCCAAAGCACAGCACTATAAGCTGGCCACAGCCGCCTCAGTGCGAGTTTGATCTCCAAAGTGGAGGTGACCACATGGCGCAGCAGACCTCTCCTGACCCGCCCGCTGCTCCCCTCAGCAGTGTACGATCTGCCTGTTCTGCTCCCCACTCTGTCTCTGGTGAATCCTCTCACCGCTCCTGTACCTCTGGTCTGTACCCCAGTTCTGTATGCACAAATAAATAAATCTTTAAAAAAAAAACTATAATGGTAATCATGTTAAAATGAAATTCTAAAATGGTGAGCCCCACCAATATTATATTTTAACTCATTAAAGAGGACCAATGAGAAACACAATAAAAAATGGTTCCCTGAAAACTTTTTATAGTTTTATATGTCAAGTGTACAGTGCATATGTAACATCTCTATTTCACTCATTTGCTAGATGGATGTAGTCAACAAGTAGGTTAGATCAAAGCAAAACTAGTTTACATTTTCCAGGACAATAAAATCCCCAAGAACTTTGGGATTGCTTCCTCTGCCAGGCTCTAATATCCTGAAGCCTTATCTACTTCCATGGGTTAAGAAGTTGCACTTTTCCTTTCGAATTAATGTTTTTGGGTAGATTCCTAGAAGTGGGCTTGCTGGGACATAGGGAAATTTTATGGGGACCATGCCTGAGAGCAGAAGTCAAATATTGTACAAAAATGAACCACGATGTGAAATATATATAAGTATTTTAAAAATAAATTTTAATAAAAAAATAAAGTCATTTAAAAAAGTTTTTAAACCAACTTTTTAAGTGGTTCTGAACCGCTTCTCAGCCTTTTGGCTAAGATCAAGTGCTAAGTAAGTTGTTCTGGCCTTCATGGGTTCTGCTATACCTGAGACCATCAGCAGAGGGGGTGGGGTGGGGCTCTATCAAGAATAGAGGGTCCTGCCTTTACTGGGTAAGCTAATTAGAAAATATTAGAAAATACAATTTTCCCTTTTCCTCTTTCGCATTTTGCTAAGTTTTGGATTCTTTTTTTTTTTTCTTTTCGTTCCCCAATACCCGAGGGCGAGACCTGGTGACATTCGGCTTTGGCATGGACGCGCGTCTCTGCAATCTTCTGGACTGTGATTCGTTTTCCATGGGGAGAAGCGACACGCGAGGGCCAGGCGGGAGACTGGGCGGCGCGTCCGCCGGGGAGACCGGGTCATGGGGTCCATTGGCCGCGCCTCTCTGCGCCTCCCCGCGTCTCCCCGCAGCCCGGGAGGCGCGCGCAGGGGCGGGG
>NW_004567121.1:4882465-4916397 GCF_000260355.1 Condylura cristata | reverse complement strand
CGGCGGCGGCGGCGGCCTCCCCACTCGCGTACCCCCTCACGGCGCCTCGGGCCAGTCTTCCTCTTTCCGGTTCTGCCGCAGCCGCCCGGGACCTGGCGAGTGGCGGTGTGGAGGCCTCCGAGCGAGGCGGGCCTCCCGCGCTCCCGGGACGCCGGCGCCCTGCATCCTTCGCACAGGCCCGCGAGGCCGGAGCGGAGCTTTGCCCAGGGCGGGGAGGGCCGGAGGACCCCGGCTGCACGGACCGGGAGCTTCTCGGGTCCCTGGAGCCCGGCTGCGTGCCTCCCCCAGATGGACGGAGAAACGGGTGAATTTCTCTCCGAGCAACATACGGTGTGTTTGGGCTACTGGGGGACCTTCTAGTTTATGGGATTGTGGAGAAGAACCTTCCTCGTGTTAATTATGCAATAAGGTGGCGTCCTTGCAGAGGGGTGCAATGTTGGATGGAATAATACTGGGTGATCTCTGATTTTACTTCTAATATCCTGGAGTGAGAGTTTGGGACCAAGGAGCATGTTTGCATTAAAAGAAAGACAGTGTTCCACTTGGGAGGAACGAACATGCAGAAAGAGAGGAGAGAGTGCGCGAATGTGTGCTGGAGCCCAGTTGAGCACTGCTCGGGTGGGCGAGAAGGAGGCGACACTCGGGCAAGCCTGTTTCCTGCCTGATAGGCTCGGCATGCGCCTGGCCGCCGATTTTACCATCGCTGATTTTGACAATCCGCGCTGCTTGTCAGAAGTTAGAAATTGAGGCATCAATTTCTGCTCTACTGGTTGGGAAAGATGAGGCAGGTTTTCCTAAAGCTGTCGGTTTTGTTTCTCAAGTCTGCTCAAAGCAGCAAAGGGCCAGGTAGTGCTGCCAGGTTCTTGTGAACCACATGGGAGGACTGTCATAAAAGGCTTTTTGTTTGTTTTTGTCTGCAGCATGCAAAATCTTAGGCTTTGGTCCATGAAGAGTTGGGTCTTGGTCATTTTGAACTGCCAGAGTGAAACGTCACAGGCTTTCTTAAATTTAGGCGGTTCAGTTTAGCTAGGGCTTGCCCACACTCTTTAGGGACTGTGCTATAAAGAAAAAGACACAAAGGGAGAAAGGGTCTTCTTTTCCCACCATTATAGTAAAGACATAGTCCTTCTTGGATCAAAATTGGAATGTCAAGATGGAAATAAAATCCATCTTTACTCTTAACCGTGACTAATAGACTCTCCAAGAAATACCTGGTAGAGGAATTCTTGCCTTCCTGGAATGAAAACGGGAATGTTTATAAAAGTGAGCAAAGGGCGGAAGGAATTATCATGGGTAATTTGTGGTTATATTCAGATCATTTTTCAGGTGTTTGAGGCTGTACAATGAAAAGGCAGAGAGTCCCAGAAATAGAAATGGGGAGAAAGGTGAATCTGGGACCTTCCAGATTATAGAAGCCAGAAAGTCCCTTTTCTTCTGATCTAGGTTTGGAAGAAGATGGATGTGAGTGCAGCAAGCTTAATCTTTCCATTTGTGTAATATGAAGTTGCTTTTAATTTTAATATAAAGATCTTAAGAGAAGAGGGAAACAGCTAAATCATGTTACATGCAGCTTGGGCCATATCATGTATTCAATAAGTTGTATGTTTATTTTGCCAGCTAATTCCATGAAATCTGTAATTCTTTAATTCTGTGAGTTTGATTTATTTCCATGATAAGACATTTTATTAAAATGTCAGGTTGTTAAAGCTTGAAGATATAAAAGATATCTTTCATAGGAAGATTTGATCATCTAGTAAAGAAATCCTCCTCCTATTATCAAACATGTAAAATAGGTATAATAGGATTTGATTACTTTTGCTACAAAGATTATATCTCATACTAAGTTACAAGGAAAAATCTTTTAATACAAATCTCTTGGTATATTTATGACACTTAGTCATTTACCAAGAAATCAAAATATATCCGTCTCTGTGAGAGAACTGTTATGCAAAATAAACTTGAGTTATTGCAAGTGGTTAACTATTTCCCATTTATATACCAAGTTATGTCCAGTAAGTTGATTTTACAATTTTTTAAAAATTTATTTATTTATGCATACAGAACTGGGGTACAGGCCAGAGGTGTAGGGGCAGTGAGAGGACTCACCAGAGACAGAGTGGGGAGCACAGCAAGCAGATTGTGGAGGTACACTGCTGAGGGGAGCAGCGGGCTGGTCAGGAGAGGCCTGCCAAGCCATGTGGTCACCTCCGGGGTGGGCAGGGATCAAACTCATGCTGAAGTGGCTTTAGGTTCTTAGTGCTGTGTTTTAACCCATTGTGCCACCAGGGAGGGCCTGATCTTATAACTTTTAAGAGTACTTACTGTTTTGTCAATTATTCAGTGCAGTAACAAGAGGAATTTATACCTATGGGGGGGGGTGGAATTTATACCTATGGCAGGGGAGGGGGAAGCGGTACAAGGAAATGTGGATCCCTAGGTTGTAGGGAGGAGAATATCAACCTAAAAGTCATTTAAGATCCATGTCATTTAGTATTCTTACTGATTCCTTTCTTGCTCATGTGGAAATTTTAGGAAACTTAAAACTCTTAGGTAGGAGTATGTACACATAATATGTAGAAATGTTATCTTAAATATAATAATGACAGTCCTCTCAGGCTGGGGATTAGGTGAGGTCAGCACCTGCTAAAAGCAATGCCGTATGGGCAGGGAGCACTTACAGGTGTCGTTCATTTTCAATGTCTTGAGAACCTATTTTAACTCAGCTGTGTCTGTGGCCAGCTAGAGCTAGGAATGTATTCATTCTGGTAACTAAGGATAATCAGTCATTTGAAGATGCAAATGATGATGATGGCACCCATAACCAAAGGAAATTTTTGAACTTAATTTGAGAAAACTCTTTACTGTGAATTTTAAAATGATAATGAAATAGAACTAGGTGCTAAATGTGCAGTGTTTTCTTAATTTGTAGTTTTATAATGTTATTGACTAGGTAATACATTTTTGTTCAAAATCAAAAGGTATAAAAGTGTTGGCGATAAGATGTCCCTAGTTTTTCAGCCCTCAGCTGGTTATCTAGTTTCCGTCCCCCACGGTGACTAGTTCCTGGTGTGTTACCAATTTACTTCAGGCCCTTCCCTTCAGTGTCTGGGTGTGCTTTGAAAGAATGTTTTAAAAACGAACACCGGGCACAGGGTCTTCTTCTAGGCTGCATGTGATAGGGTGGGTTCCATGAGTTTCCACCTTAGTAAAGTGTCACTGATGGGAACGCCCCCTCCCGTCTGATCCACTCCTTCCCTTGCTCATGCTGCGTGAGGGACAATGGCCTCCTTCCTGCTTTGGGGGTTCTGGAACCCAAACCAAGCTCCAAGTGGTTGCATAATTTGTCCCTTCTCTCTATGCCATGTCTTCTCAGTGTCTTCCTCTTTATCCCTATCTTTGTCATCAACCATAGCCTTTAATTCCTAGTGTGATCTATGCATGCATGACTATGTATTTGTGCCATGACTGCCTCTGTTGGACCAGAAAATGTGGGAATATGTTTTGCCACACCTAGGTCAGAGTAGGCATTTGATTTATGTTGCTGAATGAATGAGTGACATTTGGGGAGAAAACTGTTTTAAACAGATGTTAAGTGGGTTTCTTGACCCTAGGACTTTTCAGAACCTTTAATGAGCAAATATGCATAGTAAACATAGAGCATGAAGGTGGGAGTCAGTGTCTTCAGCACACATTCACAGAGGCTTTATGCTTTTGGATGACAACTCAAACACAGCGGGGGAAAGCCCCTGGCAGGAATGCTTCTGGCAGCTGAGTGAAATGAATTTACAAGAATCTTTTTGAAAATGCAGGGGAGGGAGAATTTATACCAAAAGATGTAATAGTTCCAATATTAGTGATTATAAACATGTAAAATGTGTACTGTTTTTCTCTTCTTTTAGAGAGAGAGAAATAATTTGAAACTCCTTGTAGTTTCAGCTAGGCTCTTGCTGGCTAAAAACCAGGAGGTTTTATGTTCTTTCACCACCAGTCTGTTCGGTGGGCTTCCAGAGGGCTTGCTTTCAGATCCTGACCTCTCAACACATGGAAATCCCATTTAGTAACTGGAAATAGGAAAGATGGATTTCCTGTGAGGATGGATACTCCCACCCCTGGGGTATAGAGGGCTTTGCTTAGGGTGTACATCATGACCACAGGGGACACTCAGGTTTGCTACCATTAGCTGCAAGAGGCTCTTTGGGGGTTGCTCCTTGAACAAAGAACTAATTACAGGAAATGTCAGGCTTTTTAAAGGCCATTTGTTATTGGACTGCAGAGAGAGTAGTGGCTCCTGTGATATCCAGACTCCAGACTTTACAGACAGAAACAGTGAGCCTTGAGGGTGTCATTTTTGGGCATGAGAAAACCCCATGAAGAACTTATGTAATCAAGGCAACAGTGCAGACATTAGGGTAGGTTTAGGGATGCAGGGGCCAAGGGGAATTTGGAAGCCTTTCTTTAGGAAAAAAAATGGAACGAATTGACATGGTTTTTCTAAGATCAGACCAAATCCTAATTCTACAGAGCCTAGTTCAGGGAGGGCTGGAAAAGAAAGTAACTGGGAACAGTGACAGAAGGTCTTTGATTTTAATTAAATCTTAAGCTCTCTATTCAGCGTACTTGTAATTCAGCACATCAATAGACTCTAGTTGTTGAGATGTTCTCTTGCTACCAATTTCCCTGCTTATAATGGAAGTAGGTGGTGGGAGAAAGGCTATTATGTTACATTGCCTAGAATCTGCATTTTAACAAGTTTCTCAGGGAGTCTGTGTGGGATTGGGGGCATAGCACAGTAGTTCTTGGTCCTGGTTGGTCATCTAGAATCCTATGCAGAGCTTTCAAAACATCCCCAGGATCAATCTCCAGAGATTTGTGTAATCTTGGCTGAAATGTTTCAGGGGACCAGGGCATTGCGATTGTTTTTAAAGCTCCCCAGCTGATTTCTTTTGGTTGTTTCTTAAGTGTTTTGAATCATCCATTTTGTTTTTGGTTTTTTCCTCTCAAATTTTATTGATTTGCCTCTCCCCAGGTGATTCTGATGTTCAGCCAGGACTGGGAACCATACCTTTAGGTAGATAACTAGATTCAAAACACATATAATCTCTAAGCAAAAAGCATGCCACAGGCAGCTAGACACACTACTCTTAGAATTCATAAAAACCCAGCGAAGCAGATTGTAGATTTTGTTTTTCGAGACCTCGATGCCAATGCATAATATGATACCCTTAGCCAGATTGGCTTGTGCTTGCTTAGCATACTCCCCGCTCTACCTGTGGAAATGACTTTGAGATGGGGAATGACCAGATGGACAGTTGTGCTTTACGTCTTTGCCTCTGCTGGCAAGGAAATAGTTTGATAATTCAAACAAGGAAGGGGTGGCAGAAGGGAGGAAAGGAGATGCCACTGAGACAGGCCAGCGGGCTCTGCAGGTAGAGAGGGGTTGGTGTCCCTTTGGTGGGGAGCGTTAACCAGATAAAATACGAGACAGCCAGTTGCATTTGAAATTGAGAGAAGATAAATCGTTTTTTAGTATAAGTATATCTGATGCTGTAGTTGCAGCTGCTTACTGCTAAAAATTACTAATCTATCTGACATTTAAACTTAACTGAGCAGCCTACATTTTTATTTGTTTAATCTGGCAACTCTACTTGGAGCCACACTGGGTCTACGAATGAGTCCCTGAGGCTGTCAGAGGATGACTCAGGACCCTCCATATATGTCACAGGCTGCATGACAGGTGATCAGATCCTGATCACAGATGCATTCAGGTGTAGGCTGGATGCCCACTTGCTGGGTATTGTGGAGGGAACTAGGTTTCTCATTCACATGCCTGTGTCTAGTGAGGTTAGGAGAAGTAAATGTTGTGAAGGGGGAGACTGATTCCTGAGTCCCTAGTGGAGTGTCCACATAGAGTGCACAGAAGCTCTCTGGAATTATTTGTTGCCAGCCCTGTGTCAAGAGGACCAGTGCTTTGCCCCTAGTTTGGGTTAGAAACCAGCCCAGCACAGTCCTGTCTCTTTAAAGGGTTTGCTTTGACTTGAAGGAGCACTGTGTTAGAGGTAAATAACACACACTTCTGGTTTCTCTTGTGACTGCTACTTTCCGGTTTTGTCTCCCTGCAGCAGAGTGTGACTTGTGTGATGTGCTGAGGACTGACCTTCCCTGCTTCACTCCTGGGAGGTGATAGCATGAAAACCCCTCACCCCCAAGGTTCTACACAGGCCCTTGCAGGCAAGTGAATGGAGATGGAGAGGCTGTGGTGTTTGTTTCCATTCTGTTTTAAAACCTCTAGTTGTAGCTATAGTTTGCCAGCAAGTCAGGACTTCAAACACAGCCTGCCCATAGTTGCTTCAGTGTGCCTTCTGCCCTCTGCAAATTACCCGCAGCAAAAATCTAGCCCTTGGCATCTCCACCTGTTTATACTCCCAGCTCTGGCTGTTGCTGGAAACCAACAACAAATTTTGCTTTAGCTTGAGGCAGAATGCACCCACAGGGCAAACCTGCAAAAATCTCATCAGGATTCCAAAAGCAAATAGACATAACCATTTGGGTATCTCACATTGGATTGAATGATAAAAACTGGAAGTTTATATTATTAATTGAAAGGTAAATTCTAAGTAAAATACCCATACTATCAGAAAATTTTAAAATATTATGATTACTGCTATTAACTGAAATCATGTGTTCTGTTTTTTTTTTTTAATCACCTTTTGTTGAATCTGTTTATTTGTAAGCACTAGGGACATTTTGCTTGTGTTTTTCAGGAAGAATCACTGAATGGCTGACATTTGACAACATGCACCACCAGTGGCTTCTGTTGGCTGCATGCTTCTGGGTGATTTTCATGTTCATGGTGGCTAGCAAGTTCATCACATTGACCTTTAAAGACCCTGACGGTAGGTATGCTTCCTCCTGGAATGAATTTTGGCCAATCCAGACCTTGCTGTGACATTGTTCCTGATGCATGCACAGATTGAGGACCTCTGTCATAGAAGCAAAGGACTTTAATCTAAAAACTGCCCTTGGAGGTCATGACATCCAAGTCCTTAATGCCACGGTGGTGTGAGAGGGGAGTTGGAAGGGATGGACAGGTGTTCTTTAGCACCTCTCCTGAGGGTGAGTGGGCTTACTTTCTCTGTGGGCTCCTTGGGTGGGTCTCCTCCCAGCAGCACCAGCGTGGGTGCTTTCTTGGGGCTCAGGCGTGGGCATTTGTCCTGCTTTACGTTGTGGTGAGTATGCTCCATAATTTTGCTTTTTTGAGAATATTATATACAGTATATAACCTTTTGATATTTTTTCCCCTCCAGTGTAATTCCCTGGAGATGTACCCACCTTACTGTATCAATCAGATTGTTCCTTTTTATTGCTGAGTAGTACTCTATGGTACGGATGTGCCACTTTTTACTGAACCAGTCACTGGTTGGCTTAGCCAGTCCCCTGTGTCAGCTCAGACATCTGAGTTGTTTAGTTTGGGGCTGTTAACAAGTGAAGATGCTACATATCTTTACATATAGAATTTTTTGGGAATATACATTTCATTTCTGTGGGATAAATGCCCACATTTCTGTGCTACTGCAATTTCTGGGTTATATGAGTTGTATTCTCGTTTTTTAAGAAACTACCAAGCTTTCCCACTTCACATTACCACCAGCACTGTTGACCATTTCTTTGCATTCTCTCTGACATTGGAGTTTTTACTGTTTTTTATTTTAGTCATTTTGATAGGCATGTATCTCATTGTGTTTTTAATTTTCATTTGTGTGATGGCTAATGATGTTGAACACCCTTTTGTATCACCTTCAGTGAAATGTCTGTTCTTGTCTTGCTGGTTTCCTAACTGATTTATTTATTTATTTATTTATTTATTTATTTATTTATTTATGCTTACAGAACTGGGATACAGACCAGAGGTGTGGTGGGTGAGAGGACTCACCAGAATCCTCCAGAATCCAGAGTGGGGAGCAGAATAGGCAGATTGACAAAGTATACTGCTGAGGGGAGCAGCAGGCAGGTCAAAAGATATCTGCCACACCATGTAGGTCAGCTCTCTGGCTGGGGATCGAACTTGTGCTGCAGTGGCTTCAGAGAGCTTCATAATGCGGTGCTTTAACCAGTTGCACCACCAGGGAGAGCCCTGGATTTTTTTTTTTTTTTTTTTTTTTTTAACTCAGAGCTCTATATGCCAACTCAGATGTCTGAGTTAATGCAGGGGATTGGTTAAGCAAACCAGTGGCTGGTTCAATAAATAGTGGTGCATCAGGACCATGGAGTACTACTCAGCAATAAAAAATAAACAATCTCCTGATAGATCCAGATAGCTGGGTAAATCTCCTGGGAATTACACTGAAAGGGAAAAAGTAATCAAAAGGTTATATGTGGTATATAATATAATATTCTCAAAATGGCAAAATTATGGCAAAATTATGGAGCATAGATTAACTTAGTGGTTGCTCTGGGGACAGGGTTAGAAATGAGGAGGTAAGTGTGGCTAGAAACGAGCACCATGAGGGATGCTTGCAGTGACAAAAATGCCTCTTCACTGTTACCCTGTTAAAATGCTGCTTGTGATTCTGTTTGTAGTTGTGCAAGATGTTACCATGGGGGAAAGTGAGTATAGGGCACATCGAGCTACGTTATTTCCCCCAATTGCATGTAACTCTCCAAAGAGCTTGAAATAAAAACTTTGAATTTTGAGCATTTTTTATATATTCTAGACAAGAATCCTTTGTCAGATAAATGTTTTGCAAATATTTTCTCCCAGTCAATATTTTTGTCTAGATTTTGGCAGACCAAAAGTTCTTACCTTGATGAGATTTAGTTTATCAACTTTTGCAGTTTTATGTTTTACATTTAAGTGTTGTTCCATTTTGAGTTTGTTTTTGAATGAAGTATGAGATTTAGGCAAAGGTTAACTTTTTGTCTATAGGTATTCAATTGCTCAAACATCATTTTATTGAAAAGACGCTCCTCCACCAAATTGGTTTTGCACTTCTATCAAAAGAGTGTTGGGCATATTTGTGCAGGTCTGTTTCTAGAACTCTATTCTGTTGTACTGATCTGTGTGTCTGCTTCTCCTTGAGAAGACATTTTAACCTTTCTCTCCTAGCATACAGCACCAAACAGGAGTTTTTATTCCTGACGGCCATGCCAGACCCGGGAAAGCTGCCCAGGGAGAAACAGTTTCCTGAGGAACTGAAGGTGGGCACTTCAGTTAAGGACAGGGCTCTGACCCTCTGAGCTGATCAGTACAGGAAAGGGGCAGCCTCTTCCCATATTTACGTGTAGTGTCTCCCTCTCACCTGCTTACCCCGCAGCCTGTGGGTCCTCCAATACCTGGAATATAGCCTCCCCCAGCTCCTCACTCACATCAATCTGCTTTCCATTTAGCGTCATGTTCCATCTTCCAGTTTCTGATTTTAATCATTTCTGCTCATGGTTTCAGCTTCTCTTTGGGGGAGTCACGAGTTCTGTTTCCATGTTCCTTGCAGTGCTGTGCATTATGGGTGCTCTGTGACTCTTAATGGGGGGTGGGGGCAGGGAGAAGCCTGGGGGGTGGGGGCAGGGAGCAGGGGGCAAGGTCAGGAGTAAACAGGGGAGTGAGGAAATTTTCTGAGCCAGAATCATAGAACTGTAGAAAATTAGAAGAGGTCTTGGACAGGAAATTAGTTAATTAAGCCTCAGAGTACATGGATGAGAAAACTGTGTAAGAAGAAGGCTAACATCCAAAATTTGTAGAAGTTATCAGCAGAGCCCAAGGCTGCTGTCTTTACTCATCTGGACTGTCGAGTAGCTTTTGCACATAAATTCCTAATTTTTCCTCAGCTTGATGAGGGATGCGCCCTTGAGGGCCCTCGACACTTGCTGAGCAAACCATATGTGAAGTGACTGGAAATGGTGGTGGCTGTCAACACTGCAGAAAAGAGGAGAAAGGGAAGATGAGGAATAGCCCAGTCCTGGGTCCTCTCTGTGTGTTTCTTATACAGAGGACTCTGATAGAGTGAATGATTATGCTAGAGGGAGAGAAAAAAAATTGAGCTCTCTTTCTGAAGCCACCTTTGGATACAAAAGATGCCCAAATGTGGTTACCAATCATTCACAGAGGCTTAGAACTTCCCACAAGTCTTCCTAGGTGCCCCACCAGCCAATAATTTAAAATCAATTTTTTTTTAAATTAAGAAATAATACGTATCAATTGTATATTTTAAAGAATGCCCCAAATTAAAAGGGAAACATCAGCTGTGGTCACTGTAGTTCATAACTCAGTCAATATATATCTCCTTTTTAAAAAGCATCCATTAAGTATAACATATATATGATACATGACTCTTTCTTCTATGAGAAACACATGTTTATGTTTTTCTTAATATAGTTTAAAGAAGGAGGAAGGATTTCGATAGGTAGTCATATCACTTGTATCACAAATTGAGCCACTGGGAACAAATATTGGAGCATTTCTGCCAAGAGGAGTCCTTAGATTAGATGTGAAGACCCCAGGAGCTGTGGGGGGAAGGCTCCAGGGGCAGAAACTCCTGCTAGCAGAGGCTTTCTAGCTTAAAATGACTTTATCTTACATGAGCTCTACCTCACCCAACTGTCCTGAGGAAAGTACTTTTCCTCAACTCGGGGTATTTGCATCCCAGGCAAAATTAGCAGAGAACCACAAAGACAAATCCTGGCAAAATTCCTTACGGGCTAGAATCAAACAAAATCTACAAAACAGGTATTAAAAATGGGTCCTTTAAAGGGAATGATCGTGGGCAGAGAAGGGCACAGACTTCTCTGCAGTGCTCACTGCTGGGGCACAGGGCAGCCCAGCGTGCAAGCATGTTACCGTGTGAGGCAGCAGAGGACCGCCTGACCTGCTGGTGGACTAGAATACGATTCCTGGGCGCTGTGTTTAGAGTGAAAAGCTAGTCAGAGACCTGTGACTCCAGATGACTCAGTTGCTTAAAAAAATAGACTTCAAAGACTGAAATGTCACACAGTGAAAGGAGCAGCAGCAGCTTATTCCCTTGTGCGTCTTGTACCCTTAGCTCAGACCCCACGGCCGGGCTGATGTGAGCTTCCAGGTCACCTGCACCCGTTGGCTCCTAGGCATCATTTCCTGGCAGGCAGGGGTTTGGCATCAGAGCCCCACAGCTCGTAGAGGTTTTCTTACCAGGTTTGATGACCCCATAAGCAGATGTGCTGTGCGCCAGTATTGGCTCATGGTGGCTACACTTCTGCTCCTACTGACAGAAATTCCAAGCAAAACCTGCCACTCTTCATAAATTCATACAGAGAGAGCTTGTTGTGTGCTTTCAACTAAGGACATAGTGAAGTTTTGCATTTTCAAAACCCTTTTGAATGACATAGGCATTTAAAAAAAAAATAAATGTTCCAGTTTACCAGAGTATCTTCAAAACAGTCAACATCTGTGTAGACACCTGGTCCCTAGGGTTGGAGTTATGTGGAGGGGAAGTTTGGACAGAGGAAAAGAGCAGAAAGTGGCTTGCTTTCACAGCCTTCCTGAAGGAAAAATTTCTAGCAAATTAAGGGCCTTAATGCCATCAGCAAAATAATAAACAGTCCACTACCCCCTCAGTTTCCCCAGGATTGGAGACACAGAGACTTGGTTGTCTATGAACAGTGGGTCAGCCTCTCCATGCAGCCTGCATCCCGGGCCCCTAACTGAAGCACGCCTACATTGTCCTGTTGTTTCTGTGAGGGCAGCTTCATGCTTCTCCCGTGTGCTTATTAGCTCAATTCAAGATTAGGGAGCAGTGCCTCCCCAAGACTCTTGCTTTCTAATGAAGCCCTTGTGCATTATTACTTGCAGCCAACTGGGAAAATGCTTTCAGACAGCCGGCTTGTCCAACCTCTGGTCTACATGGAGCGCCTAGAACTCATCAGAAATGTCTGCAGGGATGAAGCCCTTAAGAATCTTTTACACACGGCAATCTCCAAGTTTGTCCTAGACCGAATATTTGTGTGTGACAAGCACAAGATTCTTTTCTGCCAGACTCCCAAAGTGGGTAACACACAGTGGAAGAAAGTGCTGATCGTATTAAATGGTGCGTGCAGAGCCCCACAAATGTCCATGTCCATGGACACCAGGGTTTGCCCAGGGAAGGTCACTGTGGCCTGGGAAAGGGAGCAGAGGAGGACAGCAGAGAGGAGCTAAAGGAAGGGCCAGCTGTCAGCTCTCTCTGTTAAATTCAGCTACGAAGGGAACAACACAGTGTCAGTTAACTGCTGTGTGACTCCTGATGCAGGAGTCAGATCTGGGAGCCCTGGGATCATGACGCTGGGGACCTCTGTCCTGCAGCCCAGTGCTCGCTCTGTCGGTCTGTCAAAGCTGCAAGTCAGAGTTTCCTGCCATTTGGCTCTTGTGTTTGGTTAAGGGAGACACTTGCTTCACCTTCTGGTATATAATTAATGCGCTTCTTGAGTAATCTGACAGCATGCTGGATTTGTGATATTGGAGAATAAGGTTACAAATAAAACTTAAAGCAAGGAATGTACAAAAGTCTTAACAAATCTACCACACTAGTATGAAGCATCAGACTTCAAAGAAGTCAAGCCCAGGTATCAATAGTAGCAGTTTCCAGGTCCTGCAGTAGAAAAGGGATGATCCTTGTGGTTGTCTAGACTCACCTGGAATGGGGATAGGCACCTGAACAGGTCCAGGTGCAGATCCAAGAGCTGGTTCTTCTGCCATCCCCTTGAGTGCTTCATCTTGCTTGTTTCTTCAGCACAGAGCATGGGCTGCTGCTAAAGTATTTGGGGGAAGAATGAACATAGCAATGTTTGCCACTGTTTAGATGGCCCAGCAGATTCTTCTTCACCAGAGTCTGGGTTTAGCATGATGAATTACCACAAAAATGGATGTGAAGTTTTGCAGAGGGTGACCTGACATCTTGCTTGATGTCCATGCTTTATTTCTGTTCGTGTGATTTGAAAAGAGAAAACCTGCTTTGCCCTTCAACTCTCTGATACAGCCAGGTTCCTTTCAGCCCTGCCTATCAGATACTTGTCCTCCTCTGACCCCTGCTGCAAACATACCACATCACTCCCCCAACAGTAGCCAGGTTTGCCTAGCAGCAAACTTCTGTGCTTCTTGCCAGTCTAGAATGTCTGGAGGTTGCCTAGGAAACACCAGAGGTCTGGGGATGTGGTGCTGAGAACCTCATCTACAAGGAGCAGGGGCCCCAGATGATGCTGTGGGCATAAATTAGCAATTTTGTGGCTCAGCTTCTCTGCTATTTCCCCGGTTGTAGAATAGAATAAGTATTGCTGGCTTTAGGATTTCTATTTACATCTTTTATCAGATGTCAAATTTAACCCAATTTAGGTATATTGCCAGAGGTAGACACCCCTTATTCCCTCCCTTTTTCCCACCCACCCCCAGAACTCATTTGTTATCTCTGGTTGGCTGGTGCCAAAAACCTTTCTTCATTTGCTCACCCTGCCAGCAGAAGCATTTCGAATTCAAAGACACAAACCTGGCTATTGCAGATTGCTTGTGAGGAATGTGGGCCGTGAGTTAAGAGACAGGGTGTCGTATTTTCAGGGTAGCACTGAAAGAGTAGTCGACATAGCCTTCTCCCCTGTTTACTTCCCAGGAGCATTTCCTTCCATTGAAGAGATCCCTGAAAATGTGGTTCACGACCATGAGAAGAATGGCCTCCCTCGGCTCTCTTCCTTCAGTGATGCAGAAATTCAGAAGCGGTAGGAGCAAGTTTCTCAAAGGGAAGGGGCATTTTGATAAAGCCCAAGGCTCAGATCTGGACTTGCTGTGCATCCCAAATTGCTCCAAACACTACCTGGGGCTGTAGGTTGCATCGTGAAAGGCAGCTGAGCACATGCCCAGTGTTCAGTGCATTTAAATTCACCAAACTTGAGTATTTCAGAACATCTCCACTCTGGTTTTCATATAGTCCATTAAAATAAAGGTTACATAATTTTCTTAATAGAAATGAGTCGTCAGTTGTGTCTGGCTTTGGTTATGTTAAATTTTGTGGATTTCTTACTAAATAGGACTTTTCTCTCATAAGGAAAGGGGTTTGGGTTGCAAGTAAACCCCACTCGAGTTCTCATTTTTTCCAAAGGAATTAAGCCAACTTCCACAGTAGCTGCCCCTGGGGCGTGGTGGTGTGGCTAGGACCTCACACTAAGAGAGACAGACCTCGCTGATCATAGTCAGAATAGACATTGGCACTTTCAAAATTACTTAGCTAATAAATGGACAGGTTCTCTTTGTTAACTGTGAAGTGGCCTTGCGAAGTGAAGTTTAAGGGAGTAAGAAAGTATGAACCACAGATAAATGTCAGGGCACCTGCCTCGCTGTTCAGCTTTTCGTTCTTCATTCCCCTGGCCCTGACTAGTCAGTCTTTCCAACTTGTGCAAACCTCTGGTGTACAGTGCCGGCTCAGATTCTCCTGGGTAAAGACTGACCAGTGACCCCCTAGGCGCTTCGTTCATGGCTTTGTGCGAGTGGGTGAGCGAAGACACGTGCTGCAGGGAGCGTGGCTCCTGGCACGGAGGACGCAAAGCCGTCTTGTTTGTCACAACTGTGGCTCCAGACCCTCCACATGGGCCCCGTTCTGCCCCTGTTGGCAGCTCACCCCGGCTGCCTTTCCTGCCAGCTGGAGCCCCAGGCCTCCCTCGCATCTTCTCTTACCCCTTTCTCCCTCTTATTTTTCCTTCTCTTGGCAATTTTGAATCTCTAAGAATACACCCTGAAAGTAACTTCCTCTGCCTTCAAGCTTTTCCTAACTCATTCCGAGTTCCTTCCCTTACACTTTCCTGCACAGGAATACAATTTCCTGATGTTTTGACATATAAGACTACTATATGAGACGTATAAGACTACTACTGTGGCCCTTTACGATTTTGAGTGGTGTGTCCTTGGGCAGTGGAGATTTCTGAGCCCCCATTTCTTCACCTGTAATGATTATAACAGGACTGCTTCCAAGGGTGTCTGAGTGGCTTAGGTAAGCGCCTCCCGCAGGGCCCAGCCTGGATGGGGGTTCAGTGCAGGGCTGCTCTGCCTACCGCTCTTCACTCACCCCACCCTCACAGCTGTCACCTCCAGTAGTGTCAGGTTAACCTCTTGTTTGTTTTTTTCCTTAGCTTGAAAACATACTTCAAGTTTTTTATCGTAAGAGATCCCTTCGAAAGACTGATTTCTGCATTTAAAGACAAGTTTGTTCATAATCCTCGCTTTGAACCTTGGTACAGGCATGAGATTGCTCCTGGCATCATCAAAAAATACAGAAGGAATCGGACAGAGACCAGGGGCATCCAGTTTGAAGACTTCGTGCGTTATTTGGGTGACCCTAACCATAGATGGCTGGATCTTCAGTTTGGGGACCACATTATTCACTGGGTGACATATGTAGAACTGTGCGCACCTTGTGAGATAAAGTACAGTGTGATCGGCCACCATGAGACGCTGGAGGATGACGCCCCATACATCTTAAAAGAAGCCGGCATAGACCACCTGGTCTCCTACCCAGCCATTCCTCCCGGCATTACAGTGTATAATAGAACCAAGGTGGAGAACTACTTCCTGGGCATCAGCAAGCGAGACATCCGGCGTCTGTATGCACGTTTTGAAGGGGACTTTAAACTCTTTGGGTATCACAAGCCAGATTTTTTGCTGAACTAATGCATAGGGCTGTGCATTCAAATATCTTGGCTAGACCAGATATCAGCCGGGTGAATCTGACCACAGAAATGACACTTCCTCCATCACACGCCTTCTGAAGACTCTGGCAGTATACCAGAGACCTGTGCGTGATTGAACCCATGAAGCTGGACCCTGACTGTTAAAATTAAGTTTGGACATAGGTGCTCGGAAGGCCCTCACTCCTCACACCTACCTGTTCCACTTGGACTTTGCTCTCCTCAGAAGGGGATAAAGACTACACATTTGCAGTCTAGCAGAGCAGGAGGGAAAATTACATGGCATTAGGAGTCATTTTCCTCATTTGTCACAGAGGTGGACACACCCGCAGTGCTGCAGATGGGGGCCCTGTTGTCACTGGTGGGTTGCAGGAATAGCACCAAGCACTTTCAGGAGAGATGGAGAGGCTAATGGCCTGCAAAACGACAGAGGCTAATACGAGATAGAATCTGAGTAATAAAATACCCCTGGTTTTTGTCTTGTCGCTGCTATGATCACAGAGGCAAACTATTCAAGGACTGTTTTGTTCCTGTGACCTGTGAGATTCAGGGAGGACCCAAGGGCACTTTGCCATGATCCATCTTTGCAGAATAATGCTTGATACTGCTATTCATAGTCCTGAACATCTCTTTGCCAAGTAGTAATAGCATTCAGACCAAAAGATTCAATTTTGGAAAGCGAGGGGTGCGTATGTTTTTTCCATCTGAGAAAGGGAACAACTTTGTAAGCCTTAAAAAAGGATGTGTAGGAAAAGGAAGAACTGGGTGGGTTCTGGAGTCCAGGCTGCTGTGGGTTTGGACACATCCATCTTTTCTTTGACTCTCCTGCTGGATGGGTACCACGGATTCTCTCCCTGTCTTCTTCAGGGTACTCCCCTAGGCTGAAGGCAAATATAGGCATCATGCCAGCATTGCAGAATTAGTGCAGTTTACATCCTTCAGCTTCCTTTTTCAGCGAAGTGCTTACCACTGGACCCATTTCTGATAATGCCATAATCCTGGACTAAATGGCTCTAAGTTGGAAAATCAAGTTCACCAGCAATAAAATCCCAGGCCGAGGCATTCTCCAGCAACATCTTCCAGGCGGTGACGAGCAGAAAATGTGACCATGTCAGCTGCCTGGCAAGGAAGACTCGAGATACTGGACAGTTTCCCTTGAAAAGTCCCAAGTACCCAACTCTGCACAGTGCCTGTGAACCCAGCTTTCCCAGGCAGCCTCCGCCTTCCCTTTCTCAAAAGGTTTCCTGAATTTTGTAAATGTAAAAGTAAAATAAAATTCAAAATACGTGCCAAACCTGACACGTACTGCAGTCCCAGGGGAAGGTGCGTAGGGACCACACGTGTTTTCTGAGGCCCGGTGACAGTGCTGGGCAGCACAGGCCCGCTGGGTTGGCTGCTGGTGACAGACTGTGGGAGGAAGCCAGACTGCTGCCAGCCACAGTGTTGATGAAGGGAAAGTCTGTGGTACCCTTTATCTCCACTGACACGCAGAGGATATGACACTGGAGTTATTCTTCTATGACATTTCAGCAAAGTTGTTAAAATTGCTTCACTTCTGATGAGTTGATTGTCTCTTTCCTGTTGGAAATGTACCTGTGTGTGTGAACAACCCCCAGCATTTCAATTTAGGCAATTTTCCTCTGGCATTTGGGCATTTTCCTAACATTTTGCCAAACAAGTAGAGATTGCCACCAGAACATCTCTGGGACTTCTCTCAGTGTGCAGTAGGACTCCCCATCACCACCCTACCCACTGCTTCTGAGTCACACCTGGCCCCTGGCTAGCTCCCATCCTCCACTGAGGTCTTCTAATTGCCTTCCAAGCCTGAGGAGTGGGTGCCCATTCTCTGCTTCCTGAAGCCGTTTAGCCCCACCCTCTTTATACCTGCACTCCTAAGCTATCTTAGCTGTGTTTTGGGTAAGGAGGTGGATGGACAGGACAGGGGCAGGATTCAAGGACAAGGGGAAGGCGTTGGAATGGAAAGCTGCCCCTGGGGTGGGGGTCAGGGCTGGGCCCCGGGCACTACCATGGAAGAGCCTCTTAACAGAGAGGGTTTCCAGAGGGTTACTTGGGTACAGTGACCCCTGCCAGCCACCCATTCCCACCCTAAACACCAGCATGACCTGTTCAAATGGAATCTCCAAAGCAGAGAACAGTGGAAATCTGGATTTGAAGGGGGAAGTGAGATTGCAGCTACTTGAAAAGAAGGCACCTACTTAATGAAAGTCAAGTCAGCCAGCACACCTTTTCCAAGCCCCTGCGACGTGGAAAGTACTGCACCAGAATGGAGAGATTCTAGAACTGAGCAGGACAGCAGGCTCACAGGCAAGGCACAGCATGAGAAGTGCTGGAACACAGGTCACAGTTAAAAGGTAAGGGTGAATCGGGGACAGTTTCCAGAAACGGCAGGTGCACTGGAAAAGTTCGTGGAAGAACTGAGCAGGACTTTTTTTTTTCTTCAGCATAGGTAGCATTCTATGTTTTCCAATAAGATTCTGACAAGAAAAAAAAAAAAAGATTCTGACAAGATTAATGCTACATGAAATTGTATTGTTACAATTTGGCGGCAGATGCAGTGTGGCATATATATTATTGAGATGTGAAACAACATCTCTGAAATTTATAAAATTTTGAAAACAAATGAATTTTAAAAAGCTGCTGATAGAGTTCTATTGGAGAAACTAGAGTAAGTGTTCTTACTGAATACCATATTAAGAGTCTTCCATTGGAATTTTATAGGAACTAGAACTTAACTCTTCAACAAGCCTATGACCATATTGGTGATGGTTGCTTGAAGCCATGTGAAAAACAAGGATTGGATGGGAATGTCACAATCATACTCAAAGCTGAGTAGCTTTCTTTACCTGACAAGACTTAGTGGGCCTCAGTTTTCCTTTCTGTTGTCTGAGATCTGTAAGGCCCCAAATCTCTGGACTTTCTCTGTGCATTTGCCAAGTTACTCTAGTTAAGTTTGTCTCTGTCTCTTCTAACTATAGAGAGGAATGATCAATACACTTAGCATTTTGCCTCTTTCCTGCCTTTTCCGCTAAAGTCTGTTTTCTCTTTGTTACCTTATAGGTGCCAGTGCCACTCAGTATTTCACCACAGCATGGCATGAATTGCAGTCTTTTCAGCTTACCATATCTATTTTGTTTTGCCATCCCATCCCTAACCACTAAACTCAAAAATCAAAAGGAAATGCTTGAAATTTACAGCAAAGTGACAAAGTAAGAATTCTTTTGATGGGCATATCAGTGACTGGGCACTGAATATGAGGCAGGATATTATTTGATGGTCAACTTAAGTTAGTTGTGCGTATATATTGCAAACTTGAGGGAACCTAAGAAGTCAAATGGATTCATGTAAAATGTTTCAGTCTAGAGAGAGCAAAGGAAACAGAATAGCCACAATGACTAGAAAGCAACAATTCTATTTTCCCAACTTTATCAATAGTAACTTTAAATATCGGTGGTCAAAAAACAATAAAAGACAGCAGCCCCTCATTCAGGAAGTCCAGTTCAGGGTGTGCCAGAGGTTATGATGCAAGTTATAATCACAGATGGGAATGGAGTCTAGAGTATCCTGTCTGTCAAGTCATTTCCTTAACCACTATATCATTGTCCTTCTTGAAAGGAGGCTTTGTTAAAAGTACAGGTCACACGCTGATTGTCTTACTGCGCTTCCATGGGACTCAGAGGTCTTTTGTACCCAACCCAAATAGGAACCTGTAGAGATTTCTCCCAAGTTGCCAGTTGGTCTGAAGTTCATGTGCAGGTTTCCACATCAGTTGAGATCTATTGTTATGCTCTTATCTCCATTCCACACACTTGTATATCTCTTATGAGAGACAGGTCCTAAGGATGGCAGATTATTTGACCTACTTGACATATTTTGAGTCTTGTAAGATACCTTGTCACTTAATTTTACTGAAGATATGTGATGATGTCAGCTATTTTACCGTCCATTGCTAGAAAGCGATTGAAGGGAAAGTTAGAAAATTATGATCTCATCATGATTTTGCCCCAATCAGAAACCCTCCCCTATGTTTTTTCCCTAAACTATATTACTCCTCTACTTAGTCTTGATTAGTTCTTGACTTTGCAGTTCAAGTGCTGATCCTAGTTCTAGTAGTCATGGTGTTTATATTGGAGACTACACATGGCCTTTCTGAATTTAAACTTGTTTTGCCCCTTATTCTTAATACTTCACTTACTATGGAAACTGTGACACTGATTATCTTTTCTAATCTAGCTACCCTACTTTCTCCAAGCCTCATGGAAGAGAATTCAGTCTTTAGAGATGATTCTTTCTATATGAGGGAACTTACACTTAAATTATGGGAAATAGTCTATGACCCAGTTTTGTTTTGTTTTGTTTTGTTTTTCATATCAACATGGATTAGTAAATTATCTGATACACAACTGGTCTCTGGCTAGTTTCATACTACTTCCTACTGAGTATGAACAGAGCCACAGTATCCTCATGAACCCAGCGTGCATGGCAGTCATTTTCAGAAACTTTTGACCTCATTGCTCTTTCTAAAACATACTCATTTCTGTTCTTGACAACACTTTTATCTAAGTATGCCATAATGCTGCCTTGAATTTTGTTTGTGCTTCCCTGAGATTTCTACATCTTCTTCCCTTATCTCAAATAGAAGGAAATTACCAGTAGTATTTTATCATTTCTTCTTCCCTCCTTTATGTGTGTTTATGTGTATGTGCTTGCACACACTCGCTACATTTTACTTTGTCTTGCAATCCTTGCAACTTTTCTCATGAGAATTGAACCCCAAATTACCCTTAAACAATAAAGTACCAGAGTTAGGCAAGGGAAACTAACAAATACAGATGAGTAGCAAATTGCCCACAACATCTATGAGTAGATCAGCATATTTTCCCAAGGCATTTCATAAAATCTTCAGAAGAATTTTTATGCTTCTGAGTTACTTTGCCACCCATCTGTTTAGCCATAAAATTTTTTATTAACATTATTTTTTTTTGCACATCTTTACGCTCCCACACATCTTATTCTTGCAGTTTAGGGAGGAGAGCCTTTCATGTTTTATTGATGCTGACATGCCAGCACAGTACCAGATGAGTGGCCTTGGAAACAGTAGTTCCATTGGCCAGTCGTATGGTTCAGAGAGGCACTTAGCTCTGAGTCTTCACCTTCCCTTCCAGGGAAAACAGTTGTGTAAAGGTAACTGTTTAGTGTTTATTTTATACATTAAACAATTCTAAACTTCTGTCTGGAGACACATTCTGGACCATGAAGCAGGGAAAGAAACCCAGTACAGACATCTGGAAGTTTTGGAACAGAAAATAAGGAGAGTGGTACCAAGTCAAACAGATAAAAGGATACAGACATTTGCATGAGGATCCCTTGTGTCTCTCCTGGATAATACAATATACATATATGTATATCATAAGGCTTCAGCAGGCATACCTCTAACGAGCTTCTCTCCATGTTCATGAGGTATTATTGATGTGTATAGATCAGCTAATGACATTAGGTAATTGAAAAATCAGCTTTATTGCAAATCAGTTGACAACAAAGTAGGTAATACACTCAAACTCACCTTCCTGATTAAGAAAGGAAATTAGGTTATATACGCTTTTGAAACCAGGTACTAGCATACAATCATGGGTACCCAGGACCCCAAATTTTTAAGATGTGCACTTGCTGAAAGGGATCCAGCCATCTAAATGCACAAGGCAAAAGCAACAGATTCTTAGAGTGAAAGATCTTTAATAGAGTTAGTGTGCATAGAGAGAAGAAAGGATATGCCTAGTAAGTTTCCCAGTAAACCTCCCCAAATTTCCCACCTCATATGGGCAAATGCCTAGCCAAACAGGGTCAGCTGAAAGCAGAACTACTGAGTTCCAACAGCTTGCCACAAGTTTAAGGTAACTTCTGGCAAGGAACCACAGAAAAGAGGTTAAGCCGTTCCTGAAGAGTTGAGGCAAAAGGAGATATAATATCAAGATAACGGCTGCCAGTGCCTCTGTTCATGTGTGTCTCACCCATATGTTTCTTCTACACATCTCTTTTAAGTGTCTCTACATGTCTCTCCCCTCCACATATTTCCTTCAAGTCCTTCTCAGTTCTTGGGTGCAAGTAAATAGGTTAAAAGTGGGTTTGGGACAAAGATAATATACTTTTCACATATGGTACTAGGATTTTACAACAGAATACTTCCACTTTTCCTCTACTGGTCTTTGGACTTGTATTATTTTTTTTTAAGATTTATTTATTTGTGCATACAGAACTGGGATACAGGCCAGAAGTGCAGGGGCAGTGAGAGGATCACCAGAGACAGAGTGGGGACC
The DNA here is from genome assembly GCF_000260355.1 of Condylura cristata. Taxonomy (NCBI): domain Eukaryota; kingdom Metazoa; phylum Chordata; class Mammalia; order Eulipotyphla; family Talpidae; genus Condylura; species Condylura cristata. The sequence goes on along the minus strand of NW_004567121.1, from coordinate 4,894,399 downwards.
AAAACAGGCCAACTGACAAAGTACACTGCTGAGGGGAGCAGCGGGTGGGTCAGGAGAGGTCTGCTGTGCCAGGTGGGTCATCTCCCTGGCCAGGAATCAAATTCTTGCTGATGTGGCTTTAGCTTCTCGTGCTGTGCTTTAACCCGCTGTACCACCAGGGAGGGCTGGATTTGTATTACTTTTGTTATACATTTGTTTCTACATGTTACAAACCTCATGACACATTATTTTAACTCACTTTGCTCTCAGTAGGCATACATCCAACAAGCTTCTGTTATTTTGCTAGAAATTTGTCTAAAAGAAGAACAAGTAGGATTTGAGTTCATAAAATTTCATAACTTTAGTGCATAGTCTTTGTTATGCTGTTTTACCCCAAGCTTCCTGGCTGTATGTTGTGAATTTGTTACATAAAAAAAACCTTGAAATACAAGTGAATTGTTCCTGTAATAAGAAATTAGCTGAAGCTCTCCCTGATGGCATAATGGGTTGGGATGCAGCACTGCAAGCTGGCCACAGCTGCTTCAGTGGGAGTTCCCTCCCTGGCCCCAGAGGTGATCCACATGGTGTGGCAGACCTCTTCTGACCTAGCCACTGCTCCCGTCAGTAGTGTACTTCTTTGATCTGCCTGTTCTGCTCCCCACTCTGTCTCTGGTGAATCCTCTCACCGGCCCTGCACTCTGGCTTGTATCCCAGTTCTATATGCATAAATAATAAATTTTTTAAAAAAGAAATTAGGTGAGAACTCAAAGAATGAGTTTAGAATAATTCAGTAATGGTAACAACAAAATTTGGTTGACCACAACTTCAAGTGTTATCAATCAAATGGACAGTTAAGGGAAATTGTTCATGAAAAAGTGAGTGGGAGGACTAGAGATCTGGCCAAAGTTGTCTCCTTTTCTATTTTGTGAAATGGTAATGGTCTAAAATTTTCTCCATTCATTTAATAAGACATTTCCCTTTGCCAAAGTCATATTTTATCGAGGGACTGCACATTTTCTTTAGCAAGTCTGATAAGTAAAACAAAAACAAAACTGACAAGAATAAGCAAAGTTTGACTTGAAATAAAGAACACTATGGATTCTGGAATACTGCAACCCATTTTATGCATTCAAAATATATAAAACACAATGAAACAAAAGAGAAAGGCAGATTTAAAACCTGGTTAATAAAAACAAAGAACACATATAGTCCTTGTATACCTATGCAGCTTTAACTCCCTCTTTCCAGCAATTTGCAGTACTCCACATTAGTTTTTCAAAATTATTTTCCTACTTCCTAATCAAGGTCTCAATACAATTACCCGTTTCTCAAATTCCTCTTCTTTCCAAAACCTAATTTGGTATTCGGTTAAAATCTGTCTTCATTATGAGTGCAAAATTTGTCTAAAATTTGGAGTTCCGAGAAGAGAAGCTTGCTGTGAAGTCGCTTCCTGGTCATTTCAGACCATTTCCTAAGTCAAAGTTAGGGGGTGTGGGGTTATGCTGATTAACTTTCCCCAGGTTTTCTTTTCCACCACATGCACAGGTGGTGCCCTGGGGAAGGCTGGTGCGCGGTGCTGGCTGGTGTGACGCTCAGCCAGCGACTAGTTGGGCGGCCAGGGGCGCCCTCAGGCCAGAAGAGAACACGCGAGAAGGACGCGAGTCACGAACGCGCATGCACACACGCGTGGGCCACCGCAGGCAGCAGGTGGGCAGCAGACGCGGGCCCTGAGAGGGTTGCCGTTCCCACAAGCCACCTGGGCTACCTCGCAGGTGGAGCGCCAAGAGTGCTTCGCGTGGGCAGGGCTCGGGCAGTGGCGGCGCCTGCCCCCGCGGGTGGGGTCGCGTCCTCTCCCGGCCCATTCACCCACACCTTGCTGGGAGCCGGGCCGCTGCCTCCTGCCCGCCGAGACCGTGGTCACTGTGGCCCCCAGACGCGCGCGACACTTGGCGAAGGCGGCGGCCGCCACTGCACGCCCCACGGCGAGCAGCGGAGCATCCTCTCTCGGCTCTTCCCTCCGAGTCCACATCACTGCAGCTCCGCGGTTATGAGCCCCGAGCCGGTCCCCCCGCCCTGCCCCAGCGTCCCGACTGCGACTGCGGGGAGCCGTTCGCCACGCGCTTAGAGAAGGGAGACGAGGCCTTCCCGCGCGGGCGAGTACGGGACAGCCGCTGAGCTCTTCCGCTCTCTGTTGGCCGGGCTGGCGCAGCCTGACCGCGGCCTGTGCCTGCGGCTGGGAGACGCGCTGGCCCGCGAGGGCCGTCAAACCGAGGCCCTGGGAGCTTTCCGTGGGGCTGCGCGGCTCCGGGCGCTGCGGCCCGAGGAGCTGGGGGAGCTGGCGGGTGTCCTCGCGCGCGTCCTCGGCCAGCGCGAATGGCGGCTGCCGGCTGGAAAGCCGGGCCGCGCCCCCGAGGCGCCCCGCGAGGAGCAGCGGGCCTCGGCGTTCGCCGCTCCGCGTGACTTGCTCGGTTGCCGGCGCGGCCAGCGCCTGCCCCACAAGCCGGTGACCCTGCCGTGCGGGCTCACGGTGTGCAAGCGCTGCGTGGAGCCCGGGCCGCGGCGGCCCCAAGCGCGGCGGGTCAACGTAGTGCTGAGCAGCCTGCTGGAGAAGTGCTTCCCCGCAGAGTGCCGTGTGCGCAGGAGGGCGGGTCTGCAGCGCCGCAGGCAATAGCCCGAGGCCGCGCTGCTCACGTGCAACCAGGCCCTGGACCTGGGTAAGTGGGCAGGCCCTACCCGCACACCTGTGGAGCAGTGCAGCAGGGAGTAGGGAGCTTTGTTGGGGCTTGGAGTTATTTTACCTTCGGAAGGTGTTAAGGTGAAGACAGAGCCAGGGTGCCTGGTGTCAGAAGCCAGGTGCCTCTGGTGGTCACTGCCAGGCACCCGAAGCCTTCGCAAGTATCCCTGGAAGGCCAAGACTGCTTAGCAGTGTAGGGGGAGAGGATGTCAAAAGAGTTTTTACTTGTTTTTGAGGAAAATCAAATAATTGAACACTGAGCGCAGATGCAAGGAATGGAGTACTTTCTAATGGGACGGAATTTACTTTGGGGTTTCGATGGGTGAATCCAGCAAAGGAATTACCGCCACTCTGTGTATTCTTTCATGCCGTCTGACTGTTCTTTCTCAAAGACCATGAGAGGGCATTAGCATGTAATTAACTTATTAGATAGTTACTGTAACTAGGGCATACTTTTTTTTTTTTTTTTCAATAAAATCTGTGACCAGCACCAAGCTTCCTCTTCGCAGCCCCTTCCAAGGAGCTGTAAGAATGTGTAGTTAAAAGGAAGGCCAAATGCTGCAGAGGTGTATGTGAGGGTCATTAGTTTTCTGAAGTCACTGGCTTTGAAACAGGATATATAAGTTAAGTCACCAGCGATTGAAGTTTTTGTTACTAAGAGAATCATCTTGTGTGCTATAGTCAATAGGCATTTTATTTCAAGCTTAGGGAATCTTTTTGAAAATGGAGAAGCTAAATTGCTAACTATCCAGTGCCATTTTTGCAACCAACATACCCATGCTTTGACAAGCTGTATATTTTTGAATTTTCAACTATTTTATCTGTGTATATGTGATGCAGAACAGTACTGTCCAGTAAAAAACAGTTTAAATAACATAGGTAATTTAAAATGTTTTGGTAGTTACATCTAAAAAGGGGAAAGAAAAAGGTGAAATTTATTTTAACAATTTTTTTACACCTCACATACAAAATTTTCTTTCAGTACATCTTCAGTTAAAAACAAAACAAAACACCAGTGTGTATTTCACAATTACTGCTTACCCCAATTTAAAAACTAAATATTTATTGGAATACTTTCTCCATATTTAGATTGCATGTATTTTAGGGTTAAAAATGTAGGCTTACTTGATTAAATTTTTTCTAGTAACTGAAGAGTATCAGTTTTTAAACTTAAATTTCTAAGAAGTAAAATTAGTAATTCAGTTCCTTTATTGTACTACTCCCACCTCATGTTCCTCATAGCTACTTGTGGCTGGTGGCCACTGTCTTAGGCTGAGGAAGTATAGAACTTTAGAAAAATATTACTGGAAATGTAAAAGATCACATTTTAACCTTTAGGAGATGTAAAAACTGAGTTTGAGAACTATCGTATGCTACTATTGGGTCTGTAAATTATCTCTGCAAAATTGTTTAGTGTTACCCAGAAATGTTAAATATGGCCTTTGGCCAAGCAATTTAAAGGTGTATATGCATGTGTGCACTGAGCATATATAGAAGTGCATAACATCAGTAGAGATCTCCCTAGAGAGGAGGAAACAGCCAATAAGAATAGAGTAAATGGGTAACTATATTTTGTTTTTATGGACTACTGTGTAGAGTAAAAATAAATGCTACAGTTACACATTGCCATGTGAACAAATAACAAGCTTATTAAGTGAAAGAAGCCAGACTCAGAAGCTTTTTATTTCATAATTTTATTTATCTGTAAACCCACACAAGCAAAATTATCATCACTTGTGTGAAGTAAATAAGGGCAGTGATTAGTTACCTTTGGGGGAAATAAAGAGGGTAGTTGTGCTAAGTATGAAAGGGACCTGTCAGGTACAGGTGATGATACTTTTTTTTTTATTACAAAAGTTTATTTTTACATCATTTTGTACATTTTTTTCCCATCTCAATTGTAATCCCCGCGGGTTTCCCATCACCAAGTCACCCATGTGCCATCACCATAATCCCATGCATTTCCCTCCCCCCACCCCGTTTTTGATCCCATTCCCTACTCTACCCCCACAAAATGTCTCTGGTATATGGTTGTTCATTATTTTTGTTATTTTCCACCTGGTCCATTATACTCCTGCTATGAGTGAAACCATCCAGTATTTTTCTTTCTCTTTCTGGCTTATCTCACTAAGCATGATCTTTTCCAGCTCCATCCAAGTTGCTGCAAAAGACATGTGTTTCTCCTTTTTGGTTGCTGAGTAATATTCCATTGTATATATGTACCACATCTTTTTTATCCAGTCATCTACTTTTGGGCATTTGGGCTGCTTCCATGTTTTTCCAATTGTAAATAAAGCAGCAATAAACATGGGGGTACACGTATCTTTTTCAATCAGTATTTTTGTGTCTTTTGGGTAGATATCTAGGAGTGGGATTGCTGGATCGTAAGGAAGCTCCATGTTTAGCAGTTTGAGGAACCTCCAAACAGTTTTTCATAGTGGTTGTACTAGTTTGCATTCCCACCAGCAGTGCAGGAGAGTTCCTTTTTCACCACATCCTCGCCAACATTTGTTGTTGCTAGTTTTTTGAAGATGTGCCATTCTCACTGGGGTGAGGTGGTATCTCATTGTGGTTTTAATTTGCAGCTCCCTTATTACGAGTGATGTTGAACATTTTTTCATATGCCTGTTGGCCATCTGCATTTCCTCTTTGGAGAAGTGTCTTTTTAGCTCTACTGCCCATTTTTTGACGGGGTTGTTTATTTTTGTTGAGTTTCATCAGTTCTCCATATATTTTTGTGATCAGTCCTTTATCGCTACTTTTGTGTGAGAAAATGTTTTCCCAATTAGTGATCTTTCTGTTTGTTTTTAGTAATGTCTCTTTTGCTGTACAGAAGCTCTTTAACTTGATGTAGTCCCATCTATTTATCTTTGCCTTCACTATTGTGGCGTTGGGTGATCTGTCTTTAAAGATGTCGCTGAAGTGTATGTCATGTAGTGTTTGACCCACAGGTGATGATACTTTTTCTTGACTTAGGGGATACATAGTATGTTCTCTTTGTGATATTTGATTGAACCGTGTACTCATGATTTGTAACTTTTACATCTATACTGCAGCAATTTAAGAGTTTTCAAAACAGACTGATATAGTCAATTCAGCATAAGATTATTCAGTGCATTCAATATTGTTACCATCAAAGATTAGAAAAGAGAGCCAAGTTTAAACTCTAGTTTAAAATTTATAGAAAAAAAATTAATTTCATGATATCAAAAGTATTTTGATGTAGTAAAAAGGTTAAAGTGTTTGGATCTGAAATGCTTGTGTTTAGACTGGGGCTGATGTTTAATTGCTATAAGATTTGTTTAATTATTATAACTAATTTTAAATGCTGTCCCCAAGTAGAGGTAGAATACCAAAACCCAAATAATATATATTTGGATCCCTTACCTGTTTGGGTTAGGTGGTGCCATCTGACTAATTTTGGTCAATTAGTTGTGAGTGGTTTTCAAAATAAGTAATACATTTGAAATGGTTACTTTTGAGAATAGAAAGAGAATATAAAAGAATATCAGTTATATCATTGATAAAAGTCATATTTTGTAGTATTTATAACATATATGAAAGTGAAATATTAGGTAATACTACAAAACCCAGATGAATAAATAAAATTAAATTTTGCATTGCTAGTACTTCAATTTAGGTGTGGTAAAAATACTAGTTTAAAGCAGACTGAGAAATCAAGGTTGCATATTGTAATTGGGTAGTCACTGAAATTGATTAAAAGCTATAATGGAATATTAAATGTTTGGTTAATTAAAAAGAAACTGAAGAGAAAATACAGCAGAGGATAAGTAGAACAGATGGAAAAGAAATGGAAACATGGAACTTAATTTGCATTATATGTCAACAATCTAAATATTTCAGTTAGGAAAGTAGGAAACCAATAATGACAGGCTGTATTAAGCAAAAGCTACAGACTCTTCACATCTGTGATAAACTTTAGACAAAGACAAGGAAAGGTTCAAATTAATAGAGGAATAGAAAAAGATACAAAGATTGTGCAAAGGAAACTTACTATGATAAAATTATAATGGATAAGAAGGCAAAGAATCTGAGAACTGGAGACATTTATGATAATTGAATTATTTCAACAGAAAAAAATGTCTTAACATTCCTAAACTTGAATGCCCTAAAAACGGGTGTGTATATATACATACACACACAGATACATGAAAGGTGACAAAAATAAAAGTGACAGAAATTTTTTAGGGAAAAATCATAACTAAAAAATCACAACTAAAGCTAGTTGCAGTTTTATTTTTTTTCCATCTTTTTTTCCCAAAAATGATTTGTAGTTGTGTGTGCAGCACTTTGCCCTGATATGTGTGCTCTACAATAAAAACCAAATCTAAAAGAAAAAAAAAGAACTATGGGTTTCCACTGCAACAGCCCCTAAACAGAAATTTATTGCCTTAAAGGTCTATACTGCAAAAGAACAATCAAAATTGGTGATCTACCGCCTCCCATTTTAAGATGCTAGAGGAAGAAAAGCAAATGGAGCAGGAAGGAAGTACTTGATGTTAAAAATATTAGTACTTTGTGCTAGGTACTTCATGTTAAAATACTAGGGACTTGTTTTTTAAATTCAAGAACAAATGAAAAATGTCCACTATCACCACTGGATTGATATTGTTATTTCATAGTACATATGGATATTTTCAAATATGTAAAAATGCCATTCCAGATCATAATTAAAGATTAACATTTTCAGCTGATTTTGATAACAGAGCACACTGGATACTAAGGAAAATGTTTTCTTTTCTTACAATTCCAATTCATTAGTAGACCTGCACTGCAAAAAAATACTACTATATTTTTCATTTCACTAAAAAAAATTTTAAGAGAATTTATCTCTTCCCTTGTATAAATACATGCCCAGTACCCTGCAGCTTGACTTTTGGCTTGGCGCTGCCTAAAATATTTACTATTTGATCTTTTGTAGAAAAAAAATTTGCTTTTACAGTTTTTTTCTCTTCTAGTATTTTTCCTTTTGTAACTTGTAGCAAGAACACATAAGTAGTATTGTTCACCTTCTCTTTTTGCATGAGCTCATTATGCACTTGCTCAGTTACCTATATAAACAGAGAGGATATGTACTAGCATCTGGAAAAAACTAAGCGGTTAGTTTGAGAAAGTAAAGAGCAAGGATTTCAAGCAAACTGAAAACACATATCAGAGGATACATCTTAGGCACTGAATATTTATTTATCAACTAAGGTACACACTGTTGTCCAACTTTAAAAATCCTACAATGACTATCGGCCAAGGAAGATGGTCCAACATAAAAAATGGCTGGATGCTCTGTTTTCATGAACTCTGGCTTAGTCCCTTTTCTGTGGTACCCTGCCAAGTCAGACTTCATATATGACACATGAGTTCAGAGAGAAATACTCCTGGCTTCTGTGTAGGTAGGCTTATATCTGTAGAGGTCACTGTTGTTTGAGGACTTTAAGGAAAAGAAGGGTGCTTTTCCCCCCTTTCCTACTTAAGAGAACACATTATAGATACAATTATAAATGTATCATAATAAATATATTTATAAATAGTTAAATTATAATGATAAATCCACATCTACACACTTGAATAGAAAATCTATGTTACTTTTATTTTTCAGCATGAATTTCCTTATGTAGTTTCAAGAAAATGATTTTAAATCTTTTTAAATACCTATTTATAGCATTAAGATGAGTAGGTATTTACCGTTTGTTATTGGACGTTATGTTTATAGCCAATGTGCTTTCAGGAGGCTGTTTTTCTTGGTACATTGTGAAGTTTTGTTAATTCTCTTATTTTCCGCAGAGAAGCAATATAAAATACATTCATCAAGCTATTAAACTACTTACAATTGGAGGGAAGAAGTTTTTCTTTTGGGGGGTCTGTTTTTTTTTTTTTTTAAAGATTTATTGTATTTATTCGTACAGAACTGGGGTACAGGCCAGAGATGCGGAGGGTGAGAGGATTCACCAGAGATAGAGCTGGAAGCAGAACAGGCAGATCGACGAAGTACACTGCTGAGGGGAGCAGCGGGTGGGTCAGGAGAAGTCTGCCTCACTATATGGTCGCCTCCAAGGCAGGCGGGAATCGAACCCATGCGGAAGTGGCTTTGGTTTCTTAGTGCAGCGCTTTAACCCGCTGTGCCACGAGGGAGGGACCCTGGGGGGGAGTCTGTTTTTTAATTTAATGTTTTTAATCACTAAAGACAATTTGTTTTTAAATGCAGTTCCTTTTATTTGTTTCTATTTTTCATGTCTCTCAACTCCTGGTGATAATTCATTATTGCTGCGTGAGCAGAGTTGTATTTAACCATGAGGAACTATGAGCAGGCTTTACAGGATGCCAGTGCAGTTTATCATAACGAACCTTTGTTGACTAAGGTATTGTATTGGTTAACTATGGAGATCATAAATTTGCTAAATTTATGGAATTTTCTTATTTTCTTAAAGATTTTTTTTTAATTTATGCATTTAAGAGCTGGGGTGTAAGCCAGAGGGATGGGATGAGAGAGGATTCACCAGAGACAGAATGGGGAGCAGAACAGGTGGACTGACTGAAATATGCTGTTGAGGGGAGCATGGTGAGAAAGGAGAGGTCTGCTGCTCTGTGTGGACTAGTTCCCTGGCCAGGGATTGAACTCATGCTGTAGTGGCTGCTGATAGCTTGATAGTGCTGAGTCTTAACCTCTAGCACCACCAGGGAGGCCCTACAGAACTTTCTTAAGAATAAGGAAGGTAATGTGACTAGGTAACTGTACATTTCCTTTAAATTAGAGAAGGTCAAAGGCAGCAGTTGCTTTCATTAAAAAAAAAAAATTTAAAGACGAAATCTCATAATTGAATCTAGATAAACACTAATACAGATTACTCTTAGTAGATATTTGACTGAATAATATGCCTTATACACTAAACAAATACATAAGCAAAATAATATATACTATTATAAGTAATAGAATTATATAAATTTGAGTGTAAATAGGAAATGGTTAAAATTACAGTGCAAAAAGGAAGGTCATGTAGCAGTTGATTCCCAAGACCATTAGATAAAGTAAATAATGGTATTAATAAATGGTGAACATTTTATGTATTTTGGAATAATTTTAATCTCTGGGTATCTTCCTTTGATGATGTAAATAAAGTTTGCTTATCTAAGAATGACAGCTTAAATTGTCCTTGACTTATACTGAAATTAATGCTCTATCAGCTAATAATTAAACTTTTTTTCATCTGCTATATTATTCTTTATCATTCTTTTTTATGAAATGTTGAAAAGTTACTAACCCTGATTAATAGACAAGATGGGAGTAGTCCTTTCTTAAATGCTTTACAACAAAATTGTCTTCCAGTTAGATTGAATATCAAATTGGATTGGGGAATCAATATTTATTGAGCCAAGCCCACAAATATATGTTGTTAATTGTTTGCTTCACTGAAAACATTTTCTATTCCTATTTCTGATGCCTTTTCTCCCATCTCATCTGTCATTCTTCTGAGATAGTGACGGAACCTTACCAAATTTAAAGTTGGTATGCAATCTGTTCTCTTAATGTGGCCTTGAAACTGTTTTGGTCTCAAATTGCAGATATGATGACTCCTCTGTTCTGAGTGTAGATTGTACTTAGAGACATTCAGGTCTGCTCAGTTTCCAAAGTCATCAGTGGTTATTTGTTGTTTTTTATTCTGCTGAATATGAAAATAAAACAAATTATTCTAATGATTCTTTCAGGGCTGTTTATTTGTAAGTATGTAATCATGCTGTTTTAAAAAATATATGCCTGTGTTTTGATAAATCCAGGGACATCATGTGAAAACTCAGAATCTTTCTAGACTGGGAAGAAGTAAGGCCATTTTGAAGGAATTTCTCTATTGCCTTGCTTTAAATCCTGAATGAAATTCAGTGAAGAAAGCACAGAAGCTATGATTTCCTTTCTTTCTTTCTTTTTTTTTCTTTTTCTTTTTAAGATTTACTTATTTATGCATATAGAACTGGGGTACGGGCAAGAGGAGCATAGGCAGTGAGAGGATTCACCATAGTCAAGAGTGAGGAGCAGAACAGGCAGATAGACCAAGTACACTGCTGAGGGGAGCAGCGGAGGGGCAGGAGAGGTCTGTAGCACCATGTGGATCACCTTCGGGGCCGGGGATAGAACTCGCACCAAAGCAGCCATGGCCAGCTTGGCAGTGTTATGCTTTAACCTGCTGCACCATCAGGGAGGACCCCGGTGTGATTTCTTTTCAGTGAGTTTCTTTAAGTCTTATTTACAGCCTTTGTGTCCTGTATGCACAATAAACAAGCAATCTAAATCTGAATATTCATGACAATGTGACTAAAACACACAATTATAATGATAAGGTTCATGAATTTGATAACTTTTTCCCCATGGATAGAGCAGAATGTTTCATGAAATGCTATAAAACATTATATATGTATCTCACTTCTTTGGAAATGCTGACATGATCTATGTGATTGGGGATGCAAAGTGTATTCCCTAAAGTTTGTAATTTCAAGTATCATAATTTGTGTAGGAGATCTACAAAAGATGTCATAATCTATGCAAAATATATCAATTTAACTACATTGGTTGCCTTGAAAAATTTCAGCAAGACTTCACCAACGTTGATGCAGGAATATCTGCTTTTTATGCATAGCTTTGACCTGGTCTTATTAGAAATAAAAGAGTCACACTTAATGTAAGCATCTACCTGTTTAAAAGCCTATGAAATAGTTACACAGCCATAGCACTTCCAATGACCAGGAGTTCTTTGTTTTTGTGTGCTTCCCAACTTTAACATTATTGCCCACTACTACCATACACTTACCTGGTAAGCAAATTTAGTTTTATTTTCTGGAGAAAGAGAAGATCAGTTCTTCATTTTTAACCACTTTAGATAATTGAGAACAACTATTCTCTTTGCCCGAAGGCATTTTTTGAGCCACATGTCTTTCTCGTAGGACTGGTTTTGTAAGGCTTCCTTCCTGCATCTCTCTAGAGATCCACAGCCAACAGCTACAGATGTGAACTTTTGCCTTTCCTTGTATTCACATCGTGATATGTGATATGTGTTTATTTTTAACCTGATACCATCACACTCTTGGCTCCTTTAGAACTTTAGTTAACCAAAATACCTAGTTTTTTTTTTTTTAATTAAAAAGTTTATTTTTACATCATTTAGCACATTTTTTTTTCATCTCAATTGTAATCCCCACGGGTTTCCCATCACCAAATC
>NW_004567121.1:4850725-4882365 GCF_000260355.1 Condylura cristata | reverse complement strand
CGGGTTTCCCATCACCAAATCACCCCTGTGCCACCACCATAGTCCCGTGCATTTCCCTCCCTTCCCCCCCCCCCCTTTTTGCTCCCATTCCCCACTCCACCCCCACAGAATGTCTCTGGTCTATGGTTCATTATTTTTGTTATTTTCTCGCCTGGTCCATTATACTCCTGCTATGAGTGAAACCATCCGAATACCTAGATTTTTTTTAATAAGCACTTTCTAGCAGTATACTTTTTAAGTTATATATATATATTTACATCATTCTTCATTTTCACAAATTGTATGCCTTATCCACTCATGTTTGGCCCCCAAGAAGCTCCCATCACCAGTTCACTTGTGCACCTTCACCATAAGAGCACAAAAGGGTGTGATCTTCCCTCCTGTTTTAAAACCACTTTCTTCCCCCAACCCCTGAAGAATGTCTCTGGATTATAGTTGCCTGTTGATTTTGATTTTTACTTTGTTATAGTTACTATTCTCTGCGCACCCCCACCCCCATTTGGCCTCCCTACAATCCTCCTGTAACAGAAACCATGCGGTATTTTTCTTTTTCTTTTTGGCTTATTTCACTCTAGCCATATTTTTAAATCTTTGTGTACTTGATTGATCTTTGTTGATATTGTTATATTGTCACTCAGTGATTTTTGGTCATTATTTCACCTTATCAAAATAATACTGAAAATTGAGCATGCTATTTCATGTATCCCTACCTGCTTTGACCCATCTGCAAATTTCACAAGAATCTTAAAACATACTTTATCTTAACTGATCTTTACCCAAAACATGTCAGTAAGATATCTAGTCAAGGTGTTACACAACTTCTGAATGGAAGGATGTTAGCTAACATTCAGTATATTTGTGGAAAACTTTGTAGGTAGTTCAAAATTATTAATGAAATAAATATATCAAATATATCAATGAAATGATAAAGCAAATAGATCACTCAATATTATAGAACAGTTTAATTGCTTAATCCTGGAAAGATTTAATAGTCAATAATACCAGAGAAAATTTAGATATAATTTTAACTTTTATTCATCCTTACTATCCTGATAAATTATTGCTGTATATTGTTAACTGGATAGAGACTACTTCTGCTCAGCATTGGCATTAACATGTTAAAAACAGTTATTGCATGCTGTTATTCCTATTAAGTGTTCATTACACTATTTTCAATGCTGAAATTTTTATTTTTTTTGAGTGCTCTTCTTGTCGTGCTCATAGAGGCTACACCATTGGAAATTGGGTGTTCCATTTTCCACATCTTCGCTAGTATTGGACTCAAACATTCTTTTTGTTATAGATCATTCTCACAGGGACAAGGTGATCTCTTACTGGTTTTGATTTGCATTTCTGTTATAGTAAGCGATGCTGAGAATTTTTCTCTCTGTCTATTGGCTATCTGTAGATTTCCTTTGAAAAATTCTCTATGACCCTGCCCCCTATATTGATAAATTGTTGTTGTTCAGCTATAAGATTTCCTTATGCATTTTCTGAGGCCTTTCTGTATTTTAAACTTGCCTTTCTGTATTTAATTAAGACTTTCAAACTTCATTGAAGGTAGATTGCTTTTCTGGTCTTTGTTACCTTTGTTCAAATCAGTTTAGCTCTTTTCTGTTTTTCTGTGTTGCACCTTTGGGTGCACCTTCCTGTGTCCTTTTCCCCCCATAGTGGGTGGTTCTGTGGCTTGAGTTTTGGGATCCTCCTTTTTTAGGTAGATGGTGGGAGATAGGAGTATGGGAGATTGGAACCCAGAATAAGTGCTCACAGTCTTGGCACGGGAGGCTTGGGAGGGTTTATAGGGCTGGGATTCCTGTACCAGTGCTTCTTTCTCTGAGATCAGAATGCGCTCATCTCTGTGCCTGAAAGCTGCTTCACAGTTCCCTGTCTTGGTGTAATGGAATCCAAATTTCACAGAAGATTTCTCTCCAGCCTCAGGAAAAAGGGTAGCTGGATGGTGTTCTGCTGTTTCTTACACTATAACCCTAGCAGTGCTTCGGGGCTGATTGATGTGCCCCAGGGATTGGTCAGATAGCACATATTATTATTATTTTTTAATAGAGTGACATTGGATCTGGGTGTTTTTTTTTAAGATTTATTTATGCATAAAGAACTGGGGTACAGGCCAGAGGTGCAGGGGCGGTAAGAGAATTCACCAGAGAGAGTGGGGAACAGAACAGTCAGATTGACAAAGTACACTGCTGACAGGAGCAGTGGGTGGGTCAGGAGAGGTCTGCCGCACTGTGTGGGTCACCTCTGGGGTGGGGATTGAACTCGCACTGAAGTGGCTGCCAACAGCTTCGCAGTGTTGTGCTCCAACCAGCTACACCACCAGGGAGAGGGCACACAATATATTATTTAATACTCACTGAGGAGATTACTTGTGCCAGACTGCATCCACCAGGCCATATGCCCTCATCAAATTTGTTTGTCTATCTGGAATGGCTACCACTGTGTCCAAAGTTCCTCTCCCCTCTCCAAAATATTATTGAGTGATAGCACCTACCTTTGGAAGAAAGATGCATGAGTTAATCCAGCAATGCTGGATACATTTGTGGGTTATATGATTGCTTTTTAAGTTACACTTGGAGAGGTTTGCAGATGTCTTGGCTTCACTTTCCATCTCTAGAAAACTCTGCCATAATTGAATATGATGGACTTGGCCAGAAATCTGGGGTGGACTGAGACTCTCTCAGGCTGTGATCCTTGACTTGTTTTACTCACTTAAAACTGAGGCGGGCTTAGGGTTCTATTTGTACACAGGAAACTTGACGTTGACTTGCCTTTGGTTTTTTACATCACCTATAACACATTCTGTTTCAAAAGCCCCTATTCTAAGCTCACATTTCCCCTTCCTCTGCAGTCTTACCAGAGATGTGCCCATCTTTGTGTGTGCTGTGGCCTTCCCCACTGTGCCTTGTCCCCTGCACATCTTTGAGCCCCGCTATCGGCTCATGGTAAAAAGATGCATGGAAACTGGCACCAAGTGGTTTGGCATGTGTTTATCTGCTAAGCACGCAGGGTAAGACTTGCAGCTTTCAAAGCATACTAATTAAATGCATAATTTCTCATTATTCTTTTTTTATTTAATTGCTTTCTTTGTTTATATTTTACATCAGGTGTAGTCCCCATAGAATTCCCATCACCAATTCACCCATGCACCATCACTAGTCCCTGTGCTCTTCTTGCCTTTATTTTGGACCCTCTCTCTCACCCCATTCAGCAATTTCTCATTATTCTAAAAGAACAGTTTAGAATGATGTTAAAAATCTGCAGTGGCTCCCATTATATACAAAGTGTACACTGGGGGCACCCAGGATGTGATTCCTGGCTTTTTTCTACTTGAGCCCCTCCTTCGTCCTTCAAATATCATACCTGCTAGTCCCTTATATTATTTGCTCTTACTAAATACAGTTCATATTTTCACACCTCTATGCTTCCAGTACTTTCTCAGATACTGGTAATTCATTTCTAACTCATCAATATAATATACAAATAATCAGATCTGTTAAGAGCTCAAAATATTTGCTACATCTTGAATGAACATTTCTCTGTTTATAGAACCAGAAAGCTTCAGTCTTATAAAAACCATTGACACTTTGCTTTCACCTCGCCTTGTTTTATATCTTTCCTAGGAAAGATGTTCTGAATTAGCAGGCAACTCCTTTCTGTGGGTTGCTTTGGAACTGAGAATCTTTCCTATCTCTGGGTGCCTTTAATTTTTACAACTTTGTTAGCATTGCATGGGTATGACGAGGGCACTATATCCAGGTTCTAATTGGTGGAAGAGACACATGAGCCCAAAGGTCTCTAGAGAAAGGGAAATTCATTATTATTCTTCACCCAGCTGCAAAGGTGGCTGAGAAATGTAGCTTACCTATGTCTCTGGGAAGAAGGAGGAAGTGGATATTTGCTGCCAATTACTAGTTTCATCATAAACACCTTGAACAGATATTTTGAAAGATCTGTGTTGGCTCTGTCTGGAGAAACTGTGACAACTTTATTGAAATATATTTAAGAAGATAAAAGAAATAAGTGGCGTGAAATAGCATGTATGGGCTCTCTGTAGCAATACTACTTTACCTAGATTAGCCTATGAGTCTAAAGTAGTTTCAGTCAATATCCCAAGAGGGATTTTTCATGTAAGTGCACAAGCTGATTTGAGAATCACTTTGGAAAAACTAAAAATCAGAATCTTGATAGTTTTGAAGTTACCAGCCGAGCAAGATAGAACATTTCTACAAAAAACTTGGAAGTCTTAGTAAGTAGACCACTGAAACAAAAAATTGAAACAAGAGGCATATGCATATATACATGAACACCAAATGTATATATAATTTTGTGAGAAAAGGCAAATTTCTGAATAACAAATGACCAGAAAATTATTGGGTAGTTCACGTTCGTTGGGTAAAATATCTTCTCTACTTTACAGTTATTTCCCCTGCTGCAGAAAAGTAGAACATTCCTTTTGTCATGATATGTGGTTGGTTGTTTTTTGAGTCTAGGAACACTGTTACCCTTATTTTTTTAAGTTTTGCATTTTCCCAGATCTAGAAGATAATCAGCCACTTCATAACAAATAAGCACATTCTACTTTTGGGTAGTGAGGGAAACATATAACACATTTATATTGTCAATATGAAATGGGAAAACATATTTAAACATTTTAAGAGTAGAAATTAAGGGCTGTTTTTATAATTAGGACTAGGGAAAAGCATTTTTAAATAAGATGCTGAGAGCATTTGAATATATTAAAATTCGATTAGGCCAAAACAACGTGGGGAAAAAAAAACAACCATTCTAGAAGTGGAACTTCTTCCACAGCATAAGAACTGTGGAACTTCTGTAACACTGAAAGCTGTACTGTTGTGAAACAACAAATGTGAATTTCTTAAATCTTCCAGGCTGAAGTTTGCGTAGGGTAACTGAGGGAAGACAGATCACTCCAGGGAGAGGAGACAGCAGCCTGCTTACATGTGGCAGAGAAGAAGGAAACATAAAAGTATAATAGAGTAACGTGAGCAATTTATTTTCAACAGATTTCCACTGTCTACCTGTGGATATGCACAAGAATCTAGATGCCCTGGGAGGCACCGGACATGCAGGGAATTTATACATATTCACAGACAAGATGCTCATTGGAAACATGCGTTCTGCAGCCAAAGTTAGAGGCTCTTAGCAGATAATGGCGTAACAGCTCCTCCCTTAAAGAGAATTTTAAGGGTGCATCTGTGTATGCCACAGCTGTGGGTAAGCTGTCCTATTAAATTAGCAGGAAGAGATGGTTGTATTAGAGACCTAAGTAGAGGTATCTGGCAGGCATTTGGCCATGCAGGCATGTAACTTGGGAACCACAATCTGTCATCGGTTGGAAGGTTTCTACAAAGTTGTTCGTTCACTTTGAAACCAGATACCCTAGGGTTCAAATCTCATTTTGACCTTAGAGACTGTTTAATTTCTCTAAGTCTTTATGTTTTTGTGAGACTTGAGTACATACTATCAACTGTTCTAAGTAGTGCTTAACACATAGTAGGCACTTTCAGTATCACCAGGAGGCAGACAACCATTCACACCATGAGAGTGGGTAAGTCATCTGGGAAAGCTTTGGAGAAAGTAGGCAAGTAGCCAAATGCCATCCTTGTGTGGCTCCAGTGTATGAGAGGCATGTGGAAAAAAGCTATGAAGGGCTGGCCTGCTCAGAAAGGTGGAAGCAACAGAGGGTGTTGAGTCAAAGACAGGTCCGGTATAGTCAAATCAGCTGAGGCCAGGTAGAAACATGTCCCCTAATTTAGCAATTAGGAACTAGTTCCTTCAATTAGGGTCATTTCAGTGGGATGGTGAGATATCAAGGTGTGAAAGGGAATAGGAGCAACCTTCCATATAATATATTGAGAAGGGCACAGTTGACCTACAGCAGCAGCCATGAAGAGGAGGGAAAGTCTGTGGGTGGCAGAGAATCATGCAGACAAAGACTCTGGACCGCCTGTCAAGGAGCTGCGGAGATGTGCTTATGATTCTCTCTCCCCATCTTTCAGGTTTCTCCGAGTGCTAACTTGCTTGAACACTGAGGCAAAGTGCTCTTTTACCTCTGGCCTTCCCCCCGCTGCCGTGGCACGCCACTGTGCCTCGCAGGGAAGACCTCCTCAGCAATTCTCTCTCTCACTTGTCCCGTGTGGACACAGACACCTAGACACCTGTATTTTGTTTGTTTTTGTTCTTTCAGGACCCCGTCTTTATCTAGGGAGAAATAAAGACCTGAAATTTAACTATCATGATTTCTCCTCTCCTTTCAGGATTTCTGAGTATGGCTGCATGCTGGAGATCAAGGATGTCAGAACATTTCCAGATGGAAGTTCAGTTGTTGATGCAATTAGAGTTAGTCGGTTCAGAGTTTTAAGCCACAGTCACAGAGATGGCTATAACACAGCAGACATTGAGTATCTTAAAGATGAGAAGGTGAGATTTATTTTTACTGATGTATGTCTAGAGGACTGCATATGTAGAAACCTGGTCATATTTTTAATCATAATACCACTTAATAATGGATCACTCTTTTTTTTTTTAATCATCTCAGTGGATTTTTATGACTTGGAGTTGGCACAGAAATCTTCCTACAAAATCACCTTACTGCCTCACATGGCTTGTTTTGATGTTCTAGTAAGTTTTTTTTTTTTTTTTCTGTAAAGGGCCTCCCAGTAAATACTTCAGAATCCCAAGGTCATATGTTTCTGAGACTTATACTCAGCTCTGGTGCTGTGGCACAGAAGCAGCCAATGGCAGTTTGTAAACAAATGGGCATCGTTGACTTCCATCCCAGTTTTGCTGCCTACAAAAACATGATGAATAGGATCTGAATAATGAACAGTAGTCAACCACTGTTCTGGAGACTGGTATTAATTCAGAGATTGTGCTAGAGCTAAATCTAAGAGACTTAGACTCTTATCTCTTAAAATCACTTATGTGGCTAACAGAAATAACAGGACATATACTTTGATAGACTAACAAAATGTTTTGAAGGGATTCTCAAAAACATCTGTATATGGATGTCCATTCATTAATTGTCAAAAATAGCAAATAGCTGAGGTGTTCCATCAATAACTGAATGGACAGAAAAATTGTAGCAGATTTATACAATGAGATACTGCTATCAGTGAAAAGGAAGGAACGCTGATGTACAAAATAATATGCATGCGCCTTGAGGACATGAAGCACTAAGCAAGAGAAGCCAGACACACAAAAACTACATACTCTGTGACTGCATTTATATACAGTTGTCTCTTGAACAACCTAGAGATTAGCTGTACCTAGCCCCTGAGCAGTTGATAATCTGGCTATAACTTTGACTTTCCCAGTTTAAATTATTGATAGCTTGCTGTTGACAAGAAGTCTTATTGATAATACAGTCAGTTAACACATATATGTATTATATACAACATTGTTACAGTTAAGTAGGCTACTGAAACTATTTTTGAGAAAATCATAAGAGAAGATACATTTATTAGCACTGTGCAGTAGTCATTGATATTATAAGTTTATGTCATTTGTTTACAAGAAAATCTACCTATATGTGGACCCACTCAATTCAAACCTGTGTTGTTTGAAGTTCAGTTGTACTTCCAAAAACAGGAAAGTTAAGTCTGTGGTAATGGAGGTCAGATAGTGGTTATGGGGTGGGAGTTGTAACTGACTAGAAGGAAGAAGAATCTTTCTAGGTAATTGCAATGTTCTTTTACCAGTTTGGGAATGATAATACTAGAGTGTACAGTTGACATCTCTGAGCTAAGTAATTTGAGATCTGTACACTTTTGGTATGTAAATTATATTACAGCAATAATATGAAATCTTCATATGCCTTTGAGTTTTTTTTTAAGATTTATTTATTTATGTGTACAGAGCTAGTGTACAGGCCAGAAGTGCAGGGGTGGTGAGAGGGTTCACCAGAGACAGAGTGAGGAGCAGAACAGGCAGATCAATGAAGCATGCTGCTGAGGGGAGCAGCGGGTAGGTCAGGAGAGGTCTGCCATGCCATTTGGTCACTTCTGGGGCGGGGATCAAATTCATGCTGAAGTGACTTTAGCTTCTTAGTGCTGTGCTTTAACCTGCTGCACCACCAGGGAGGGCCCCCTCTTTTGAGTTCTTTGGTCATGCTTGACTCTGTGTAAACTGAGTCATTGGCAACTCACATCACATCAAAAATCATTTTAGAGAGAGCGATGAACAGTCATGACACCAGTGAGCAGAGGATAGCAGCTCTGTCCCTTTTCCAGCTCCTGTTTCTGGTCATCTGTGTGAGAACCTCACTGTGCAGAGGAGTAGAGCAGAGTTAAACTCTGTGTTCTCTAGACTAGAGAACAGGTTTTAAAAGGCTGTACTGAGTACTGAATGTGACAGTAATCAGAATCTCTCTATTAGATTGATAATATGTATATTACTGTTTTATTTACTGTTGTGGTGAATGACAACTTTTAATGGTATATATACTTTTTTTAAAATGTGAGTTTAAGTATCTACAATATGAAATAGTTTTTTTTAAAAAAAAACCCTGCTCATATGAATATGTCGCTTGTATAAATCAAACTGAGAACAAGTTATATTATTTGTAATCTAATAGTTCAGTTTATCTTAGTTTTCATAGATTCTAGAATTTTTTAACCAGAAGGAAATTTAGTGGTTTATTCCCTCTTTGTAAATGAGAAAATTATCCTAAGGAGGTGGTGTAAATGGCTAAAGTTCACAAACGAGAGGCAGTGATGAAACCAAAGCAAAGACCAACATGTAACTACTTAGTTAACTGTGTTATTTACATATGTGTGTGTGTACTTTCAATGGTTGAATAAATAGATGGTATATCTGGTATATGATTGCATGTAGCTATTAAAATACTCATATTAACATGGGATTTGTGCCTATATCACAGTGTTAAGATAAAAATTAAGATGTGATAGATTAATAACAATATAGCTCCACTATGTAAAAAACAAACAAACCCAAACCCGTAGTTTTGAATATTGAGCTTATATCTTATTTATAAAACACTAATTGTCAAAGTAATAAGTGACATGAATCAGCTTAGCAGATGTAGCAAAGGTTACTAATTGTATATGTCATGTGTAATAATGAATTGTTAAATGTTCTTTTCCTTGATCAGGTAGAAGGTCCAGAGTATGAGGAACTTAATCACTCTTCATGATTCATTTTATCAACAGTCTACTTCCTGGTTTACTGCACTTCAGGATCACATGAAAGAACAATTTTAAGTCATTTTGCGGTAATGCCGAATAGGGAAGCTGAACCTCAGGTGTAGTTTCTCTTTTATTTTAATAATGCTGTTATTTTCTAATGTAATATGTGACAGTACTATGTTCTATATATTCCATTATGATTGCTTATTAATTAATTGACTTGTTAATAACTTGACAAAGCAGCTTCCAGTATATATCTTTTTGGAGCAAAACAATAATGCTTTGTTTGTAATACTACGGAAAGATAATTTCCTTTTTATCAAAAGTTTTTCTGATTAGCTATCATCTTTTGTATTTTTATTTCTTTTACCAACATCAAATAACTTAAATAGTAATTTTTGTGGGTTGGCATGTACACCCATTGTCTTGTACCTATTAAGTGGGTATCAAATACAAAAAGATAAAATTCACTAGCTCTTATTAAATTAGCCTTCCTACCTTGCCTTTTATTATACTTCCTAGCCTGTGACTATAGTTTTTCTCTGAAGTTCCAGGACCACTTTTGCAGAAGCTGGTTCCTTAAGCAGTGAATGGGCTTCAGCTTTGTGAAGCATTTCTAAGTGCAGTACTCCTTCATCTGCACATGGGTGACATAGCCAGGCAGGGTGGTTTAGGACTATAATGAGCATGTTTAGTTCTTTCTACGGTACAAACACAGGCCTGTTGGAAGGAAAAGGGAATAGGACAGGACCAGCTCGGTTTAGGGTCAGATGAAAAGACTTCTGTTATCTTTTTCAACCACTTTTTATCTTTTTTATTAAATCTTTTATCCCCACTTGAGTACAGTGTTTTCTAAATACGGTGCTGGAAGCTAGAAAGTGGCTGTAAATCCTTCCTCACCCTCCAACCCTCTCATAACCCCTTTTCCTACTCCTTCTGTAACTCATTTTCAGAAAGTAAGGTGATTAGACTAACTCACATTAGGGTTTGAATCATTCTTTTTTCTAGGATTTTTTGCTTAATGCCTATAACCTCTAATTGTGATTTATATTAACTTTTATTCCTTCTATCACATGTCACATAAATGTAACTTCAAACAACAGATATTTGTTATCTTACAGTTCTGGTGAAGTCCAACATAGGTCACTTGGGTGCTGGCCAAGGTGCAGCCAGCACTGTGTTCTCCCTGCGGGTTCTCAGGGACACTCCATCCACTTCCCTTCACAGCTATAAAGGCTGCTGGCATTCCTTGGCTCATGCTTCTTCTGTCTTCCAGGCCAGCATTGTTGCATTTCTCTGACATTCTTCCACAGTCACCTCTCCCTTAGACCAAGAGCCCAGATAAGTTCTCTATTTTAAGAACCTTCTTGGTGACAGTAAGCTCTCCAAGGCGAGCCAGCATAATTGATTAACTTAATCACACCTGTAGTCTCTTTTGCTATATCGGGTACCTGTAGTCTCTTTTGCTATATCAGGGGATTCAAGAATTGGGATTTGGGGTGTGGATGCCTTTGGGAGATCATTTATCTTCCTACCATAGAGGGATTTGAGATAGTTTATGGGAACTTTTTTTTTTTAATATTCAAAAGACAGTTTTGTTATAAATAGGAAAAGACGCTTGCCCAGATACAAGTGGCAGAAAGAACTGCTCCTGAAAGGACAGGTTTGTGGAAAGAAACACCTGCATAGTCATAGGCAGGCAAGGAGAGCTGCAGTCCATGGGAGATATTTTTATGTTATTCAGAAGGAGGGAAAAGTAGAGCTGTAAAGCATGCAGAAGGTCATCTTCTTTGATACTTGTGCCTTCTTCCTGGTAAAGTGCCCCTGTGCACTTTAGCCTCAGTGATGCTCCTAATTTTTCTGTAGACTAACTTCCCCAGAGCTAAGGTAACTCCAGTGTGAACCCTCCCTACTTCTCATTGAAGATTCTAAATACTTTTGGAATGGGAATGGAGGGAAACCCAGTAGGCTAGATGCAAGCAGCTGGATCTCTTGGTTCCAGTACTAGGAATATTGAGTTTGATCAATTTTTGCTTAGAGCTCAGTGCAGAAGTGCCTGTTGGCTATATGAAGTGAGGCTATCCAGTGGCATACTATAATATAATGTAATATAAAATAATATAATGTAATATAAAAATTTCTAATTTTTATCTTATTATTGATTCGTAGATGTTTCTTATATGTGCACATCAGTCACTTACTTTATTATAGGATTTATTTTATTATACTTCTGCACAAATCTTGGCTTTTGTAATATTATGCTATATGACCCAGAACATTGGAAAATGGAGGTAAAAATCATGGTCTTGTCTTCAGATATGTCCTTACAAGTCTTGAGGGAACAGAAGCAACTAATTTGTAGTATTACCTGGAGGAAGAGGCTACTCTTGGTATGCTCTTACTTTTGAGTTACTCTGTAATTAAATACGTAATGTAAAAGTAAGCTATATCATTAAGGGCTGAATGAATTGAAGTGAATCTAAAATAGAAGGTGTCATTTAATTTTTACCCATGTCTGTTGGTGAAACCAAAGACAATATTGGGAGAACAGACTTGTATGTTAGGCAATAACTGTGCTTTCCTTTTCTTTGTTTTGCAGAGTAATCCTAGTGGCCCTGCTTGGTCCTGGTGGACCCTGGCAGTGCTGCCATTAGAACGCAAGGCTCAGTTGGCCATACTTGGCATGACCTCGCTGAAAAAGTGGCTGCTGGCCATTAGGTGCATATTAGTTATCATCACATGGAAGATGAATAGTTGGCAAGAGCAGGTTAACAGGGAGAGGAATAACTGACTTTCTCTGTCAAGGTTTCTGTATTCTATGAGGAGAGCCAGGCAATGATGAGTATACCAGTCATCACAATTTGTAAAAGGCTTGTTGATACGTTCCCAAAATGGTACACTCACCATTTCCTTTAAAGTCTGTGCCTAGTAGAATCTTAACCCTGTACAAGGTTAGTCTGCAGTTTGAGTGGAGCCTGTGGTTGGAAAACAAATGCAGAAAGCTCTTTGAAGCAGATGTTTCTCATGTGCAGCTCATGGGTAGCATGGACATCACACATGATTACAAGTGGCGTATATTTCACAAGAAAGAAGAATTCCCTTTCCAATAAAGTACTTTGCCACATGGGAACAGCATGTTTCAGTGGCTAGATAGCGAGGCAGGGGGAATCATGTTTACTCTGGAAGCAGACTTCTCAGGGCACAGGCTAACTGAAAATGTGTTTAGGCATTGTGTGTCACTGTGAAGTTGTCCGTGAAATTGAGGACTCAAATCATTGCCCAGTGCAGGAACTGAAACTAGCCCTTAACCAAGAAATACTAGTTACCAGATAGAACTGTGTTTTGTGTCCTGCATTAGTTCAGGTGTTGTAAATTGCATGTTGTAATCAAGTGAATATAAAGATACAAAAAGGTGTACCCTAGTTATAGAAAAATCTGATATTAGTAGTTGATCTGAGTGAAAGTGAGTTAAAACTCTACATGCATTGGATGTTAAACATACAGTCAAATCTTGAAATCATAAACTTCTCATGCATCAATGAATATTATGCATTTGGAAAATAGTTGTCTTTTGACTAAGATTTGCATTAGAAATTAGACTCACCAGTAAATTTGAATTCACTTCCATCTACTAATATGTAAAGACATTAAAAAGCCACTATGAAGTGGAAATCTATTCTAGGAAAGCAAACCAAGAAAACATTCAGGGGATGGGAAGATGTTCAGGGATGTAAACATTCATCAGAATTTTCTCAAACACCAAACTAAAATTATCTTTGTTTATTTCAAAAAGTTTTACAATGACCAGACCAGGTATTATCTATCACAGAACAGTATGTATAACTTTCACTTACAGTGCATATTGTAATATTAATTGAAATAACCATTTGAAGCTGAGATACTGAACATTCCCACTGGCCTATCTAGCTGATTCACTTAGTTGGCCTTTTGGTCTGTGAGGGGTAGGAGGGGAATTTTTAATCAACAATGATAAGAATCAGACTAAAGAGAGAATCACAATTTAAAGTTTTGCTGTATTCATCCAAGGTGTAGATGACTTTTCCATTTTAAAAAGAAAGATATATTTCATAATGTCAAATATTGATAGTTTGACTTATTAAACACTTTATTAAATACTTTATATATATTTTTAACTGTAGGATTTATTAATACATAAAACTCATTTTCATCATGGGAGGTAGAAAATACTATACTTATATAATTTACATTGAGAAACTTTGAAAATGTTTTCTAATCATGTTTCCAGTGCCTCACTTGTGAATTGCAAATATCATTTTGAACATGTTGCAGGGCAGTTTTATTCAGTATTGTTAAAAGAATTTATGCGTTAACAGTATTATTCGACTTTCTTCGGTGTTATAACCTACCTTGATCTTTAAAAACAAAACAAAACTGCATGTAGTGTGCCAGAAGAGCTTTACTGAAAATGGTTCATGAAATTGTCTTTTCATTAGTCATTCTCTTTCTCTGTTAGAAAATATTTCCCTACATAAAAACCATATCTGAATACCTTTCATTGTTTTGCTATTTGGGAGTATGTGAATAATCAAAATATGATCATAATTTTTTCAGGAACCTTTCTGGTTAACTTTCTGTGCTCAGGGAGGCTTTTTGCCTGACCAGCTTACTGCCCTTTCAGTCATCACTTGCACAATTCTTTAACCACGATGATTAAGTTTTGTTTTTTTTTTTAAGATTTGTTTATTCATATAGAACTGGGGTACAGGCCAGAGATGCGGAGGGTGAGAGGATTCACCAGACACAAAGCAGGGAGCAAAACAGGCATTTCAAGGAAGTACACTGCTGAGGGGAGCAGCGGGCGGTCAGGAGAGGTCTGCCACGCCATGTGGTCACCTCCCCGGCAGGCTGGGATCAAACTCATGCGGAAGTGGCTCTAGCTTTTCCAGTGCTGTGCTTTAACCCTCTGCGCCACCAGGGAGGGCCTGATCAAGTTTTTTTTTATTCTGTCTGCCTCTTTGTGAACATCACTTTACTCTGATTCTTTGTGTAAAGGCTTTTACTTAAAGCAGTAATGATGCATATTAGAGCAACAAGGCTTTTTGACTCCAGAGGAAATTGAACACGGTCACTTCTTAACAAATCCAGCATAGGGCAAAGCGGTATGTTCTATTTCCTGAGCTCTTGAATTATGTTATTTATCAAGAAGTCAAATTAATATCTCAATTCATACTATGAAGAAATTTTCCTACTAAAAACTTAAAAAGAAAGAAATACAAACTCTGGTTTGCTAAAAATTGATATAAGCTGTCAGTCCTTTTTCTCCTCCCTGCCTGGCCCTCATTTTTTTTTGTCATGGAGATGAAATTTCCAAGGACTTCTCAGAAAATAATGTACTTTTTCTTTGTAATGCAATCAATGCAAGTCCTTCAAAGTCAGGTCACTCTTGTTTAATTTTATTGAAACTACTCCAACACTAATGCTCTAGTGACTTCAGGATATAGAACTTGCTAAGAAGAATATTTTTTCTTCCTTAAATATAATATATAAAGTATAGCGCACTCTGAGGAATTTTCCATTTATTCATTGACTGATTTTTTTGACTCCTAACTCCTTCTGTGTCTTGATATTCTGCAACTGGTATTCTGATAGGTAGTGTTCTTAAAAAACCATGAATCTCTTAAGGTATTGCATCTTCTATATGTCCTCTGTCTTCAGAACTAAAAGTTAGAATATTTTTTTATAAACTTTTTTTTTAAAGATTTATATGTTTATACATACAGAACTGGGGTACAGGCCAGAGGTGCAGAAGTGGTGAGAGGCTTTACCAGAGGCAGAGTGGGGAACAGAACAGGCAGATGGACAAAATACACTGTTGAGGGGAGCAGCG
Source organism: Condylura cristata (assembly GCF_000260355.1). Lineage (NCBI taxonomy): Eukaryota > Metazoa > Chordata > Mammalia > Eulipotyphla > Talpidae > Condylura > Condylura cristata. Next base: position 4,867,314 of record NW_004567121.1, on the reverse strand, counting down.
GGAGGGTCAGGGGAGGTCTGCCGTGCCATGTGGGTCACCTCTGGGGCGGGCGGAGAACGAACTCATTCAGAAGTGACTTCAGATTCTCAGTGCTGTGCTTTAACCTGCTGTACCACCTGGGAGGGCCCAAAACTTAGAATATTTTTTAAAGTTCCAGATAAAAGCAATTCAAAACTGTAAGTTTTATTCATATAACCATAGTGATTTTAAATCTTACTTTAAGTTGTAATATAAATCTACTTTTAAATTCATGTGCCAAATTGGTACATTTTGGAATGTTATCCCATTTTTATGACCACTAAGGTATCATTCTCTGTTACATCCTACCCAGGACAAAACAAACACCAAGACTATTTAGAAAGTTACACCTCACTCTTACCATAAATCAAGTCTCACTATAAGACTTGAATCATTAAGGAACAAAATTATAGATGATAGAATTACAATGAAATATACTATCACTTTGTCATAAAATGACTTGAAAGTTGTAAATTGTTTCACCACCTAATCTAGCTGTCCCCTCTCCTTTCTTTTGTGTTTTCACCCACTACTTCAATTACTTGAGTTAGTACTGTTTTATAAATTTTAGATGACTTTCATCAAATGGTAAAAAAGAAAAGTGAAAAATGAAGGAGAAAGATAATAATGAATTATAAGGAAAATAAATGTGGGTGATGTCTTTTTGTTTAAAAGCGCAAGATTTTATTTTTGTCAAATATGCCTGTGGCATATAAAAAGAAAATGTTTCAATGGCCTTGCTTGCAGTTGGTTTGTTCAGAATTCTGTTTGTTTTTTAATTTAGCTTTGGATGACTGTATAATTATAAGAATTTGTCCATTTCTCATCTAGATTGTTGAACTTGTTTGCATATAAATGTTCATGTATTCATGTTCTTATACTCTGGATTTCTGCTATATCTGTTGTAATTTTTCCTCTTTCATTTTTGATCCTATTTGGTTTTCAAAGGCATTGTTTTTGCCCTACTTTGCTAAAATCAAGCATGTTTTTAAGGCAAAACAAAGCCTACACACACAAAACCACTTTATTCATTGACCATGAGAAAGACAGGAAAAGAGAGAGATTAAGATCTTATTTTGCCTGTTTCCATGTTGTTGTCAGAAATCTGAGATTTGGGATTTAGCTCACAGTAAGCCCCATTTTTACTATATAATTTTAAGCATCTCTGAAGTTTTTCCTCCAACCGAGTTTAGAAGTGGCCTTTTTAACACTAGGAAAATATACAGGAAATAGAATTTTTACCACCAATATGGACCAGTACAGTACCTCAGTAATTGTTCTCTTTAAGAGCCCAGTCACCCCACAGAGCCGGAAAGCATGGGGGACATACCTGTGATCTCAGCACTGGGGCAAAGGTCCAGGCAGCCACTTGCCCAAATCAACAGCAGCACCCTCTCCCCAGAACAGACCAGCTAAGTGGGTCCCTGGCTTCAGTACCTCCCTCTTCCCCTCAACTATGGCAGAAGAGGTCTAGCTGGAGAATGCTGTAGGGGCCAAAGTTTCACCATTGCCAAGTATGTGCTGGGGCCAGGCACTGGTACAGAAGAAGGCAAGCTGTTTTTGCAGTGTCTGGGGGAACAAGAACACCCAGTGTCTCAGGATCCACTCCAAGGACTGCAGGCAAAGGATGGCTTGTCTCCCCTCTAAGGCAGCAGAGAGAGTGGTGAGGAGGGGCCAAGCCACGCCTCCTCAGCACCCCTCACTCAGGACAGCGGGTGGAGTTCAGACCATGACGCTGCATACTTTGTCTCCTTAGGCGTGGGTGGTGCCAGGGTGTCAGTGACATAGTTTGGACCCTTGGTAAAGTAGTCAGTTTGCATCCAGACTAGGAGACTCCTTTGGCTCCCTGAGAAGGTAAGGAAAGTAATACAGCTTGTGCCTGGCCAGACAGGGCCATTGCAGCCACCACAAACCTGGATATTTGGACAGCTGCTCAGACTCACTGAAAACACCCCACTGATCCAGGACAAGCCATGCAGGGGCCTGTCCTCTTCGGTTCTTGTCCCAATCATGGAAAGAATTTAATGGTGAGGCCCCAAATTTAACGCTCATTTGTTGGCAAAGGAATCAGAGCAAAAGCTTTTCTCTCTGAGAGTGTACTGAATGAGTTGCCACTGTCTAGCTAGGGGACTTAGGTTTGTAAGGGTTTCACTGAATGGAAAATTTATGGGGCTGAGCACTCTGCATGGTCTTCTTGCTAACTGGGTGGTGGCACCTGGGGTTTTGGTTGGGGTCTTTAGGTCACTAATTCTCCCTGTTCCCAAGACTTAATGTTTATCATGTAGACCAGACAGTACAACATTCCAGGTGGAGCCCACCCACCCTCACTGACAGCCTGCAAAGCAGCTAACTTCCTCCTTTAATAGTACAGGCCAAATATTACAACTTGATTGTATTATTTAACCAGAACTGTTTTCCTTCATCATTGTGAAGTTTAGCAGGAAATCTCCAAATGGAAACTTTTTTTTTTTTTCCAGCAGTATTTTCGCTAATATTTGGACTGTGTTTTCGGAGCAATGAAGAAACATACAAAGTGTATTAGAATCCTTGACATAAAGGACTTTATCTTTCTGGATAAAGTTCATTTGTTATACCTGGAGAGGCCCAAGAGGCAAGAGGAAATGGCTCTAGGAGCTACTTAAATGTGCCCAGTGCTATGTTTAGGGGAAAACTGACAATTTCAGGTATGCCTTTAAAATATCACAAAGATCATTTTATCAGGACTATGATGGATTAGGTCATGTATTTCCTGTAAAATAATTTCCTGGAGTTCTTCAATGAGGGTAGGACCACCACTTGGTTTATCTAGTTACCTTTTTTTCACCTCAGATGCTAATTAACACATGAACTTTAAGTCTTAGATCTCATTTTAAAGACTCTGGATTTTGGTGTAAACATCACAGGAATACTGAAAGTATTGGGGAGGACTGCAGGACAGCAGCTTTGGTGGCAATTCTAGCAAAGTGGCTGCTTTTGTTCTTTGGGTATTTAGTTTCTGAATGCCCAAGAATTTTTGTTTGATTTGAATTTCTGAGGAGTATCCAAAATGTCATAGACTTGCTTATTTTTGATTCTCTTGCCAGTTCGGGTTAAACCTTGTTTCCATAACACTCCAAAAACACTACGCCAGATCATAGCTGCTGTATATGTACAGGCTGTTTTTCTTCCAATTAGCTGGCATGCAAAGGTTAGTGCCCCTAGTTCAACCTGTAGGGGGATGTGTTAAAGAGGAGAGGGCTGCCTTCAGTAATTTCATTCCTAGAGACTACCATGTCTAGACTCAAGGTGACAGGCTGATGGAGTGTTAAGTCCTCACAGACCAGACTCATGTGGAAGTTTTCCCTGTGAGCAAACAGTCAGCAGCAGGATAGCAAAAGATGCAGGGTATGGGTGAAGTGGGCCTGGGCAGACTTTCCTGGACATCTGCTTTCTCTGTTTGTGGAGGGGCAAAGCAATGGCCTCCTCCAAAAGAGCTGTTCAGCATTGATTCTTGTCATTTTCCTTTTTAAAAAAAATTATTTATGCATAGAACTGGGGTATAAGCCAGAGGTGCAGGGGTGGTGAGAGGCTTTACCAGAGTCACAGTGGAGAACAGAACAGGTTTATTGACAAAGTACACTGCTGAGGGGAGCAGCGGTGGGTCAGAAGAGGTCTGTTGCACCATGTGGGTCACCTCCCTGGCTGGGGATTGAACTCGTGCTGCAGTGGCCCTTATAGCTTCATAGTGCTATGCTTTACCCCATTGCACCACCAGGGAGGGCCTAATTCTTGCCATGGTCAATTAAGAATCAATGAGAACTATGTTAAGGGCTCAGCATTGAAGTGTCACTCCTGGTCAGAAAATCTGGTTTTGGCCTGGAAGTTGCTATGAGATCAAGACCATGGGCTTTGGAATCAGATCTTTTGTCTTTACCTTTCACTGCCTTAATTTCTAAGCGTCATTTTCCTATTCTGTGAAACAGGAATAAATATCTGTCAGGATTGTTTTGAGGATAAATGAGAGTGCATGCAAGCACAGAAGCACAGTAGAAACTTGTAGCTGTTTCTGTCACCACTAGTTACAGATGAACTATAACTAGTTCAATCCTCCCCCCATTTTTAGGAATAGGACTGACTTTAGGAACTGCAGCACCAAGCTTCCTTTACAGTAGGGATGGCCAGGAAGAGATAAAGGAAAGTTATTGGGAAATAGAGAAAGGCTATTTTTTAAAAATAATAGTTTATTTTTACATCATTTTGTACCTTTTTCCATCTCAGTTGTAATCCCTGTGGGCTTCCCATCACCAGATCACCCCTGTGCCATCACCACAGTCCAGTGCACTTTCCCTCCTGCCCCCCCCCATTTTTGATCCCAATCCCCACTCCACCCCTGTAAAATGTCTCTGGTATATAGTTTTCATTATTATTATTATTATTAATTTAGGGAAAGGCTATTTTAAAGGAAATTTATACCTCTGCAAACGAACTTTTGTCTTCATTCCTTTTTATTTTTTCTGCCTGGACCTCAGAATTGGTGGGGACAGTGGGGGTGGGGGTGTTTCTAGCAACCTTACTGTGATCAGGGTGTAACTTGGGGAGAGGAGCCATGCTCGAGGACTTGGGGTCACAGGTAAGATTGTGGCCACATAGCATCCCTGGGTCACCAACCTCTGAGGGACTTTAGGTTATATGAGAGAAGACAACCTTTACCATATTTAAGTCACAGTAACTGGACATAAAATTAGCAGCCGTACCCCTATGGACCATCCCCTCCCTCACACAGCAGACCTCCATTCTCACCTCCTGTCTGGAGGTTACATAAAAGCAGTTTCTAACATCTCACCTGTGTCTCTATCTTTTTTCAGATGTAGCAGCAGACAGGGGTGTGTGTGTGTGTGTGCGCGCGGGTGAGGGGGGGGAGGATGGAAGGGGGAGCCAGGTAGGTGAAGGGGGCCATAGAGAGTGAAAATAAACCTTGATGTTAACTGACCACCATGCTGTGGTCTGCAAATGCTGCCTCCAGGGGGTGCACTCAGCCCAGAGTGCAAGGTGACCATGGTCAGCCTGATAAAGGGAAATTTGTCCGATAAGTTCAGCCTCTCTTCTCTAGGCCAGGAGTGCTGTCCTCACCCCTCCTCCTCGGTGAAATGAAAGCAAGACTTGTAACAAGACATCAACTTGATGGTTTTCTAAATGATGAACTGGAATCAGTAAGTGGCTATACAATAAATGGCCACATGGGGTCACTGCACACTCAAGAATGAAAGGACACTGCCTGCCGGCCAGTCTCCTTTGGAAATGGAGCTGCTTCTGCAAAAGAATGGAAGAAGCTTCTTTTCTGCAAAGCTCAGTTGCCTGAACACACTCAAGTTCCCCCTCAGTCAGGAGGGAAGACTCTGTGTAGACTTTGTCCCAGAAAACAGGCTCTGGATGTTATTGTTATTTTTCAGTGCTATAGGGTTTTGGAGTTTCTAGGTAATTTTTTATTTTTTGGTTCTTGCTAATGAAAGCTAAAGATCCTCTCTGAAAAGGTCCTTTACTCAATACAATGAAAGAAGGCCAGAGACTGTCAAAGATTCCTGCACAGTAAGTGACTGTTTCATGGGTGCGAGGAGCCGGCATTGTGGTAGGGTAAATGCCCCGTTGTGCTGGTCCCAGATAGGGGCTGGAATTCCATGCTGATGGGGCGAGCATGGACAAGCATCTTCGCTTCCTAGAGCCTTCATTTTCTTATTTATAATGCGGGGCTTCTCTCGCTGCCTTGGTGTGTAATTAATGCATATAAAGCATCCGTCAGAGCTGAGCACATAGTGAGCAATGGTCCATGGCAGTGTCTCTCCCACAGGAGGCACCCAGGAAGAGTAGGCCTGGGACGGTGGGCCCAAGTGCAAGTGTGCTTATGTTTGCAGTAGGCTGGGAGAGACACAACAAGGACCTGGGGAGAGTTGCCTCCCAGCATGGTACAGAGGTAGGTCACAGTGCAAAACCTAAATCAGCACAATTGGTGTAATCAGTGGCTCTCAAACCTGAACAAGGTCAGAAGCACCTAGAGAGTGATTGGAACAGATTCCTGGGACACTGAACCTGATGCAGTGAGGTTGTAATCAGCTTTTTTCACGGTCTACAATTTGAGACCTGGATTTCCTACTGTTGGATGGTTGGTCAACATCAGAATGTCTGGTGTGTTTGGAACTTAGGAAGTGTCCAGCAAATCACCCCTAACTTCCCACCGTCATATTATTCATTGTATGTCTCCAAAAAATTTCATTAGAAGAAAGAGTTCCCTAGCTTTTCAACATGTGGAACTCTTTGGTCTAAAACAGTGGTTCTCAAGGTACATTCCCCAAACCAGCAAGCATACCAGCCTCACCTGGGAATTTGCCTCACCCCAAAATTGCCATACAGAGATGGGCGGTGGGCAAGTGCCAGCAAGGTGGATAGAAGCTCTGCGGGTGACACTGCCATATTTCAGTCTGAGAAGCACTGATCTAGAGAAGTGTGGCCCAGTGTTCCAGTCACCGCCTGGTAGCAGATTTGCTTCTAGTGTCATTTTCCTTACACAGCCTTTGTTGGCATCCTCCACCCACATCAGCCTCTCCCACCTCCCCCATCAGACTTTTACCTCTCTGCTCCCTGCTTTGGCACCTAACAATGGAGATGGAAGGTTCATGGTTAATTAGGAACACGAATTTCTACTGATCCTGTAAGGTGAATAATGAAGTTCTTCCCGAGATTTCTACCTGCAAAATGTTTAAGCTTACTTAAGAACCTTAAAAAAGAGAAAGTCAAAGTCACGGTCCATTTGTGGATATAGGGCATGGCTGTAGGGTAAATGAGTTTAAAATCTGTCTTTTTCCACACTCCCCCGGTTAGCATCTATGACCAGCACCTGTGGTCTTGCAGGTCCACCTGGGCCCAGAGCACTGGGTGTACACATATGTAAATGAACACCTGCCCTGAGGGGTGAGGAGATAGAAAGGAGGGGTTACCCTGAGGTAATACCACAACTGTGAGGACACTGGGGAGAGTCAGCCAGGGAAATACTGAGAAACAGCTGGTCTGTCCCCAGTCAGCATTAAAGGCCTATACAAATCTACTGAAGGCTCCAAAATTAGCTTTTCACCTATGAGGACTGAAGATGAACTTACCTGGCCTGGAAGGGTCGCAAAACATGGCCTTTGGACACCCTTCAGATGGCTAATGAGAGTGGCCACCTTTGGCTCAACCAGTGCAATTAGCATTAACGGCACTGGTAACAACAGCCACAGATGCCATGAGCTCTGTATTAACGCTGACCGCGCACTGTAAGTCCCGAGGGTCATACAACTCTTCCCCTATTTTGCAAAGGGGGAAAACAGTTATTCAAAATTTGATGATCTGACTTGCATTCACACAGCTGGTGAGTGGATGCAGGTCCAAAACCTAGCCAGGATGATCTCTGCCACATACTGACCACCCCCACCCCACCCCCATCCTGGCCCCAGTTCTGCTCATTGTACTGCCTGGGGTGTCAGAGGGCTCTGGTAGTGATGCAATAAAACAGGGCAGGTTTCTCTTCCTGCCCCATCAGATTAGCGATCCTACCTGTTGCATTTAACAAGGTTGTGTTCTTGCAGTGTAAGGAAAAGGATACCCCTAAGAGGAAAGTACACCCCTAAGAGGATAATAAGGAAGTTAAGAATCAGGTGTTAGCAAAGCAAGCTGGCGTGCCCCACTTCTTTGTCTGTCTGCATTAAAGGACACACCGGCCCTTGCTCATCTTCCTTTCATTCTACTCCTTTGTATAAACCCCCTGCTCTCTGCCAAAGAGCAGGACCCTGATCATTCAGACACGAGTCTGGGAGCTTACTGCTCTCGTCAGTTTGTCGACAACTTGATCTAGTTTCCTTCTTCTCAAATGGTTCCCTTTTATTGGCTAAGGGAATGGGAAGCCAGGAAACCAGACTACCTGTCCTAGCTCTCCAGCCTTCTGCTGGGCACTGTACCAACAGCCCCTCCAACAATGAGGCTGCCAACAACCAGGGGCACCCAGAGCCAGAGAATGGCCATGGCAAGGAGCAATGAAGAAGTGCTGGCTCCACACAGAGGCCTCCGGTCTCCCAACCTTTCATCCAGGCCACACGTCCTCCTGCCCAGAGGACAACTGAGTAGAGCACCAGGGTCAGTCTTCCACAGAGCAGACCAGGCCGGTCCTCTATCTGCAAGAATGGAGGAGAGAGGGGGTGGAGTGTGGTACCCAGGGGTGGACATGACCCAAGAGACACCACGTACTAACAGAGAGGGGGATGCACTCCTCTGGTGTGAGAAAAGAGGGGGATTCCTTCTCTGAATCAAAATACGAGAGAGAAGGCTCCTCTATACCCTGTATGCAGTAGGTGCTTAATAAATACATATAAGACCCCTGACTGCTTATCTATCCAAAGCTCCCAGAGTCTGTTTTTCCTGTAGTCATGAATTCTAAGGACTTTGCCTCCTTCTACGGTGAAAAGTGCCTATTTTCAGCTTCAATTCATGCCACAGTCCTATTGAGTAACTAAAAGCATTCAGCTGGGATGAGCTCAGGTTCTAGAGCAGGACATGAATTGGGCAGAGCATCCCAGGTGTAAAGACAGGGTTTGGATGAACCCGAGACCCTGGAGGTACAGCACAAAGATTGCCAGTGCCTGGTAGAAAAGGCGGTACCCGGCCCCAGGGTACAGCTCACATGTATGTGTTTAATACAGCAAAAGCAGATTTTGTGAGAAATGTTGTGATCTAGTGAAATTCTTCCTTCAAAGCACTCCAAATCCTCCATCTAAAATGCAATAAAAGCAAATAAACTACAAAGCCACAGGGAGTGATTTTGAATTGAATCTGAATCTCCCCCGTCCCTGGAGGTGTCTTCATCTATTTTCCCCTTACTCATGCCTTGCTCCCAAATCCTTAACTTGTCTGGTCAAAGTCCAGTCATACTCTAAAACTAGCCACAGCAGCCCCTCGGTGGCTAGGGCACTGGTCTTGGCAGTCAGGTATGATCTCTGTCCCCACTGTGTAGACAGGTACATGGTCCTGGAAGCCCGGAGAACCGGCTGGTGTTATACAGCAAGTAGCGGTGCAGCTAAAGATTTGAAACTTCAGTTACTTCTCATTGTCAACCTGGCCCTAGCCAGGTCTTAATTAATTAATAGTTAATTTTATCTGTTAACTTGGTTGGGTTGTGCTGCTATCCTATTTGGTCAAACATAATCCTGGGTGAGTCTACAAGGGTGTTTTGGGATGCGATTTATATTTGCATGGGCAGGCTTTGAGTAACACAGATTGCGCTCCCCTTTGTGCGTGGGCCAATCCCTTTATCTACTTAGCCACATATCTATCTGCTCATCCATCTTTGTGCCTGTGCACACACACTCTCTCTCACACTATTGGTTCTGTTTCTCTGGAGAACCCTGACTAATACAGGAGCCTTTTCAAATTTTATGCTTTTTACAGCCCATGGCACTACACTCACTCCAGCACCAAACCCGTGGCAGAGGCAATTTTAAACCCACAGGCCCTGGGCTAGCAATGCCCATCCCAGAGAAGGGTTCTAACTCCGCCCTGCCCCACTCCCACCCCTCTGGAACGCTGTGGGAAGAGGCTGGGGTCCCAGCAGAGGGCCGGGTGGTGGAGTGAGTGGAGACAAGACTGTAGACCAGTGACAGCAGGGCCAGGTCAAAGCAGCATGGCTGTGTACAGCCTTGAGTGGCCTCATGCTGGGTCTGACCCCTGCCACCGTGGGTCAGGGAGGAGTCTGGGTGCCTTCTCACATGGGGCCCAGGGAAGGCAGCCAACCTGAGCGTCAGAGTAAGTCCCAAGACACATCAGACTTGCACAAGATCCCTTACCATTTATCCAGAAAATGACTTAGGAAGTCAGAAAATGATTAAACACTTCATTTTTCTAGGATAGCGCCGGACTCTGGAAGCAACAAGAAAAACCCCAGCCCACCCCAAGGAAAACAGACATATAACAGGTATTAATATTGTTGTGATATTAATAATACTCTTCATCCCCCTTACATGTGCTCAGTGCCAGGCATTGCTGTCTGTTTTATATTAGTTACTTGTATCATCTAGCTTAATTTAGTCTTCCCAACAGTGCAATGAGAAAGAGTCACTTACCCACACTTGACATAGAATGAAACTTGGGCACTGAGAATTTAAGTGACCTGCCCAAGTTCACACAGCTCTTAAGTTGGAGGGCCAACATTTGTACGCAAATCCTACTTGTTGATAAAAAATTATTGTATAATACTCTCCAAACTTATGTACTAGGGATCACTGAAGCCCAAAGTGGGGCAGTCTGCTTGGGTGGGTGCTAAGGGTGTCCCAAATGGGAGAAGCGTAACAGGTCCCCAGGCAAGGGTGGTTTTCCAGTGGATGGTGCCTAGGGACAGACCTTTGACTCAAAGCAGAACACACATCTCATTAAAGAGAGAAAGTCCCAGTAGGCAAGCAGAGTGTGAGTTAGTCAGGCTTCTCGTGCCACTGTCTCTGCAGCTACCACCTGCAGCCTTGATCTCTTGATCTAGTTAATGCAGAAGGCCCTTGCGAGCATGGGTGTGGGACCTGATTGTGGACACCTGCAGTGTGGGTGGAGGCACGCGCAAGTGTTCACACCTGTGCCTGAGGCGGGGCTAAATACTGCCTGGCCTACACTGCCCCCTGACATGCCAGCCTCCCTGCCTGGTGAGCCTGTGTACCTGCTTCCCTGAGACAGCGTTAACGCCTGAAAAATCCACTGAGTGCTCCGGGCCTCTATCTGTCTGCTCAAATTGATAGTGAGCCTACCCTGGCACTATAGAAAGCCTTGGGAAACTGCACAAAGTGCAGACTGCTTGGCCAGAGGAGGGCAGGGATGGCAATGGCCAGTTGGACCCAGACAGTCACCTGAACAGAACGCCGGGGTTCATGTCCAAAACACGCAGGTTGTGCTTCCTAGGGCAGGCAGAAGGGAGACCTGCTTGTAGTTCCGCAGGACTGCTCTTGGTGCCTGGCGTGTGTGCTCCCCTGGGACATCAGGGCTCACCTGAGTGGCAAGGTGGAGGCTGGGGGCTGTCCCAGGCAGGCAGGACCATTCACCATCGAGGAATAACTGAATGATAACAGAAAGCAGACTGAACTTCGGTGGCACTAACTGTTGTTTGGAAATTCTCCACAGACAGGTATTCCTATTTCCCCCACAGCCAAGAGTTTGGTTTGGTTCTGCCTGGCTTGGTTATTTTTCAAAAGCTTCAGTCCCCTTGGCAGAGGGAAACAGCTGCTTAAAGCAACTGAAGTACAGTGTCAGCCCCACGTGCAAGACACACGTGTGTGATCTAGTGGTTATGCTTTTGAAAAGGGAAAGCCAGTAAAATAAATTTTAAGCATGATTTTTATTTAACCTTGTATGTTAATTCAATAGGTAGTCAAAATAAAGTTATTCACGAGTTATTTTAGGGTTTTTGGTGGCTGTCTTTGAAGACCAGGTTGGCACTGTCCCCATGCTGGCCAGTCCACACGCTGGGGCAGCTTCTGAACTGGCCAGCACAGCTGAGAGGCCTGACCTTTGGATAAAGTGAATCTGAACCATGGTGGTGGCCACTCTGAGCGTCCTGGCCACTTGGAGGTGTTTTGTTTGCTTGTTTATGTTGTTATAATAGGGCCTGACTCAGTCAGCTTGCTGTGCCAGTGAGCTCTAAATAAAGCAGGTGGCCATTAGTCCCTGGGGAGCCAATTCTCCTCATTTCAAAAGCAAAAGCAGAAAGCCACCCTTCACAAGAGGTGGAGTAATAACTGCTGAGAGAAGAGGTGCTTTCTCTGCTTTTATCTCAGTGCTTTAATCCAAAGGCACAATTTTGCTCTCAGTAAAGGTGACATGAGTGGGAAGCTGGAGGAAAAGTGCAGCCAGGACTGGGCCTTCTTCCCCTGAGCCCCCCAGTTTCCTCGCTTCCTAACTAATTAGCCTGAGGCAATTTTGCCTTAAAAGAGAAAAGAATCACTTGAATGATCGATTGGTTTCATTTTCCCATGGGCGAACTAACTATAAATTGGTGTGTTATTTTCTAAGACAGAAAAAAGTATGTATAACACTATGAATGCATGAAAGACTTGGAAGATGGAACTGCTTAGGTGCAGTTCTCACACACACACACACACACACACAACAGTTATTTGTGCAATTTTGCTATGAGCCTACATACATTCTAATTGTATTTCCACTATTCATAGTTTATTTGGTGTTTTGAAGTTGATATGGCATGTGGATAGTTGGCTGGTTCATGGCTTACATGTGGACTTTTCTTTTTGCATTACATAGCCATGTATACTTTTCTGATACACCTAATACACAGAAAATGATTGTTTATAAGACTTATGCTCAAAATATGCAATGCTGGATTTATACTTTGCATCCCAGGAGGTGATTGACAGGAGAGTCAGTTGGGTTGGGCTTGTTGGGGGAGGGAACCAGGAATTATATATTTCAAGAAATGCATCTCTGGTTTGAAGGGTAACATTAACAGTGGTGTCTCCAAAGTGGTGGAACTAATTTATGGTAACTAGTTCAGGGCTACCATCCAGCAACAGGGTATAGCTGTAGAATTCTATGAATCATTCCTCTTTATACTTTAGGAAATTGATGCTTTTCTCAGGCTGTCTTAATATTACTGCTTTAGCCACAGCCCAGATAAAAAGTAACAGCTGTACAACCTCCAACCAAAATCTTGTTGTGACTTTATGAAGTGGTTCAACATTAGATGACTCTGGAACTACAGCTCTTTTTGGATTCCTCAAAGTGTAGCTACACTCTTCTCCAATGAGCTTCTCCCTCAGGTGTCAGAGTCTCAGTCTCTGAGATTTCATTGTGTTCCAACATGCCAGGCACTGAGGAAGGCATCACCTTTTATTCCGGAGACCCTTACTCATGGCAGAAATTAGATGCACCCCCTAAGATTCTTCATTGGCCCAGATGGGCTTTCAGTTCAATAGCTTTGAATCTGGTCACCTCATAAGCACTGTCAGCAACTTGTTTGTGAACCTCTTTCCACTGTTCCTTATCTGTATCAGTGCCTAGATCAGGGTGCAGATTCCTCAAGGAGATGCCAGCAATATTCACTCCAGCCCACATAAATGCACTAAGATCTCCATGCTCCCCAAGGGCCCATCCACGACAGTTTAAATGGTGAAATCCCAGCTTTTGACCCATTAGGCAACAGAACTGGGCTAAATCCAAATTGCAACCACTTCCAATAACATAATTTTTAGGAAAACCACTTATCCTCCAAGCCATATAGAGATATCCACTGGACTGAAAATAGCAAGTAGCTTGAGCTGTATTTTACATTAGGAATGATGAATTTAAAATTGTTCAAGATGTTGGACCAAATGAAAATGATTTTCTCCCTCTTGATGACATGCCCCAGCAATAATAAATTTTCAGTCACATTGTAATCTTTGCCAGACACAATTTTTGATGTTCCAAAGAAAAGATGCTTTGTTGGAGACCCGCATCTCTCCTCTATTTGTCTTTCATAATGTCAACAAGAACAATTTCATCTGCCACATCCATTAAGATACTGGTGGCACAGGCTATGTCAACAGCACCAACTTCAACAACTGTAATCTTGTTCTTAGGGGTGTTCTTCCTTAAGAAGAGTCTGGATCAGCTGATCCTTACTGGACATAGGAGCCCAAAAAACCTAAATCAAGTGACCTCCAAATCTTCCTGCTGTATCACCAGTGCTGCTAAACCTTCCAAGTTCCACAATTCATAATGAGGCCTCAGCCTCTATAGTCTGCATTCTGCCCACATTTTCAAATGTATTAATTATTTTATATTTGGTGTTTTTCTCTAGATAGTAGTATTACAAATATTTAGTAATTTGTTTTCCTAACTTTATTATTAGTTTCTCTCTATTTTTGATGTTCTTTTGAGTGTCTCTTCTCTCTTGACCTCTTCTGTCTTCTCACTTGTTTATCAAAGTTCCTTTGTCACCAATTAATTATGCCACAAAACTGCTCCCAGTGAAGTTCTTTCTGCAAAGCTAGAATCTTTCTCACCAATGGCTCAGTTCTCAGTTTTGTGCCTTTGGTGGCCCTGCTTGTTCTTAAAGCTTCCACTGATCCTGGGAAATCACCGTCTAGATTCTGGAGAACCTACAGGTGCCACTGGAAAGAGCAGCATTTCTCCAAGATGCCCCTGGGACAACTGGGCAGGTGGGCAGCAATGGCAGGACCTGAAGATACCACATGGCACATGCCCCGGGTCCCCAAGGACTCCCATTCTGGGGAGCAAGGGCTAGAGTACCCTTGCTTAGCTTCCCAAACCCCTGGTCAGGACTACCCATCCCATACCCTGCTCCGACTCAGAGAAGATGGGCCCAGGGCGATGGCCACATCAGCCACCCCACAGTGGTGGGAGGAGGTTCTACAGTGTCTCCCCGGGCCTGCTTCTGCCTGGCTCCCTGGCTGTGGGGCAAGGGGTCCAAGCACCCCTCTTCTCCTTTCTCTGTCACTGCCGGTCTCGTGGATTCAGTTTACCTTCTCACCCGTGGCAGTGGTCTCCTCAGAGCGGCCAGACTTTGGGAGCGGCCCCCAGACATTTCATCCCTTCTCTGACCCCCAAAGCAGAGGTACATGACTCTTCTTTCCCAAATGGCTTCAGTGTTCCCTGCTAAAAGAGACGTGTCACAGAAGGTGCAGATGTGATCAACTTGAAAAGTTCCGGTTTTTCAAGTTCTTATAGTTTCTACCTTCTTTGGGATGGCAAGTGGACAGTTAACAAGACCCAGGATGGGTATTTGAAAGGAAGTGTTGCAGAGTGCAGGAAAGTACCAAGATAGATATTCTGCACCATTGGCCTAATGTCCACTAAGTCACACCCTAACAAGTCTCCGTGTTAGATTCATGTTTATTTTATTTTATTTTGACACAAGGGTAACTTTATTGAAGCAAGAACCAAACACAATTTTAAAGGACATTTGAAAAAGGACTCCACACTCCATCTCTTCTCCTAACTTACATCTTCATTGAGAAACTGAGCAAGGTTAAGCTTACTTTTTTCTAGTGTTGCTGTCTTGGCTCGCATCGGTAATCTCATCTTCCTTTCCGATTCTGGCTCTGGAACATCATGATCACTTTCAGAGTCAGTCTCAGAGTCTGACGTCTCCTGTTCTTCCTAGCTGAAGCTGAAGCTGCTATCTTCCTCTGCCCTCTTAGATTCATGTTTATTTTTTTTTTAAAGATTTTATTTTATTTGTGCATACAGAACTGGGATACAGGCCAGAGATGTGGAGGGTGAGAGAATTCACCAGAGACAGAGTGGAGTGCAGAACAGGCAGATCAACGAAATACACTGCTGAGGGGAGCAGCGGGCAGGTCAGGAGAGGTCTGCCACGCCATGTGGTCACCTCCGGGGCAGGCGCGAATCGAACTCATGAGGAAGCGGCTTTAGATTCTCAGTGCTGTGCTTTAACCCGCTGCGCCACCAGGGAGGGCCTCATGTTTATTTTTAAGTAAAAAATGGTGAGTAGTAGAGCGAGCCCTTGATAGTGTGGCCCCCTCCAGAGTCTGCATTTGAGTGTGTGTGCCTGGGAGTGTGTGCACGCACCCCACGGCCGTGAGACGAGGACCTGGCCTCTTCCTGACTGTCAGGGGCACCACTGAACGTGGGACCCTCTGAGGTCACAAAGGGTCTTAGCCACTCACGCAGTGGTCTGTTCTTTCCACTGGGGTGCTGGTGGAGGGAGTGAGGAAGGCTTTGGAGCCAGAGACAGATGCTTGGGAGAATACAGTGGGGAAATGCTAAGCGAGCTGGGTCGGGGGCCTGCTGAGAGATGGCTAGAGCCAGCATGGAAGCTGGTACATTCCTGGAGCCAGTATCAGTGGTCTTGGGTGGGAGAGAGCTGTCCTAAGAGGTCTGCCAGCTGTTTCATAGAGCGAATACCCATGGCCTTGGTAGGATAAATAAATGAATTCATCAGGCTTTGGCACCAATAGCCACTGTGGCTATCACCTGCAGTTTGCATTAATACAGAAGGTGCTTGGGAGTGCAGGCATGTGTCACACGTGCCTGACTGTGTCCACCTGGAGCAAGGGTCTGCACGCATGTGTAGGTGTGCATAGCTGAGTCCAAGAGGCTGGGATAAAAGTAGCGGCAGGGGCGACAGAGAGAACCATGTGGCAAGAGGCTGCGAGATGAGGCATGAGAGAGGATGCCAGAAAAGGAGCAGAGAAGTTCATGGGAGTCTGAGAGGCTCGGCTGCCTGTCTGGCTTGCAGCTCTCCTACCAGGCTGGTGCCTGCATCTCACTTGTGAGACCCCTGCCTGGGTTACCCTGGGAGCACTGACACCTTGCAGATCCACTGAGGGCCCCGGGTCTCCCTTTATCCATTGGCCTGAATCAATAGTGACCCCGCCCTATGCTTGTTGGCCCCATGGGCACCAGCTGGGGTGGTTTGGTTTTAAGTTCCATGTGCATACTTGTCCCTGATGTGTTAAATGTTGTTCTAGAATTTTTTTTTAAAGATTTATTTATTTATTCATACAGAACTGGGGTACAGGCCAGAGATGCGGAGGGTGAGAGACTTCACCAGA
>NW_004567121.1:4753800-4850590 GCF_000260355.1 Condylura cristata | reverse complement strand
ACTTAGTGCTGCGCTTTAACCCGCTGCGCCACCAAGGAGGGCCTGTTCTAGAATTTTAAGTGGGATTGTCTTACAACAGAATGACCCCAGCAAAGGAAACAGTCATAAAGGTGTGGACTATCCTGATAGCCAAATCAGTCTGTTCCTCAGGGGTGTCGTTCTTTACTGGATATAATCACCAGGTGTTCTAGCAGACAGGGGAAGGCCAATCTGGATTTCAGTCATAGTAATTCCGCCGAAGAGTTCTTTTTAGAAACCTTTACACAGGAAGCCTCCTTGTGTTTTGAAAATAAACATGTGTCTCTTCAAATATAAAACTATTTGTATTAGTCATTAGTTATTGAATGATTGCCATGAATTACCACAAAATGGGTGGCTTAAAACACTAGAAATGTGTTGTTCTACAATTCCGTGCAAAGTCAAGGTGTAGCAAGTCTGGGCTTCTCCTGGAAGCTGCAGGAGGTAGAATCTGTTCTTGCCTTTCCCAGCTCCTGGCAGTGCTGGCTCCTTACTCGGGGTTGCTCCTCCCAGTCTCTGCTCCATTGTCACATCCTCTGCTCTGGGTGTCTGTGTGTGTCTCCATGTTTCTTTTATAAGACAAAGGTCATTGAATTTAGGGCTCATTCAAGTAACCCATGGCAATCTCATTTTAAGGTCCATAAATTAATTTCATCTGCAGAGACCCTTTTCCCAAATGAGATCACATTCATATGTCTGGGGACATAACTTTTGGGGGACACCACTCAGCCTTGTATACTGCTTGTTTGGGCAAATCTTCTAGAAAGCAGATATGACCTGAAGTGCCTGAGATACCCTGCTCTGCAAAGCAAGAGCCACTTTAAAGGGGAGCCTCATTCTTGGAGGCAATGCTGAGGCCCCAGAGGCGCAATGGCAGAGTCCATCACTGATGGGTAATGGTTCCTCTCCTCTGAAACGAGCCCTGAAGCTTGAAATCAACAGCCACTTCTACAGGAAACCTTGTTGAAAGTCTCTTTAATCTAGAGGTTAAGGCTAGGGGCAGACTCCATGTGCATATTCAGGGCAGAAAATCTATTGATTTGACAGAAACTTCAGTTTTTGTGGCTTATGTAAATGATTGTCCTTTTAAATTGATGCCTGGATGCCATTTGATTATTGTTTTTTTTTTTTAAGTTATTTATTTATGCATACAAGAACTGGGGTACAGGCCAGCAGTGCTGGGGGGTGGTGTGAGGATTCACCAGAAGCAGGGTGGGAAACAGAACAGGTGGTTCTACTGAAATATGCTGCCGAGGGTAGCAGTGGGTGGGTCAGGAGATGTCTGCCACATCATGTGGATCAGGGCATCAAACTCATGCTGCAGTGGCTGTAGATAGCTTCATAGTGCTGCACTATAACCCATTGCACCACCAGGGAGGGCCCATTTGATTGTTCTTGAAGAGCACAGCTGATTTTAATATCTATCATCTTTTATAAACCCTCATGGCTAAATAGCAGTGTATTTCAGAACAATGGTTTATTAATCACTGTGAGATTTTTGTGGAGTAAGATGGAAGAAGATGTGGAGTTGTATGAAAAACTAGAAAAAAGGCCTGAGTTTGAATTCACCCTGATGTTATAACTATGAAGCTGTGTGACCTGGGCCACCTGGCTAACCTCTCAACTACCTCTTCACTGGTGGAGTGAAGCCTCAGAGTTTGCTTGAGAATTAGTGAGAGTTGTGAAAGTACCTGACATGCTGTCATTACTCAACAAATAACTCTGAATTTTGCCTTTTAAAGGAAAAATGCTTACAATCCTGAAAAGAAGACACACTGATTAATAAACAGCTCTTGCTTATAAACAATGAACCCATCCCCTGGTGGATCACATGTATTCACTATCAGTCCTCTTTATGACTGTGAGACAGACCCTACCATCATCTTCATTTCGCAGAAGGGAAAACTGAGACTCAGAGCAATGCAGTGACCTGCCAATGTCACCCAGCTTCCACATGTCTGAGCTGAGGCGTTGAGCTGAGCCAAATCATTCCCAGGTCTTGCTCTCATCTGCTGCTCCACCATTTCAGGATAAATTTATTAAGGGGAGGGAAAGAAACTCAGGGTAGATCTGAAGATTTCAAAGAGAGAGAATACTTTGGTTGGGGATCTGCAGAACGGTTTCAGGGTGCTGGATTTTAACAGACATGCATGTGCAACTTTCATGGCCTCTGCATGGGGCTGGGGTAGCTTGCTCTCTCTGGCAGTTCCTACTGCCCTAACCTGACACTGACCTTCCCAGAGCTTTGGGAAAGTAAACGAGCCTCTCCTAGAACGAGGGTAGATGCTTCCGAAAAGCCAGGATTTCAGAAGTCAAGAAGAGGGTGCTGGCCCTCAAGTCTTTTTCAACAAATAGGGTGGCCACAGTTATTGTCCAGGTAGAGATGCTCTGGGAATTCATAACCATTAAACTAGAGGTGCCGCCCGGGACTGACCCCCAGAAAATTGAGTCATCTAGTTGCCCGGTTACTGGGCAGTCACCTGCCTGGTCATGGAACGTGCTTAGCCGCAGCCTCTCAGGACAACTCACAGCATGGATAGTGCACGTCAGAGGGGCACAAGGTGGCAGGGTCTGCTAGTGAAGGTCCCCACCTAACAGGACATGACTTGTGAGGGAATCTTGGAAAGCCTTGTGTAGGGGCAGCCAGAGAGAAGCAATGGCCCATCACCTGCCCAGACACACTGAAACCACCACACATACTATAGCCTCCCTGAGTTTGAGGAATTGAGAAGAAGTTGCAGGTAAAAGACCTCAAACCCAAACTTTCCATCAAGAAGGGACTTTCTCACTTATGAAAGAAAGTCGCTATCTGAGTAACTCAGGCAAGAAAGCCAGTGTCTGCTACAGTCACTTTTAAAAAACCCAGGGCAAAAATAGCCTTGTGGGCTGTTTTTCCTTTGCACCAAATTGCACTCACTTTGGGGGGGTTTGTGGTGTGTCCCATGTGAGGATGTGCCCCCTGAACTCTCGCTTCCCCTTTGTCACTCTCACCAGGGAGCAGAGGTACCTTTGAAGGAGAAGTGGTGGCCTGTGACCCTGTGTGAGGAGCAGCAGCTGTGCCCAGGCCCCTCTCCCAGTCTTGTCTTGGCATCTAATCCCCTTCAGGAGGCCCTGTCTGAAGAAGGGGTAACACTTAGCCTTGTTAAGTAACATGTCCTGGGCAAAAAGCTGGGTCCTAAGGGTAGGGGGTGACCACAGGCTAGTTTTGTTTGAACACAGAAAGGGGTGGGTGTCACAAGGGTGCATAGGCAGCAGGAGGGGGCTGGAGGTGACAAGCCTCCCTTCCTCACACTTGGGCACAGCACCAGTGGTAAACAGAGGAGAACAAGTTGTTGAAGCTTCTCCTTTCTCTGAAGAATGAGCCAGGCTAGTGTGGATGCCATTTGGTGATTGAGGCCTTCCTGCCTCTCCTCACCCACAGCCCTGCTCCAGGTCCCTGGGTCCTTCCTGGGGCCACAGGGCAGTGTGATAAACGCGAGTTTCTTGGGCTTCTCTCTGGAGCAGAATTTATTCAGTTACCAGAGACATCCCACAAATTTGCTTTGTCTACGAGGAATAATTAACTAGTGTTAGTATGATATCAGAAAATTGCTAATTATGGCGATGAGCTAACACAGCGATCTGGGAACTTGTGGAGCTATAGTTAGTGATGACAGAAAAGGAAAATATTTGACTGTTTTGTGCTGCACTCAGGTTCTCAAGAGGAGGCGAGAGACAAGGCTTGGCACCGTGCCACAGATGGAGCCCCTGGTCCCTGAGACTCCATTTTCCTCCTGAGAGTTTGGAACAGAAGTGGTTGGCTAGAAGTTCAAAATATGTGAGGAACAAGGACCCCTGGGAGCTAATATCACCAGGTCCTAAAGCCTGGAGAGGGACTGTGCTGCCAGTTCCCGCCCCCAAAACACTCTCATGCTGGCAGACTCAAGTTCTCATGCTCACATGCTCCCCCGCCAACATGCATTCACACATACTCACACTCTTAGAAAACCTCAAGTTTTCACACCATTTTCCCACAATTCATCCATACACACTCATGCATTCTCAACCACACTCATTCACCCAGTCTCACACACACATACCATGATTCACACCCACATGCTCATACCCACACTCACATAGGCTTGCCCCATGTCAAACACATTAGAGCTCTTTTCCTTGTCCCCAAAATATCAGGTGGTCACATTGCTGCCTTAGGCTCAGATGCCTTGGGTTAGTCAGATCCTGAGGCAACCTTAAAAGAGTAAATTCTCCACATTCCATATGTCTGGGTATTGAATAGAGGAGGACTGAGCTCCAGTAGGTGATAGAACACAGCAACACAGGTATAAATTCCGCTAGGCTTAAGCTCCAGTTGATGTTGTTATAAAGTACTTTCAATTACTGCAAAGGAAAAAAGTTCAACTGAGTATCTATCTTTTCTGCCATATCAGGTGTGGGATGGGGCAGAACAGCTGCAAGGAGCCAGCTGCCTTGGCTCTAGTTCCTCTCCTAGGTGTTTTTCAAGTGTAGTCAGGTCTGAGAACTGCTGGGTATCTAACTACCGTCCATTCAAGTTATCAACTCTGACCAAACACCCAGATCTCGGGTTCTAATATCATCCTCAGTAAAAGGAGCCAGAGTTCACGACACAACATGAGCTTGGAGAATCTTGTAGTGCAAGGATGTGCTCAAGGAGCTCAATGATGGGGGCATGTCAAGGGATACAGGAGCCCTTTGCCTGAGAAGAAACTGTAGAGTGCCAAGAGGCCAAAGATAGAACACTTCAAGAAACGAAATATCGGACCATAAGCAATGTATGAGGTAATTATTCAGGAGTCCATATTGATACAAAGATATGACTGAATAAACTGACAAGGGAGCATAATTAACACTCCTGTCAGAAGGGTTTCTAGCAGCTTACGTAGATACTGTTTCTCCAAGGAGATAGACTGTTACCCCTACCCCTTAACCCTGGGCCATGATGATAACTTCCAAAGAGTACAGTATGCAAAGGAGGAAAAGAGTGACTTTACAGAGGAAAAACTCTGCAAATGCAAGCTCAGTCTGGTGATCAAGGTCACTACCAATGACTATGTCAAGCACCCTTGACTGGTGACCACCTCTGGTGTCTTCCTCCCCAAACCCATCACCCCAAAATGTCCATGAGGAAAACATCAAATGAACCCAAACCAGGACAGTATACAAAACACCTGACCAGTATTACTCAAAATTGCCAATATCGTCAAAATCAAGCAAAGTCTGAGAATATGTGATGTGGTGCCCACAGAATCCTGGTATAGTGAAGGACTCTGTAAAACGGAAAGGCGTCTGAATACAGAACGAAACTCCACTAATAGCAGTGCATTGATGCTGGTTCATTAGTTGTGACAAGGGGACCTCAGTAATGTCAAGTTAATGGGGAAACTTGACGAGGAAAGGATGGGAACTCTGAACTTTCTGTTAATCTAACCATATTCTAAAACAAAAGATTCATTTTTTAAAAATCCCGATTCACAGTACATGTAAACCAATGAACTCAGAATGTCGTGAGTGGGAGCTGAGCACTAGGACCTTTAAGATCTCCTGGATGATTTTGATGTGATGGGACTCTGAGGTCTATTTGCATCTTTCTGGGCCTACATTATGTTTGGATCCTTGTTACTAGCAGGTCCTGGCTCAGCTGGGGCCTGGGAGTGAGGGCAGTTCTCCCAGTCCTCCCCAGAGCAAAGGTATGAAGGTGGGGTGAATCCACAGTGACATCTTTGGAGTTGTTGGGTTCTGAGGGTGAGGTCCTTGGGTTTATTCTGGGAAAGGTTTCACCAGTGCTCCCCTTTCAGCAGTTCCAATGAGTTTCCCAAGGGAATTTCTCCAGGACACAGAGACCTCAGTTAGATCCAAAAGGGCAGGTTTATTAAAGAAACAGAGCAATAAAGGACACTTGCATAGACAGAAAGGGCAGGTTTGCTGAGAGAGGCCTGCATGGTAGCAGGCAGGCAGCCTTGGGGAGAGCTGTCTCTGCTGAGGGAGGTCAGTGAAGAGAAGTCCTGGCCTGGTACTGGTCAGGGGCATGCACGGGGATGCTGCCTGGCAGAGGGAGGGGGTGGAAAGTAGCACCTGCATAGGCACAGGTAGGCAGAGTTCTGCTGCTCCCTGTCCGTGTGGAGAC
Organism: Condylura cristata; assembly: GCF_000260355.1. Taxonomy (NCBI): domain Eukaryota; kingdom Metazoa; phylum Chordata; class Mammalia; order Eulipotyphla; family Talpidae; genus Condylura; species Condylura cristata. The sequence continues at coordinate 4,844,427 of NW_004567121.1, read as the reverse complement.
TGTGCTGATAAGTCTTCTCTGGGGGGGGGGCGGGGCTCGCCCCATCCAGGAGTGGTTTGTTTTGCATAACTATGTAGAACTTGAAAGGGCCTGATTTCTACAATGGCCCTCAATTTCCATACCTTCACCTTTGGGTCAGAGCTCCTGACACTACTGCAGTCTGATACCTATTTGGGGTCTCCTGCTTTATGAACTAGGCATTGGTGCCTAAGGGTTTTAATTCCTGTAGCTAGGTCAATGGCTATGTTAATTCCTCTGCCCCACCTCCAGCTCTTGGCATTGGGTGAGTCAGGTTTCTGGCACCTCCTTTCCATTTTTTCTATTCTTATCCTTCATCAGGAGGGACCTAGCTAATTGAGTCTTTACCACCCTCTGCCTCCAGGTGGCACTCGGTAGCCACCATCCTGCTTCTGCAGTGGAAATGCCTGGTGACCCCCTACTAGCTTTTTGTCTGTGTTCCCCAGACAACTGGGGGGAGGGAAGGTGCTGTGACAATTATAGAACACCTCAGGGTATTTCTCAGAAGTGGAGGGGAGGGTGAGGAAGAAAGAACCCTGCCTCCTCTGGGTGGATCCTGGCTGAAACTTTACCTTGGGTTTTACCTCCTATTGCGGCAAAATAATTCACCCCTTATGCTCTTCGTAGCCAATGGAACTAGACTATTTGTAAGCGTTCAGGCCTGTGCACCATTTGCTTTCCTCATTCCAACCCCATCATACCTTCTTTTTTTTTTTTTTTTAAGATTTATTTATTTATGCATACAGAACTGGGGTACAGGCCAGAGGTACAGGGGAGGTGAGAGGATTCACCATAGACAGAGTGGGGAGCAGAACAGACAGACTGACTGAAATACACTGCTGAGGGGAGCAGTGGGCGAGACAGGAGAGGTCTGCTGTGCCATGTATGTCACCTCTGGGGCTGTGGATTGAGCTTGCCATGAAGCGATTGCGGCAGCTTGCAGTGCTGTGTCCTGACCCGTTGCACCACAGGGAGGGCCCCCATCATACCTTCTAACTCATGGGTGAAAGGCTCCCTCAGCAGCCAGGAGGAAACTCCTGCTTGATTCCCTTCTGTTGCAGCTCAGGTTCTTGCCATCAGGTCACATTCTTCCTGGTTCCTGAGGTGCTAGCACAGGACCACACACAGCCTCACCTTAGCCACTCTCCTTCAGGCAGGAAGTGGTCAGACAGTGAAGCCTCAGGGCTGCTGGGCAGGAGGGTGAGAAGAGGGAGCACAGCCTATCTCAATTTTCAACGGAATCCCTCTTCTGCCCAGTCCCAGGCTGGGACTTTTCTCTGCAAGAGACAGGGTGGACTGCCACTGAGACAGTCTCACAACAGACTTGACTCAGAGGGAGTCCATAGTAGAGCAGGGTGTGTGTGTGTGTGTGTGTGTGTGTGTGTGTGTGTGTGTGTGCATGCATGTGTATGTGTGAGTGTGAATACCACAGGATCTCCAGAAGGAGGAAGACACTTTCTAGAGCATATAGGAGGGAACAGAGCCTTTTCCACAAGCTGACCAGTAAGACCTCAGCACTGACCTGAGCCTAGGAATGATGCTCGGCATAAACCTTGTGGGAAAAAGAAATCCAAAAAGAGAAAATGCAGAGGCCAAGAAGCCTGGAGCAGCTCAGAGCAGACAGACTTTTCTCCACACACAGGGAAAGATGTTCTCATGACTGGCAATGTGAAGAATTGAAAATTGTGATCAGAGTCCTTTTAAATTACCTCAAGATAGTTTTATGTAGTTATGGTTAACTTTAAAACATTCTTTTGTCCTCATTCTAAAGGAAGGACCAGCTATTCTTTGATTGTCCTAATAGCAACCCATGTTAATTAAGCTCTTCTGGGGTTTGTTGCAAATCTATTTCTGGTTCAAATGCCCAGAGGAGCCTAAGGAGCTAACAGTCACATTGATAGACTGTTGCTCTAGGAAGACAGTTCCAGTTTGAATCTCCAGGTAAGCAAGGTGTATAGGAGGGAACATTTAGAAACAGCCTGTCTCCTCCCTCCCCCAACCCCAAAAAGTGCATTCTGAGAGGAGGGCTGATGTGACTGTTTTGTTAAACATTACAGTCCCAGGAGCAGGAAGGAGGGCAGATGTGTTATCAAGCTGGGCAAGATGAAGGGTCAGTGGATGCTGCCTGGAATAAGACTCAGCTGTTCACCAGAACAGTGAACACTGGCTGCCCTGTCCAAGCTTTACAGAGCAAGGACATGTCATGAGGTGTCAACTGCACTTTACAGGTGATATGTGTGTGATATTTCTCACAGGTGTTCCACACCTCAGCACCAAAGAGAAGACCTGAGCAGGTGTGGGTGTCGAGGTGCTACAGTTCACACCTGCAGGGACCTGCTCCCAGGAGAGTGACTGGACTAAGAGGTAAGACTGACAGGTCTGAGGTGATACTCAAGGGTGTCCCCCCCCCATCCTCCCAGGCCTGGGCTCAAACAGCACAGAGTAGCTGGCAGGCATTCAGACATAAAGGGTGGCCAGCTCACCTCATGACCCTGCACAAACAACTGAAGTCCTGAGATGAATGACTTACACAATATTACACCAGCACCAAGGCTGATATGGATGAATTACGCAAAATAACAAGAGCACCGAGACTCTGGCTAGCGAAGATGACCAAAAAGCAATCACAGCCAGCAAATAGTACTGTAAGCTCATCTTGAATGCTAGTCCTTAGGGAAAGCAGATTTCCTCGAAGAAGTGGAAAGAGGTAGTGAGAGACTCATGGACACTGACAGGCGAGCAGAGTACTTTTCAGAGCTGCAGAAGTGGGCAGCAGCGAGCATCTTGGCATTTCTCTCCACAGCGAGCACTCACATTTCTGTCCTGGAGGAACGGGAATCACCAACATCATTCACTTCCAGTTTTGGTTAATATATAGCTTCCAAACAGAGGGAGATAGAAAGAGGATAGGAATTTTCCTTGAGAAACTGATGAGTTACAAGGGAGTGAGCAGGAGGAAAATATTAGAAACGAAGAATGGGGTGCGAGAGGGGAAATCCTCCGTGTCATTACTTACTATTCAGTTGCCCCTCATCTGTGGTTTCATGGTCCACAGTTTCAGTTACCTGTGCTCGACTGTGGTCCCAATGTGTTACTTACAGTGAGATATTGAGAGAGAGAAAGGCCATAATAACTTTTTTTTTTTTAACAGTATAGTTGACACTTGAACAACATGAGTTTAAACTACTCACACCCAGATTTTTTTCTCTCTCTGCCAGTTCCTCACTCATGGATTCAACCAATGGTCAATTCTGGGTTAATAACCTCACAGACGAAAGAGCTGACTGTAAGGGATGCGAGCATGCTCTCACTTTGTCTCTGAGAGTCCTGAAACCAATCCTTAGATAGATAGCCAGGGATGTCTGTAGTGAAGTTGTTGGGAGACAAAAGTTACACATTGATTTTTCAACTGTGTTACAGGGCTGGTGACCCTTACCAGCAACTATTCAAGGATCAACTCATATGGTTGTAATTGTTCTATTTTATTAGTAGTTGTTATTGTTCATCTCTTACTGCACCTACCTTATTAATGGAACTTTATCACAGGTATATATGGATAGGAAAAAGAAAACCTGGTACATATGGGTTGGTACTATACTTCGTTTCAGACATCCATGGGGCTCTAGGATGGGATCCCCTGTGGGTAGGGGGAACCACTGTATCCTACAGCAGAGGACCACAGCGGGGAGGAATGTGACAGAGCCCTCCTGTCTTCTCAGAAGGAAGCAGGACACTTCGAGGAAGCAAGTCCTGGTCCAGGGAGGCTGCGTCCAGGTGCACGTGGCCGCGTGTGACAGATGTGGCAGGCACAGAGGAGGGTGGGGGTGAGAGCTGTAATTGTCGATATGAGTGAAAACTTGTTTCTCAGGGTGACAGTGCAGGGCATCTGGACCCCAAAGATTCTCTTGCATGTTTCAAATGTTATGATAATATTTCAGTGCAGTGGAGCAAAAGCTCTGGGTATTCTGTAGAATCTTGATTCTATGCCTGAAATGTCCTCACAGGTAGACTTATGTAAAGGACACAACAGAGGGGGTCATAGATTTTGAAGTTTATTTCCTCATTTCAAGCGTACCCCTTGATCACACAAACAGATTTATGAAAACTCAGCATTAGCAAGCAATGTCCATGTGTTGTTAAACGTGATCGCATTGAGAGTGAGAGAGAGTTGGTGCGGAAATAGAGCGGACAGCAGGGTGGGAGCCTGACGGCCTTGGCCTGGCCCTGTAGTAACTTCACTCATTGGGTTGATCACCTTGGGTCATCCTGCCCTGGGGAGTCTCCGCCTCTCAGACAACTCCTTTCCAGCAGAATTGCATTTTGCTCCTTTCCCCTCCTGAGCCATCTGCAGAGGGAGCAGAGTATAATAACACAGAGACAACGAGGCCTCAATCTTATCAGAGGTAGAAAGGAGTCTGGCTCCTTCTCCAGTCTGCCGCCCTCAACCTGTCTAGGAGCCTACACAGTGGAATTCATCCGTGGGCTGCTGCACCCCCAGTTCCCCAGCACCTTCCCCTCCTCGGAAATCTGAGATGGTTCCTTCAAACAGGGCCCTGTGGGCCAGGAATCAAATTGGCCTGGCTCCTCTCTGATCTCCGAGTCTGTGAGCAGGGGGTCCGGCAGCTGTAGTAATTCTACCCCTGCACAACCCCACTTCTTTTCTTTTCCTGAACAAGATTTATATGGCAGGGTTTAGTCTTACCGCAGACATTCCCAGGAGAGGCCCTGAACTCCAGCACCACACAGCCCCTTCAGTCCTGTAACTTAACTTTCAGATGGGCTTTCAGATAAAATTGGGTTGATACTTAAGGAAAATTGAATTTGTGTGTGATTGAGAAACCACTTTACACTACACGATGGCCTGTGCTAACCCTTATGCCCTGGGGGCTGGGGGCAGGGAATTGCACGTGCACTCTGCAGTTTAAGATGCTTCATCCACCCCGCCCCAAGTCTATACGGAGTAGTAGCTTGAACTTGGAGTCAGAAAATCAGATTTGAGTCCTGGCTTCTGCGGTTGCTGCCTGTGTATCCTGGGATGGGCTACTTACCTTCTCTGTGCTCAGGTCTCTTGCCTGTAAACAAAGGTAATAACCTTGTAGGGTTGCTGTAAACTAGTGCATTTTAAGCACAGTCCCTGGTACAGAGAAAGCGGTCAATAGATGTTAGTCATTATTATGAGGTCATTTCATTAACTCACTTAAGCCAGGAGCCAATTACTTCCATCATTACTGACAAGTGGATGGTGTCACCATACTGAGAAACCAGAACCTGCTAAGTAGGTGTGGGGACCAAGAAACAGACCCTGGGTTATGATCCATCCCTGCCCAATGTTAGTTCCACGTGCGTCAGGTATTAGAACTTGACTGCCAGGGATATTAGGGAGGGGAGGGTGTAGGTATTAAGTGACACCAAATAATGAATAACATTGCTTACAAGTGCACCCCCAAATGAACTGGGGCTGGAGACATTTTCAACAAGATGGCCCTGAATACTAGGGGTGCAGTTATGTTCTTCCCCACCATGGGATATAGACGAGCTCAGTCTACAGTGAATGCCCTTTTATTTACCTGGCTATGTCAGTTCCCAGACAGCCTGGGCCTTGCTGCTGATCTGAATAGTAATCAGCTTCTCATGTCTCCCTGTCTTTACAAGAACCCGGGACACTAATAGCATCCCCAGGGAGGGGCTGCATCTTTGCAGAGTGTCTGCTGCGATGCACAGCTTGCCTCTTTCGTCCTTGTAGGCAGCACCAGGGGATAAAAAGGAATTTTAACTTGGCCGACAGTTTCATTTAAAAAACACAACAGAATAAACACTCCTTTCTGCTGGCCACAGTGGACCAACCTTTATATCTTCAAACAATTACTCAAAATTATTACTTTCAATGGAAAGTCCACTTTATTTTGTTTTTAAAATTGCCCCAGAAAATGCCTAGACTGTGGGTATGTAATTCAGTACCCCAAGAAATTGTGACAGCCATCCTGTACCCTATTCTAAGTCTTCTCTACACAAAGAGGGTTGCATGGGAGGAGCCCTGGGTGCCTGTGTGTGCAGGTGCGAGAGGAAGCTCCTGGACTATTATAAAAATGGTTTTATTTTAGTGTCCTTGAAATTGGGTTCAGCCTTTCTTTTACTTGGTACAGGCTTGGTATGTGAACAGCTGGATGGGTTGAGGTCCTGTCCACGGGGCTTCCAGTCAAGGAAAGATTCTGAATGTTTCAGCTGGATGGCTTGGCCCTGTCCTGTGGCCTGGGCCTGCTGTCCAGCCTCCCAAGGTATACAGGGATTGGAACATAGCCAGGAGCTTGGTGGAACAGGAGGCCCTGTCTCAGTGAAGCTGGGTCTCCCTGTGGACTTCCAGCCTATACTGCGCTTGTCACCCAGCCCCTGGGAGAACACAGATAATTACTGTAGGGACTTCGGAAGAGGTCTCCATTCCCACAACTAAATTTATGCCACCAGAGTTTTTTCTTTGCTTAAGTTTAATTGGTGCAGTCATTATGTCAGAGTGAATGTTATTATTTGAATTAAAAGCAGTAAACTAGAAAAGACATCCTGTATTACAGTTCTCGCTGTCCTAAGGCTAACATGCTTAGCAAAGAGCCCCTAGGACCTAACTGGGCACCATACTGCCCCCCCCAGCCCTCCCAGGGCTGTCAAGTTGGCCCCAAATAATTGTTAAGTGAAGCACTGAGCATACACATCTCTAGACTACATAGATGGGGAAAAAAAGAACTCTGCACCACTTTCTGTAGGACTTTTTTCCTATCGTGCAGGATTTCTTACCAAGAGAGTGCTGAGCAAAGTGATGAGGCAGCATGCATGTGTGCAATGAATGGATGAATGTGTAGTGCCTGTGTACGTAGGTCTGTGCTGTGCTTGTGCCGCATGAAACAAATTAAACACCAGCCTTTCCTTTGGTGAGCTGTATGGTGCCTCCATGCTGGGTGTTGGATGACATGTACCAGTGATGGAGGAAAAATACAGACAGGATTTCATATTTATCCTTTCATCCAGCAAAACGTATATCAGATTACAGAAAGACAGAATGTCTGTAGGTAAAATTGCATTGCAAAGTTTTATAAAGTCATCAAGGTAAATCTTATTTTGTAAAATTGCCACAAAATGGTGACTGTTCTCATGGATTTAATTCATTCCTTAAACAAAGAACATCTTGATTTGATTCCATTTGTTTTGGAGCCTACATTCTACAGATTTTTTTTTCCAGTATGGTATAAAAATGTAAGAATGGTAAGTGAAACAGCTAGATCATTTTGTCAGATGTGTAGATTTCAACTAGCAATTATACAGAGGCTTAAAACTTGCTTCAATGTAGCCAGTATAATTATTCTAATCACCAACTAATATTTGGGATTTACTGCCCCCTCCTTGCCCCTTCTCAAGCCTTTCCTCATGGGTGTCTGAAGTAGCCTTAGAGACTTAGCATCTTGATCATGGCTTGGTCTCAGGGATTTCACCCAGATTATAGTCAGGCCCAGGGGAAGTAGCAGCAAACTGTTTTGGGTTAACTCTTTAGCACACCAACTTTCACCTGTGTGCCACGAACCCCTCACTGCATTCAGATCAGTATGAGAATCTTTTATAAAAGTGCACATTCACCCTATCATCCCACCGCCTCTCAGAAGGATGCTGGGTGGGCGAGGCCAGCTAGTCCCATATATAGCTAGCAGGGAGGGCTGTGAGGCAGGAGGGAGGGTGAGGATAGCAGGCTTGACCTCTGAGTGTGTGACAGCTCCAGATGGGAGTGTGGATGGTCTCCCCCCACAGAGTCATGTGGCTGAGGCCACACTGACCACAGATGTTCTTCTAGGCCCAGGGGAGCAAGGCGACATGTAGGAATGATGGCTTTACAGTTATTGCTGAAGTTTCTCATTGATTTTTGAATATTTATTGAAATTAACCTTCTAGCATATTCCAAAGGACATTACAAACAGAGGTAAATGGAGAAAACTTGCTGTCAAGCAAGTTCAGCGTTCCAACTGGCTGACTCACCAGCTTGTGAGAACACTGTGGGCACAGCAAGGAGGGAAATACACCTGGGAAATACCAAAGGCCAAACTCGAAGGTGGAAAGTTCAGAGTAAGAGGAGCCAGATAAACCTGAGGTTGAATCTTGACTCAGTGACTTCCTGTTTGGATGACTTGGAAGAGTAATCAGACCTTTCTGACAACACTGACCTCTCCATTCAATGCACATCATAAGGCTGCTTCATGGAACTGTTAGAAATATCAGCCAGGCACAGTGTTCACAAAAATACACTTCAGCGGCTCTTCTTATACAGCTACTACTTCAACACCTCCGCGGTCCTGTCCTGGCTGGCAGTGAAGACCTAAGTTCTGAAAACTCTTTCACAGTTACTTGATGCCTTTGACCTTGTCTTTACCACAAAAGTTGCTGCCACCCTAAGAATGGGCCTGGTGTCCCCTGTTTACACAGTTCTGTCCCTCGTGGAGTTGTGCAGTATAGCTGGGCCCAAGCAGCTCCCTGACAGCGGGAGCTCGCGGTCAGGATGGGGAGAGCAGAGTGGCAATCTGTGCACACCTGGGCTGGGTTAGGGCCATGTTGGGGAGGCCCTCTGCGCCCAGCGGGAGCCCAGCATTGGTGGTGTCAGTCATTACCTCACAGGCCTTGGTTTGCTTTTCAAATTTAGGTTACTATGATTTGCACCTCCAGCTACTCCTCCTCACCTGCCCTCTTCTAACGGACCCAGTTCCCTTCCAGTCAAGTGCAGTTGGGAAAGTGTATGGCTGGAGATGAATGAGAGAAGCACAGGAGGAGACAGGCCGCCTAGGTTTTTCTGGAAGTCTGTGTTTTGCCAACCCAGAGGAGGTCTGTCAGTTCTGGCATTGGTCCTAGCAGACTTGAATAGCACAAGCCTGCCATTGCTTGAAAAAACCATTTAGCCACATTCCACTTACCCGCTTGCTGATCCCATTACAACTAGACCTTAAAAGGGATGCCTTGCCCAACCACATGGAATAGATAAAGAAACTTTAAGAGACTTAAATATAACTTGTTCAAAGACCCCAGCCAATTGCAACTCTTAGTGGGGGAATCGAAATAAAACATACTTCATGGATTCCCAGCTCTCCCCTTGTCTATTTACATGGGCAACTTGTGCCCTCAAGTCTCTGTGATGTGTCACTTCATGTTCACATTTACAAATGTCATGAGTAATTCCTGCATATATTCGTTGAATGGAAATGTGTTCAGAACTACACTCAGGTAGGCACTAACTTTTTTCTGAGTCACAAAGTCACATAAAGTTCCAAGTTTTATATAATCTCACTTCTAGAGACACACCCCTAAAATTTAGTGCATGATTCTCTATCTTCTTTTCTACACTAAAGCTCTCTTATTGTTGCTCCTCGACTATTTCGTTCATGTACTCCTACCATTGATGCTGCTCTGAGCTTGCATTTCTCACTTCCCATGTCAATACAAGCAAGTCTAACTCATTCTTACAACATGGTGTAGCATTCCTTTGTGTGGATGACCCAACATTTCCTTAAACTTCTTCAGAATTAATTTAGGTTGCTTCTATATTTTAAGTGCTTTTTGGTTTTTGAATAAAGCCACCAAGAACATTCTTGAGACTTTGGGCACTTATAGAAAGGCTTGGGAGGCTTAAATCTTTAAAGTAGAAATACTGAGTCAAATGTATGAACTGTAAACATCTCAGCAGGTGTGGCTAAGTTATAACCCAAAAGGTGTTACTGATTGACATTTGCCCAAGGATATACCCAAATGCCTATTTACCTCTGAAAGCTCACCAAGCCAATCTTCATCAGCGCATTTTAAGATTGGCCAGTCTGATGAATGTCATTGTGTTTAATTTGCTTGTCCTTTATTTATTTATTTATTTTTAAGATTTGTTTATTTATGCATACAGAACTGGGATACAGGCCAGAGGTGCAGGGGCGGTGAGAGGCTTCACCAGAGACAGAGTGGGGAGCAGAACAGGCAGATTGATGAAGTACACAGCTGAGGGGAGCAGTGGGCAAGACATCCCTCTCTGGATGTTGAAGAAACTGCGCCAGCTTCACAGTGCTGCACTCTAACCTGTTGTGCCACCAGGGAGGGTCCTAATTTTCAGGTATTGACTAACTCCTCAGGAAAGGCTGCCCAGGTCTGGGCTGGTTTCCCCCTCCTGGCCAATCTCTGCTTCTTGGTTCTTTTCTTGCCCCTTAGCATATATGCAAATGATTAGTATCTGTAAAATTTTAGCAACAGCCATAGCAAAGCTTAACCAGAAAAGACAAACCCTGAGTTGGGTGCAGTGATAGATGACTTTCAGACCATAGGCACCACCCCATGCATCCACTAGCTCAACTAAGTCAGTAACCCTTGTCATATGTCATTACTGAGACACTTCCTGGCCACCTGACTCAGTGGGGAAGAAAGTAAAGGAGATGAAGAGACTGCATGAAGGGTAGTTCTGTCTCATTAGAAGGTGTCTTTTCTCCAGCCACTCAGGCAGCCATCTCCACAACGTTCAGGAAGCAATGTTCCTACCTTAGGTCAAGCTTGTGGGGATAAGGGCAGGGTCATGGAACCTCAGCCCTGCTGGCCTGCCTCACAGCTCTCCTTCTCATCCGTTTTAAAGTCTGACCTGTTGAACTACTTCTCTTTCCAGTGCAGGCAGGTGCTGGCTGATTGCTTATTTTTGTCAACTGTGGGTCATACCATCCCAGCACAACTGTAAAAATCCGCTGAGCAAAGACTAGATTTTGTCCACATTCAGTGCCCAACCAGCACCAACAAACCTCAGCCCTGGTGGTGCCAGTGGTGGTGAGAAGGAAGTTGTAGGGCAGGTGAGTTCTGACTCTGCCCTGAATCTGAAGAGCTCCAGTGTGCAGGGGAGTTCATGCTGGCCAGGTTCCCTAGACAGCTTGACCTGCCCTCCCTTTCACTGGCTCCAACTTAACCTCATCTAATGAGGCTTGGAAAAAGCCAGTTCCAGAATTGGCAAGAAACCTGTCTTGTCCAGGTGGTCACAAGACCACCCCCAAAGCCAGTTTGGACTTCTGCCCCTGAGAGAAACTCCTCATAAAACAAGTTCTATGTTTCTTCTCTCAGAAACACATTCCTGAAATTAACATGTCCCCAGCCTCACCAAGGTCCCTGCCGGATGGAGGAAGCAACAATATATGCTCATGTACCCATCCACTAGGTCTGATTTTTTTTTTTTAATTTATATATTTGTGCATACAGAACTGGGGTACAGGCCAGAGACTCAGGGGTGGCGAAATACTTTACCAGAGACAGAGTGGGGAGCAGAACAGGCAGATCAATGAAGTACACTGCTGAGGGGAGCAGCAGGAGGGCCAGGAGAGGTCTGCCACACTATGTGGTCACCTCTGGGGCAGGCGGGAATCAAACTCATGCGGAAGTGGTTTCAGCTTCTTAGTGCAGTGCTTTAACCCGCTGCGCCACCAGGGAGGGCCCAGGTCTGATTTTTTAAAAGGAAAAATGCTCACATTTGTAGCACTAAATTGATTCCGATAATCTGTAAAGATTATTTTTTAGTACTATGTTGCTTTCATAGTACTTGGCCTAAACACAATTAAGTCTATTTTAGCTAAGGTTTATACTTGCAAAGTGTGAATAGCATAATTCATTCGACCCCATATATATATATATATATGGAAGTGAGTAAAGCTTATTAGCATTTCTCAGGCATTTTTTCAGGAATTAGTTGCTACATTTTATACCCCACCAGAACATTTCTTAGTTCTCTTTGGCAGCCATTCCTAAAATCAGGACTTTAAAGATTCTTTTGAATACATTTGCTATATGACACCTTCTATGGAAGGAAATGTTCCCTTCCTTAAATTTTTATACCTGTGGAAGAATATCATGAACTAATATGCAGGAAAAGTTGTTGAAGGTTGTGATTAGTGAGGTGAGAGTGTGTGGCAGTGGGCACAAAGGACATTTAAGGGGTAAGGAAATGGAATGGTCTCTTACCACTGGAATATTTCAGCCTGGGACAGAAGGACCTCAATGAATGTCTTAACAAATGAGGCTCATTTAAGTTATCTTTGTTATAAAATTATGTCTGCTAATTTTAGAGAAGAAAAGTTTAGAAGAAGAAAGTTATCCATTTCCCCACCTAAAGATAGTATTTGTTAATATTTTCATTTGTTTCTGTTCAGTCCTTCTGTACATTATCTTACATTGTGGGTGTTTATAGCAATTTTATTCAAATTTGTCAAAACTTGGAAATGATCTCACAACCAAGTGATCCTTCAATAGCGAATGGATACACTTTGGGATGTCCAAATAATGGACTATTATTCAGTGTTAAAAAGAAATGATCAAGCCATGAAAAGACATGGAAGCACCTTAAAGCTATATCGCTAAGTGAAAGAGGTCCATCTGAAAATTCTACATGTTGCTATGATTGTCAAACTAGAGAGACAGTAAGAAGATCCCTGATTGCTAATGACTAAGGGAGAGGGTAGGCTGAATAGTCAGAGCAGAGTATTTTCTAGGGCAGTGAAACTATTCTGTATGGTACTGTAATGGTAAATGCGTGGTATGATGTACATAGCCACACTCAGAGAATGACCAGCATCTAATGTAAACTCAGTGATAATGGTGTTTCACTGTGGGCTCATGAATTAAGTGCATTATGATGCAAAATGTTGATAGTGTATGTGTAAGGATAGGATGCGTATGGGAAATATATTCTTTCTCTGAAATTTTAATGTGAACTTAAAACTGGCCTGAAAAATTGACTACTAAAATAACCTCAAAGGTAAAAATGTTGACTAGAAAGAAAATGGGTAAAATACATGAAAAGACATTTCACCAAAAGGAATATAAATGGCAAACATGAAAATGGTACATATCATTGACCTTTGGGAAAATACAAATTAAAACCTCTACAAAGTTACCAGAATGGATGTGAAGAAGCTGTAACACTCATATATTGCTGGTGGGAATGCAAAAATGGTTCAATCATTGCGAGAAATAGTTTGAGTTTCTTATAAAATGAAAATTGTAATTACCACACAACCCAACAATTTCACTCTTGGGTATTTACTTCAGAAAAATGAAAACTTATGTTCATAGATCAACCTTTACATGGATATATATATATATATATATATATATATATATATATATAGCAGCTTGCTTTTATTTATGATAGTCAAGAGCTAAATGCCCTTCAAGGGGTGAATAGTTAAATAAACTGTGGTGCACCCATGTCCTAGACTCTGGCCCAGTGATCAGTGGGAGCCAGATAGTGATATTTGCAGCCACTTGAATAAATTCTTTCATTGCATCTAGACAGAAATATGCTGAAAAAAGTAACCAGTCCCCAAAGATTACACACTAGGTAATTTCATCCACATAATTTTACTGAAATGAAAAAAAAAAAAAGAATTAGGAAATAGATTAGTGGTTGCTAGAGGCTATGGCAGGGAGAGGGTCAGTGGAAGGAAGTGGGTGTGTCTATAAAAGGTCACCAAAGAATTCTTATGGTGAAGGAAAAATTCTATACCTTGACTGTGGTTGGGGGAGCTTAAACCTACACATGTGATATAATTGCTGAAACTCAGTACAAACAAGTGCACGTAAAAATGTGAAAATCTGAATAAAACCAGAGAATTTTATAAAGATCAAAATCCTGGTTATGGAATTGTACTATAGTTTTGCAAATTGTTGCCATTGAGGGAAGTCCCTGCAATGTATCCCTCCTACCTGAATGTGCATCTATAGCTGTCTTCAGTATTTTTATTAAATAAGTGACCAAGTGAAATAAGTCAGATAAAGACAAATATTAGCTGATCACTCTCGTATGTAGAATTTAAACGAATTAAAATCTTGAACCAAGCTCTCCGGTGGTTGCCAGAGACAGGAGGAGGGAGCAGGCAGGAAGTGGGCTAAAGGGGTTAAAAGGTAAAAATGAAATGAATAAATGGTTTCACCTTATTTGCGTGAAGTGAAGCCAGGCTGTGTGTATGCAGGCACACATGTGCGCAACAGAGAACAAAGCCTCAGGCTCAGCGTTTATGACCCGAGGATTGCATGAGACTGACTGGCAGGCAGCTCGGCGGGGCCCTCGCAGCCTCCTGCATTCTGAGTGGTGGGAATGGCAACACCTGATGGAAACCCTCGTTCTCATTTCTCTTCCAAACACTACTGATTCCAACATTCGACACACACAGCTATTAGTCCAGATCCTAAAAATGGAGAACTTGTTCTTGGTGAGGGTTTTCCTGTCGGAAATACTTTCTTCTTGTTTTCTTTTTCTTTAGGAAGAAAAAAAGATGCATTGAGGGTGGGGGTTGGGGGAAATCTACTAGTTCACATTTAATATTAAAAAATAGATGAAATGTTTTACTTAATAAAATGCAAAAAGTTCTTTACAGTTTAAAGATTAAACATAAAACATCTAACATGACAAATAATTATGTGGCATTCTAATGGAGAAAGATGTGTCATTTACTTGTTATAAAAAAAAGCTCAAAGAGAAACTGAATTCAACCTTTGGAAACATACATAGAAAATATTATCAGTAATTTTGTATAGAACTGAAAAGTCTCCGTGTCTGAAAAGAAACTGTGGCATCTTTCACCACACTTGTGGGTAGCCTCTAGCATCTTCCCCAGGGCTGACTTTTAAAATGTGATATCATATTGCTTGTTGTAAGCTTTCTTCTAGTCCAAAAAATTCTCAGTAAACATAATTTTAGCAGCTTTATAATATTCAACGGAGTAGATATACAACCATTTTCTTAATCATGAAATGTGTAAGTTATCTCCTTTTAAAAAACACATACCTAGCTCCCTGGCATTTATTTATGCTCTTATGTGAATTCCCAGTATTGCCAAATGACAAAGAATGAACATCTTGATGTAATGTGATGCATTTTTGTCCATTTTTTCCCCCAAGGTGGTGTATAAATTTTTATCCCCTAGAAGGGAGTTTACCACTGGGAAAAAATGTGGTGGTATATGTTTAAGGAGAAACATGTGCTAATTTAGTAACAGAAAATGGTATCCCATAGTTTCTTTAAATTGCTTTTCCTTGGTTGCTAGGTGGGTAGTACTTTTCCTCTGCATGTCTGTTAACAATTGGAAGTCCTTTTTTTTTTTTAATTATTCATGCCCTTTGGATAATACCGATGAGTGATTCCATCAATTTTACTATGTAAAATTCCATTGAGAAGCAAAAGGTAATTTACTTAAACATCTTTCTGCCATTGGACACAAGTTGTTTATGAATTCTTATATTGCACATTAATTATTTTATTCGTGCAGATGGTGTTCTAAAGCTGGCTTGATTTATCACCCATTGCTTATATAGCATTGAACTAATCAGAAAAATTACTTTTAAGGGGCTTACCTTCCCCTGTAGGGGCGACAGACAGGTAAGTGTCAGAACTAAAGCACTATGAAGAAAAGTAAGCAGAATGAGGGAAGTAAAGGGTAGAAGGAGTTTATGTTATTTTACGGTGTTCAGAGGAGGTCTGAATAGGAGGAAGTATGGGAACAAGATGGGTAGCTATGTGGTAGAAAATATTCCAGTCAGAGGATATTGCAAATGTAGAAGTCCAGCAGCTGGCATTAGAGAGGACAAGGCAATCAGCCTGGCTGGTATGCAGCAAGTTAGGAGGAGATGAGGTCAGAGAGATGGCCAGCGACCAGTCTTTACTGTGAGGTAGGAAGTCATTACAACACCTGGGGCAGAGGATTATAGGATTGATAAAGATTATGATATGATTATAGATTTTAAATGCCCACTCTGGCTACTGAATAGAGAATAGGGAGTTAGGAAAATTGGCCATTTTGGTAAGGTTGTGGTATAGGTGGTGAAAGCAAGATAATTGGATTTCACACATGGTCTGCAGACTTGGATGATGGATTAATAGTGATACAGAAGAAAAGGAGAGACATCTTGGATGACTCAAAGGCTTTTTTTTTTTTTTTTTGTCTTAAAGCACCAATCATTGCAAAGTAGGAAAGTCGTTTTATTCTAAAGTTCTCTTTGGACATAGTTTGAGATGATACTTGATCTAGGAGAAGATGTCAAATAGGCAGTTGGTTATGAGTCTCCAACTTCTGCAGAGACCACAGTGGAACTCTGAGAGCTCTGGTCCTAAGGGTGGGAGAAGTTTGTGATGATAACTTTCTAAGACATCCAAGCAAACTAAAGGGATGGAAAACAAGAACATTTCTGTAATTAAGATGCCATGAATTGTCAGCCAGCCTCCTCTAGCTCTCAGTGAGTGCCTACCACATGTTGTGATAGGACTGCAAATTGATACGAAGTTAATCTCATCATGCTTTTGGACAGTCAGCCTAAATTTTGGATCAGATGTTTCAAAGAGTTAAACTTGCTTAAGGAAAAGTTTCTAGACACTGTAGCTACAATCTATTTGCTTGGAAGAAAGAAAAACATTCAGCTGCAAGATGAACTCAGTGCAGCTTCTGAAGTTGTTCGCTGTGGTGACTTGATTTTTTTAAGAGCTCCCCAAAGGGGAGAAAATAGAAAACCTGAATAGACCTATGACAAGAAGAGAGATTAATTTGTCATCAAAAACTACTCACTGAGAAAAACCCAGGCCCAAATGGTTTTACTGGTAAATTCTACCCAACATTTGTAGAAGAATTAGTGCCTATTCTTTACAAATGCATCCAAAAAACTGAAAAAGGAGGAAATACTTTCTAAGTTATTCTACAAGAATAGTCCTAACTCCAAAACCAGACAAAGACAACACAAGAAAAGAAAGCTACAGACCAATATCTCTTGTGAATAGAGATGCAAGAATCTCAACAAAACACAAGCAATGCAATCACCAAGGTATAAAAAGGATTATATACTATGTCCAAAGAGGGCATATCTTCGGAATGCAGGGTGATATATCATGCAAACTTTGTCTATGTAATGTCCCATACTTATAGAACAAAAGGGGGGAAAATGACAAAATCCAAAACCCCTTGATTATAAAAACAAGTTAGAATTAGAAGGGAACTTTCTTAACCTGAGAAAAGAAATCACTGAGAAACTCCCAACTAGTATCAGGTTCCTAGTTCCTCTGCTAATATCAGGAACAGAACAAGGATGTCCATTCTCACCATTTCTATTCAACATTATTCTGGTGGTTAAGATCAGTGCAATAGGGAAGAGAAAGAAAAACACAGCATCGTATTGGAAAGAAAAAAATAAAAACTTGTCTATTTGCACATGACATGATGGATTGCGTATATAGAACCCCCTAAGGACTCCCTACAAAGCTAGTAGTGTTTATAAATGAGTTCAGCAAGGTTTCAGGATAAAAGATCAACATATAAAAAGCAGTTGTTACTTCCATACACTTGCAATGAACAATCTGAAAATAAACATGAGAGGACAACTCCATTTATAATAGCACCCGAAGTTAAGCCCCCCACTGCTCTCAGAATTTGGGTGTTAATATTAAGTAAGGAAAGGTCCCTCAGTACCTTGGCTACAAGTGATCCCCTTGGGGTAATTATTCCCAGACCAAATGTATTGGGATGGGGTAAAAATTGGGGAAGTTAACTCTGGGTTCTCACCCGGATGGCCTCTAAAGACAACCTCAAACATCCACAAACAGTCAGCTGCCTTTTGCTAGAATTTGGGAAATCTGTTATATCTCTATGCCCCCAAATTAGTTCCTCAGTCTCTTACCCATGAATAAAGTTTAATAACTGACAAAACATGTTCATGATCTTAGTTTTCTCTATAGGTAGTGCAGTGAAGTAAGCAGGAACATGATTCCCATGTTCAGGAGAAGAAAGTAGAACATAAAGATATTGACTACCTACCATTAAATGGTAGAGTCAGGATTTAAGATCAGGCCTCTGAACCCCAAAGCATGTGTTCTCTCAATTACATTAATATGGAAGGTGTCTACTCTGTCTACTTTTCTCTAGGTAGATATTTCACATCTCAATTATCAGAATGTGTCAGCTCTTTCTTTTTTTTTTTTTGGCCCCAAAATGCCAAGTCCCAGGGAGGGACTTGGAATACAATTCTATTCTTTAGCAATCGTCTAAAATCTAGACCACATTGCTTCATTTGCCCAGGCCTCAAATGTATAAGAATTTGCTGTTTTAACTCAGACCCTTTATGCAGAAGCCATTTTATGACAAATTAATTAAGGTCTGTTTCAGAAATGGCCCTTGCTAGGGTTGGGGTGGAGACTTTGAATGCCTACAAATCTTAGGAGAAGTGCTAACAATATTAGCATTTGTGCTATTCAGAGTCAACAGGAACCTGCCTTACCCAAGAGTACCTGTATTGGTGGCCTGTAAGTGGGTCAGGGATTTTTTTTAAGATAAACATTCTTATATTTCCATATTAAACATATGTAGGTCATTTCCTACCTAAGGGCTCAGCTGATATTGAAGCTGCAAGAATCAGAATTGTGTGTGTTTGTTACATAGGAATTTGGCAGTTGAGCAAGTGGCTTCGTTTGATGCAGGGGGTGGGGTGTAGCAGAATAGAATGGGGGAAAGAATAAAGGAAAGAGTATAACTGTCCCAGGTCTTCCCCAAACTGCAGCCTTGGAAGATGCTATGGGGTAAGCACAGGGTCAAGTACTTTGAAAATAGAACCTCTCAAGCCTTCAAGAGCAAATAAACCATATCCCACATCAGGAAAACTTGTTGATCTCTACCATTCTCCTCTGGCTGGCAAAGGGACTGCTTGCGGCCAGTAGACCCTCACTTAGCTTGGACTGGTGTATGTGGGGGTGCCTCAGTTTAGTTTGAGGACTGAACTGAGCAATGTGGTCATTTAGTAATGCAACTTGGAATCTCTGTACACTGTGAACCTCTGTACACTGGAGTTGCAAGACAAATCCTGGTCCCTCCACCCTAGTTAGGACAATAGATAGGGTGGAAGGATGTTGCCTCCACGCCTGCTAACTAGGTTTTCTGTGATATAGTTTCCTGCCTGCTTCTACTAAAAGAAAGGCCCTTCTGGGAAACAAAGGGGTATGTGATGCATTGTGCTTTTATTAGGGCATCTGGGGATGTTTTTTAAACATATACTTTAAAAAAAGGGGGCAGACATCCATAGAGAAGAAAACAGCAATCGTCTAAAGTAATCTAGACCACATTGCTTCATTTGCCCAGGCCTCAATTTCCTTATCAGTAAAATGAGGACAGTTGGTGCTAGTTGGGCAGATATTTGGAGGATTTCCTGAAGGCCCCTTCTCCTTAGGAAAGCCTGCCGTGTGGGGCTGCCAGAGGTAAAATGGCCGAGACTGCATGCCAACTTTATACATATCACAGTGTAGACCATGTCCTGACTACTGTGGGGAGTAACAGTGGGGGAAGGGTTTCCTCTGACTTCAACTTCAAAGGGAGTTTCTTTTTCATAGATGGGCCCCGGGACCTAGTTTTCAAAGCGAATACTTATAATGCTAGCGAGCCAGAGGTGTAAGGGCCTGACTTTGTACTGAGATTCAACTGTCAGCTGTAGGGGAACAGGGAACGATCAATTTCTCTGAGCATTTCTATATCTATCTATCTGTGAAATGGGAATAATGGTTTTTAGAGTCTACCTGGATAGTTTTTTTGTGTTTTTTTTTTTGTGAAGGTTAAATACACAGGAACATTCTAAGCAGAGTCCTGGTGTGTAGAAGCATTTTCTAATAATCGGTATTCAGAACAGTGACCTTTGAGGGCCCACAGAATTGCTTCTGGTATCTCCCAATATGTGGGAGAACCATTAATGTACATCTGCATACTTGCAGAGGCAGAATCTGATGATGGGGAAGAGTTATATTTTGCTTCTGATGTTCCCACAACACATGGAAGTGCTTATAGTATTTAATTGTGAAAAGTCCTTGAGGGCTGAGAGCTGGGTAATCATGAGCCTCCTGGTGGGTGCCCTGAGGGTCTCCAGGAGCCCTTTTAGGAATGAAGGACTCACCCCCTTCCGGGCCCTGGCCATCAGCCTCTCTGGAGCTGCAGCATAGGGTACAAAGGCCTGGTTTTGTACCGATCACCTAACTTCGGACACCCCAGAGATGCCATCCCTCTCCGGATCCCTATGGGGTTGGCCAAGGGCTTCACTGAGACTGTAGTGCAGCCCAGCTCACCCAGCCCTGTATCCTTCCCCTTCCAGCCACAGGTGTGAATCCTGTGAGCCCAGAGGTTTTCTTGTGGATGGGGGTGGGATGGAGGATCAGATAAAAAGAAGAGGCTGGACGGAATGACCTTTGAGTTTGTGATGTCAAGTTTTCTGTCACAAAGCATGGTTTCCAGCCCCAAGTAGACTGGGTTGCTCCTAATATGGGAGTTTCCCTAGCTCTGGCTGGCCCCAGCCATGACCCTCTGAACCAGACTCACTGGGCCACACCATTTTCCAGCTCTGGGAAAATGGTGGGTAACTGAGGATAGAAAATGTCTTAGAATTGAACCCTATACTCTTGGCTCGAGCAACAGGTAGAACATGTTAGAAAGTTCTGAGTCATATGAGGCTATTGTGGCTGATGTTTACTGGGCAGAAAGGAAATGAACAGGGATGAGCCTCAAGCTAAATCTTTCACCTTAACTTAGAGAATGTCCCCGTCCGCTGCCAGCCTCTTCTTGGCCCAGCACACTGTCCTCATACCTTCAGAGGGAAACGATCTCCAGGTTTGGGAGGTTTTATTTTTCATATTTCTTGCCAGAGCTTTTGCTCAAAGTAGATGTTTTTTAGAGAGCTAATTTACATAGGTCATATTGAAAAGCAGTGAGGGTCAGAGATTATTTGCAACTTTCAAATGCAATTATCAAAGGATGTTGATTCCCATCCAAAAAAGGAAAAAACCTCTAATCGACCATTAAATATTTATAGATCACCTTATTATTAATTTATTTCAGCAGGAACACCCAAATTTTATAGCTGAGCTAGTCACTCAGTTCTAACCCTGGCCACACAAAATGAGAATGAATCACATCAGAAGTTATGCAGAGAAAAATTCAAATCTCAGCTTTATCGTTCTCTTAATCACCACTGGCCTCCAGCCTTGCTCCCAAACACCCTCTCTCTCATCTATTCTTACTTCAGTGAGTTCAACAGTCAGGGAAGGGCAGTATGCTCAGCATGCTTCTGATCACACAGCCGTGTGGGTGTTCCAGTTTTGGGTAGTTCTGTACCATCTCCCTCACCTGTAAAATGGGGCTAAGGAATTCTCTTTTTGGGAGACTTATTTGGGGGCTGTAGCATAGAAACCCCTAGCACATCTGAGGGGCTGAATAAATGCTCCCTATTCTCCTATTTTTGTCAGACTAGGGTCCACAGCACAACTTCATTCTCCTACTTCTGATTGTAAGCAAGTTGAAATCCCCAGAGCTGAGGAGTGGGGATAAAGAGATAGGTCCTTATCTCCTACCCTGGGAGGGAGGGACACAAGGAGAACTGACAAGGACACTAATGCTGAGCACCAAGAGTGAGGCAAAGATATTCCAGAAGCACAAGACCCAGAAGGTCCAGGCTGGCTTCTTAGGGCAGGGTTTCAGCCCCAAATGTGTAACACCCAAAAAATCTAAAAAGAGTGCCAGGGCCTGGACCCTGCTCCTGGGAACTGCAATTTAATTGACTTAGGGTAGAGTCCACATATTTTTTTCCTCCAAATTTCTTCCCCTCATCCTAAGGTGCAGCGAGTGGGGGCCCTCTGTGCTAAGAAGAGTGAAAAGGGCAGGTCTTATTGACCTCTGACATTTGAACAGGTTTTGCAGTTCCAACCACTTTCACCTTTGTGGTTTCAAGAGCTCCTGGTAGGTGCGGAGGAGCAGAGCATTTGAAACAAAGTTGTGAAGGCCGGTGTGTCAGCGATGCTTCCGGTGCAAAGAATGCTGGACTCCAGGTGACCAAATGTTGTTCATTTTGCCATTGGCCTTATTTCTCCAGGAGGAAGGATTGTTCCTTCAAACGGACACATAACGCATTGAGATATTCCGAAAGGCAACCAAGTCAGCAATTTGAGGGTGGCTTCTCAAACAAATGATACAGCAGAATTACAGACACAAAAACCTTGGGCTTCATTAGCTATAGGACATACATATCAGGTTAAGTAACTATGCCTAAGAAGCCAGCCACGGATAGGCTGAATTGTCATGGGAATCCCAGTCTAACTGTTCACTACCTCTTAATCACTGGGGTCTGCCCCATTTTGTATCATTAAAACATTTTTATTTGAATGTTGCCCCACAGTGGAAATCACCGCTTGTTCACAGTTTTTCAGATAAACTCCCCCAAATCCTGAGTCGTAGTTTCTGTTTTCTCCATAGCACTGCCCCAGAAGTGTTTCCCAGGAAAGATGCCAGAAAATGTCCCCCAAAGCATAAAGCTCATGTGCACACTCTGAAGTCCTCCCTTTAGAGAGTGCTCCAGGCAAAGCTCCAAAGTTTGCAAAGGGAAACATCTAGTGTGGCTTACAATTGCCTCCAGCCAAGTTAGGGACATTTATGGGCTAGCCCTGCCAGAAGATTTTCTGGGATTTAAAAACTGAGAACTGGAACTAAGTCCTTTTAGGAAGGCAAGAAGCCAATGAAGAGGCCGTTGCTGGCGAAAGGGGAGTCAGAGGCCCTGCCGTGGAGCAGCTCCCCACAGGTAGGGAGAGATGGACGACACTGAGGGACCAGGGCAAGGACTGAGAGGGCCTGCTTTCTGGGAGCAGTCATCCTGGTGGCTAAATGCAGGAGTGTGGACCAGCCCCTCAACTCAGCCGCTTTCCTATAAAGGCCCTTCCGGAACCTGCGGAGGAGAGATGCCTGCCGAGTCTGTGGTGAGGAGCTGACTCTCAGCTCTCCCACGTCCACAGTCTGACTTCGGAGGAGGCTCCTTATTATTGCTCTTGTTCCAGGTTTCTTCACTGAAAAGGATGAGATAATTATAGCTTCTTTGGGAGGTGCTTGTGATGACTACAGAGGAAACGTACAGCAGACTGGGCAGGGAGTGAGGTCTCAGTAACCTGTGTCTATATTTGCAACCAGCTTTTAGAAAAATTCTGTTTATTTAATTTTTTTAAACCTATAAGAACCACTCATTATGATAGATACTGGGACCTCAAGGCAGAAGCGGGGAACTTGCCCACCCCTGCCGTAACCACTAGAACACAGTACCCTGCAGATAGGAAAGGTTTAAGAAGTGATTTGGGAGAAGTGACTCCTGAGGGAGTGCTCATGCTCAAACCTCTCGGTGCCTATGTGACACCCTCAGTCTAGAGTTCTAGCCTGAAACTTAACTGCTGATGGCTTGTAGAGAGCCCCGTGAGCCCTGTGAATGCATTCCAGTGTGGGTTTAGTCAGAAGTGTCCAAAAGTCTTAGTTCAAAAAGTTACAGGCGAGGCTTTAGAAATCTTTTTCATTAAAAGAAAGGAATTCTTTCTGGCATTTCATTGCAACTGAGCATGGTGAACAGTATGATATGCAGACCCCTTAGCCGGCAGTGGGGAGTCCAGGTTCTGGCTGGGCTTCTGGCAGAGTGTGTGACCTGGGGATAGCACTCCTCTCACTGAGGTCCAAGCTGTTTCATTAACCAAATGGAAGACTGGCCTGGATGATCTCCAAGCTGCTTATGTACTTTATTTTACCTATAGCATAAGTCCATGAACTTGTATCTAATAAGTGAACTTTAACTTTATTATTGAACAATAAATACAGTCAAGCACTGAATGAGTTAACTGACTAGGTATTTATAGAACTCATTAAAGGTTAGTGCAGGTTTAAACACTGCCTACAGTTGGACTCTCAGCCTGGGTATAGTGAAGCTGGAATCCACCATCCCACCCACTACGATGGCCTCTCCATCTCTGTCACCTGTATCTTTCTTTGAAACCCTCACATACACACTGATCTTTGTTCCTAAATGGTGTTCTCCAATTACAAGAAGCAGGGACCCTTGGAAAAATAACCAATTCTATCATTGAGGCAGGGAAGCACACGGTGGATCTGTATCATTTGGCTATGACAGAAAGTAAGGAATCACTTAGAGAATGAAGGACACATGTTAAGAGGGCTCAGAAGGTAAGAGCCAACTTTAAAATGTTCCACTGACTAAATATGGGACAATTTGAGTATCAAAATAAATAAGAATAGTCATTAAATTCAAACCATTAGAATAACAGGAATTCATGAGCCTCTGCCTGTATAAATACATGCCCATGTACAAACAAACACACATACTCATGCATATAGGAGGAGGGAAAAGTACTTTCTTACAGCAGAATGCCAGCTAATAAATGTAGAAAGAATGATGGATTTTATTAAGTGCTCATTTTGCAACAATTATCATAATAATTGATTCAGGAAGAAAAAATATCAATTTTGCCAGAACTATTAGGTGGAAGTATCTTAATTAACAAAGAGAAAACTGGTAAATTTACCATAGAAGAGAAACCTGGTAGAAAGTATCATTGCAAAATGATCAGAATTCACATCACTAATAAAGGTACAAAGTGATATCAGGTGCTGATCGCCCAAGGCTAATATCCGTATTAAATTTCCTGAATTTGATAATTGTATGATATAACTAACCGATAGTTAAGGTGATCCCATGACCCTCACTTCTTGATATACTTGCTTTGAGATTGAGCAAGACCTATGACCTTTTTTAACCAACAGGAAATGGGAAAAGTGACCAGAGATACATGATTGCATGTTCATCTTTACATAATTGTTTTAAATTAGATTGTAGTCTGATTTGCTCGGGTCTCTCACTTCCTTGCTGGTCTTGAAAAAGCAAGTTGCCATGGTTTTCTGACATTTTGAACTTGAATTTGCCGTGACTGCCCATGCTGTTATTCATTCATGCTTAAGCACTGTGGATTGTGAAGTTTGTCTCAGGCATTGTGATAAAACTGGAGCACCCCATTATTTACTGTGTTCCAAAGAGAAATGAGCACACACACATTTGTGTTTAATCTGTGATTTCTGTCAAGAGTCACTTGGGTTTTGCAGGAATTGGGCTACTTAATACAATGGCCTATAATTGTGGTGATGTTTCAGCCTAGATCTCTGAAGGGGAGCTGTCCTCTGCCAGACTTGTTCTGATGGTCCTCAAACCCCAAGGACAGCATTTTTTTATATTCTATGCAAGCTTTGCTCTTGAAGACTTAGATCTATTCTAATGTGAAAGCCATGTTGGCAAGGTGATGATGATACCTGCAGAGTCAATGAAAAGAGTTGAGAATCCAAAGCAAGAATTCCTTTTGTCTCTGGAATTGAGGCAGAAGAGCTGAGCCCATCTATGGAGTTTCCTGAGTAGTGGACTGAAAGGTAGGCACCTATCAGTCTTTCACGAGGAAGTGCACATCTGATAACTTCAGTGAAGATGACAACTAGGGAAGAAGGGGCTTCCGGGGGGAGTTAGGCCAGGATATTGTGATAAATGCACTCTGAAGATCACCCTTCCTTAGTATGCCCGTGTGAACTGGTCTCTTTCCTAAAAGGAAATCAGAATGAACTGAGGATTCTGCCTGTCAGTGATGTGGTGATGCAAAGTAGAGATAGCTGGTGACCCTCCCCAGCCCATCTCTGCACAGTGATGGTTTTGTGATGACTTGGCAGCTGGTTAGTGCCAGATGCCAGGTCTTCAGCATCTCTGAGAAGGGACTACTGGTCTGTTAGCCCATTATGAGCCAATGGCTGATGGTGGTTTCCTCAATGAAAGAATTTCTTTCTTCTGATTCTTCAGTTTTCTGATAACTTTTAGCACATGGATGGGCGTTCCTTTCTTCTCCTGGACAGATGATGGCATCATAACACTTCCATAGGAATGAAACCCCAGCGGTAGGCTCCTTGTCTAATTGAATCAAACTAGAAGTGTCTGAGCTTCCATGTTTTGCCTTTTGAATCCTGGGTGAAGAGATGAATGCCGCAATCTCTGTATTTCCTATAAGAGAGACATGATGATTTTGCATTTATATTAAAACGTGTTCCCAACTCATTTAAATTCATGCTTGAACTATCCACCCTGAACATGTCCAGAAGCCCTTTCTCTAATTTTGGAAGCAGCAATCTCTGGAGAGCAGTTTTCCATCTGTCTCCTTACAATGCTAAACTCTTCGTACAGTTCATTATTTATCATATTGCCTACTTTCCGTTAAGCTATGATCTTTTTTGCCAGGTATTAAGAATTCAGTTAGATTGTATAAAAATAGGGTTGGCATCCGCTTTTGCAGATTGATTTTTTTGCACAGCATATTTTGAGTGAGGTTTGTGATGACTCTCAAGCAGCCTTCCTTCGCAGTCAGGGTCGGTATCTACTCTGGCTTTTCAAACCTTCAAACCCATGCTGCCTGGCACCACACACATCTGGAAGACTGCATGGTCAAAGTCAGCAGTAAGGAGCATGTGGTCTGAGGTTCTGTACATGTTTGGGAGATTGATTGTTTATCCCCATATGCAAGGAGACAAGGGGGGAGCAAGTCACATAGCCACACCAGAGGCTCAAATTCCCACCTCCATCCAAACGGTCACTTTGTGGCATGTGCTTTCAAAACACGAATGAACAGACAAAACAGCTGACACTCAAGAAAGCTGGTTCTCCAGGGTAGCCAGTGCTTGGCAATGTGTTTATCAGGGTAAATCTGCCCAGGTCCAAGGGGAGACAGGAGCTGCCAGTGGGCAAGATCTCTGGAAACCTGCCCTTCCAGCCTGGAGAGGGCACAGCTGAGAGCACCTCCTGGCGGGAGTGCAGTTCTGCATCTGCATCCTCTAGCCACACAGGTGGGCTGGAGGGGAGCACTAGACTCAAAGGCCAGCATTCTTGCATTCCTCCTCCAAGCTGGAGAGGCTTTCTCTTTGTGGCAATCCCTTGTGGCTCATGTCATGCTAAATGGCTCAGGAGTGGTGAAACAGCCTTCAAAGAGGGTGATTTCATTGCAGTAGTGTTGATCCTTTTCTATTCAGCATCTACTTATATAGTTATATATAAGTTTATAAAATATAAAAAACTATTATAAATATATATCTATAAATAGGATATATCAAATATCCTATTTGACTCAGAAAGGGAAAAGCCAGTATCTTTTGCACCATAATGAGAGCATTACTTTTCTCAATGAAACATTATCTAGATTATCCCCCAGAAAAACGTCGCTTATGACAGTGACTGAAATGTAATCTTGTCAGCTAGAACAGTATAGAAAATGTTAGTTACTATGCCATCTCCCTACAGTTGTTCTTTTTTGATGTGCTAGTTTGGAATAAACAGACTTATCTTTCCTGTCATACAGCACTGTCTTTAATTTAATGGAGATGTTATTAAGATAAAATCTCTATTCAATTCCATATTGTACCATATTAACACACACAATTAGTAATGCTTTATCAGTTATGAAGAAAGATGATGACTACTTTTAAGCTAAATTACCTTTATCATGGTAGCACATGGAGGAAACTACAAATATTTACCCAAGTGCATGTTAATTCTTATTTATTTTTAACACTGCCTTTATCAACCAAATTAACCAATGAATTTTATTAAAGGGAATGTCATTATAGAAGACAGCTTCCACTACTGCATTCCATCTGCTTTTATTTATATAATTTTGATGGTCTTTTTCTCTTTCATTTCATTTTTAATTAAGGGGAACATGTAGAAAATTGAACATTTCGGCCTAATGTTAGCAGAATTTGGAATAATTAGACCTATGTTCCTGTTAATATAAAGATCATCAGTGTTGGGCCTGCAGTGTCTGTGTCTGATCATGTGAACACTGTTCCACACGGGGTCTCACATAGGACGATCTATGAATGTGATGCGGGGGCCTTGCCACAACCTTCAAACTTCCCCAAAATAGCAAGTCAAGGGGAAGAGGCTCACCTTGATGGTTTTAAGCTTCAAGCAGCTAAGCACTTCCTTTCTCTAGCTTAAGAAAAGCAATTTGCAGTATAAAAGGGGGAGAAGTTAAAACAGAAATCATCTTAAAATTCAGACTTAGAGCAATCTACCCAGGGGTATGTATATGTATGTATGCATGTATGTATATGTATGTATATGTATGTATATGTATATTAACTCCCCCAGCACATCCACAGGTGAAGGAGCAAGGTTTATTTGTATGTGTGTGTGTGTTAAGTTTCTCTAATTCTGGTTGGGAATGTGTGTGCAGATGGGAGAGATTACAATTAAAGAAAAAATCTGTTATTAAGGAGTTTCTAGAACATCTTGGAATAGCTACTTTCTCACCTAAGTTTCTTGACCTTTTTTGTCCCCCAAATAAAATATCCAGTATAGAAGCAGCATGTCAGTGGCAATGAATACGCCTTGGGAGTGTGTGCTAACAGCAGACACAAATTCAAATCTTAGCATCCATTTGTATTTGAAACGACACTATTTTTTTCCTTCCTCTACGGGAACCTGGGAGATAGCATTTATCCCCATTCTTAATCATTTTCAGAAAGGAAACCCAGAGTAACTGAGCTTGGGAGGTACCTCTCAGGGCAGTCAGTGAGCA
Source organism: Condylura cristata (assembly GCF_000260355.1). Lineage (NCBI taxonomy): Eukaryota > Metazoa > Chordata > Mammalia > Eulipotyphla > Talpidae > Condylura > Condylura cristata. Next base: position 4,815,950 of record NW_004567121.1, on the reverse strand, counting down.
GGTAGGCCCTAAGGCCTCCGCTGGGGATGGCCTTTGCACAGCAGGTGACCCTGCAGCCAGCCTCACTCTCCAGCCCTGGGGCAGGGCAGACTGACTCTCAAACCTCTCCTCACATTGATGCCCTCTCACCATCTGAGGAGCCAATCCCTTTGCATTGGCCTAACGTTGGGTCAGATACTGAAAGTCCTGTGCTTGTATAAAACTTATACTCTAAGGAGATTATGATATGAGTATTGGATACATGAAATCTAAAATGTTAACAGCGAATGTAGAGGTTTGCTTTTCCCATCATAGGCATTTTATGTGCTGTGATTGAAAGGCTGTTGATAAGGACACCTGTCATTACCAGGGACATTTACTTGTGTGACCTTGAACAAGTCATGTGGCCTTTTTGAGCCTCAGTTCCTTTGTTGGTATAATGGGGAAAATAGCTGCCAAATCTGTAAATTGTATCACATGACATCTGTTCAACTCATGCTCAGGATCTAAAGAAAGAGTGAGAACATAAAATTGTTATTACGTAGTTGAAAATATAACAATGCAAACAGTGACTATAATATTTTTTAACTAAATCTGAATAATTTTTTAATTTCCTTTAAGCTCAACCAATCTAAACATATTAGTGAAAGTTAAGTTCAAGAATGTCTTTAGATGCTAGGAAATCATCTCCAGCTCCAGAAGAACGAAAAGGACATCTCAGACAGTCCATTTCTTGTTTGAATGCTTAGGCCTTCATAACCTTGTAAACCTGCAAACAGCCAAAGGACAGTTTATCAAATTGGAAACAAGTAATAGAATTTGGTGTATAGATGCCAAAATTCCAGTAGCATTTTACTAGTTTTAGCTATAGCAGTGGCATTATTATCACTGAGTTGGGAGAGCACCGTAGGCTGGGGTTATACAGACGGCTTTACAAAACTTTACAGCAGCCCTGATTAACAATATAATGTATCCAAAGCTTCTCTAACCCTTACTTAAACTAGCACTTCACAGCTGTGGAAGACTCATAAAATCCAGAGCCTTGCAATTTATACGTAATTTCTATAAAGACTGTGTGTTAAGAGGAGATCCCCTTTCCATGAGATGGCATTTAAACAGCTGTATAAAATGACTTATCAGTAGTAAACATATTAATTTGACCCCAAGGGAGAGAAGGTGAGAGCAAATCAACTACAGTGAGCTATTTACAATCTTTATTTCTGAAGACAAATCCTCCACTTATGTTCATCTTGCAATCAGGCACTTTCCAAATACACAAAATTTTTTTATATCCCTACTGTGCATGTGTCTCCTTACTAATATATCTTGTTTTTTTAGGAAGTAATGATGTTTTAAAATTATGTTTGAAACAAGAAAAAAATCAGCCTCCATATAATTAGTGAATGTAACCAGATTATTTGTAATCAACATCTACTTAATGCCTTATTACCCTAATGGAAGTTATTGTAAGTGATGATAAAATTGTCAGAAAGAACTTATGCTAAGTGATGATAAAATTGTCATTATTAAGTGATGAAAACCTTTTACCTTCTGCTTGTTTTTTTTTTTTTTTAATCTCTAATCTACAAATTTATCTCTAAGGACAGAAACTGAGGGACCCATTTATGGTGCTTTGGCTCACAAAGACGGGCTAAATGTTTGTGTTCCTCAAATATTTATGGGGTAAGTCTTTATCCCCAATGTGATGATATTTGAGCAACTGGGGATCACTGAGAATCGATTAGGTCTTGGGAGTGGAGCCTTAGGAGGGGATTGGATTAGTGCCTTTATAAGCAGAGACACGAGAGTGGTCTGTTTCCTTCATGTGAGGACAGTCAGCAGGAGTCAGCCTTAGTCCAGCACCTCACCAGGAGCCAATCAGCTGGTGCCTCCACCTTGGACTTTCCAGCCTTTCAAACTGTAAGGAATAAATGCCCATTGTTCAAACTGCTGCTTATAACAGCCTGAGCTGACTGACAGGGTTCACCTAGAGCCAGAAAAAATGTTGGTGGGAGATAGGAAAAGTTCTCACCCTACAGTAAATATGCTTTTCATGATTTTGCCCAATAGTGCCTTTTTCTCTGGGTTATGCTGTTGATCTGTTTGCATCCGAAAAATGATTAGGAAACAAAATGATTATTCTGAAGGAAAGAAAAATCAACAATGTCACCATGCAAATGGCGGCAAGGGTGGCTAGAGGGGTCCACAGGCCAAGGGAGAGGACTTCTCAGTCTCTGGCCAGGAACACTGAGAGAGAGCAAGTGCTCTCCCCGTGACAGATAGATCTGCGACCCACATGACTTCATTTCTTTTTATTAACACTTATTTGATAATCTGATGGGAAAAGTTAATAAATATAGATTTCTAAGTTAGTTGAAACAGACTTTGCTTGTCTACCAAAGCCCCAGTATTTTCTTGTTAGCACACATGAGGTTGATGAGGCAGATGGGAGTAAGTGTTCAGGGAGACATAAACAGCAAGTAGCTGGTGAAGGGCATGTGGGTGAGTCTATGGTCTGCAGTTCCTGAATTATACTGCTCTTTAAAGAGAAAGCAGTTTGTTCTGAGTCATCCCTCCCCTCCCCCCACGAGAATGGTGGCCAGTTTTGTTTGCTGGTTCTTCTCCACTTTCTCCTCATCACCTAGGACAAGGCCTTGGAGGGGCTCACCAGCTAAATACTTGTTGAATGAAGGCTCACTTCTTAGTCACTAGCACCCAGTTTAAAAATAGAGCAAAGAAGGCAGTTGCTCCTTATGTCTGAACTTTCTCACCTATCATCCCATTATGATACCCTATTATTATGCCAATACTAATTCCACTTAATAATTCCTGCCCACCGCCCCCCCTCAGCACCCCCCTCCACCACCACCACCATGTTACCTCTGTCTTGGGAGAAGTCAGAGTTTAGAAGCCCTGGACCAATTTATTTTTCTCCCATTGCTTACCACAATTCTTAGCTGGTAAATCTTGCCCTCTCTGATCGACAGCAAGACCCCTCCACAATGATCCTGGGCCTGGCCCTCTTGCGTAGACAGCTGCTCCAACATCCCCCACTGGTCTCCTGGCTTCCAGGATGCATCCTACAGGTCAAAGTTGGATACCGTTCCTCAAAGACAGCTTTGGCCTCTTCTCTGCTCAGGAGTGAATGAGTGTTCCCACTGCCCATAGAATGCAGCTTGTACTCATGCAGGCAGGCGAGAGCCTGCTTGATAAAGCACAGACTCACTTTTTCAGCCTTGTCTTTACTGGGTACTTGAGAGTTTGTGGATCCTCTTTGATGCCAGGGACAGACTTGACTTTTTCAAAGTATAGGTTTTGTTATTATTCAGGTTTGGTGAGGCCAACAGATTGAAAAGATGGTGTGCTGGTTAGAGTTCCCAAGAGGCACAGTGAGGATGACCTAGCTTGCAGGGCCACACGGGAAAGCACCAGCATAAACACAAGGTCAAGGGGGCCAGGGAAAGTCATGGGTAGGCAGAGGGCTTTATGGTGGTTCTGCAGGAAGGAATGGGTGAGGCAGGGTAAGTAGGCTTAGAGTGGGCTGGTTTGAGCAATTTTAGTGACAAGCAGGTGCAGGGGTTATCCCTGTATGGTACCTGGCCCTGTGTGATTAGGCCCTGAGTGTGCGAACTCCACAGAGGAGGCAGTGGGGTGACAGGTCCTGACTGGTTAGTTTACGTATGAAAGGCAGACTAACAAGCTAGAAATTGGCCAGCCCAGGAGAGGGGCAGTCTTTCACAGCTTGTCAATGTCTTAAAGTGTTAAAGCATCAAGAGAAAGCATATAAAACTGTGATTAATACAATGGCCTCCTCACACCCCCAATCCTTAAACTATTGAATAAAGCCTGGAATAATCAGCATTGCCCATAACTAAGCTCCCTTTAGTAACTAAGACTCCAAGGAAGCCTCTTCCCATTTTTATCCCATTTTCCAGGTTTATCCTTAACTTGCTAGGAAATTTGCAACAACTAATGGGAAATTAGACTTGACTTTTCCTGTTTGCTCCCTGGGGAATTACTGACCTCACATTTAGGCAGACCCGGTATCTTGGTCATGCACTGTTGCTACTTCTCTGTCTGAGAGATTTTTCTGTGGTTCATTTCCTTTACAATTGGCTATTAAGAATCAAAACCAGTCATCTGTTCAGCTAGGTATTTGTCATTTGCCAATTCATAATGCTTAAAATAGTCATCTCAAACTATTTTGTTAATTTTTAATAGGCTCCTTCTGTACAGCTGGATGCTGATTCCTGAGAATAGCCATTCTGCTCAGCCTCCTGATTATTTAAGAACTTGGCCAGGCCCCCAAGTCTGCTTTCCATCTCATAGATTTTTATTCCAGCTTTAGAATAGCATAAACTCCACCTGATTACTCCCTTCCCTATTTGGTTCACACTTAGTCATCAATCAGTTTCACTAAAAATGGTGGCCGATCTAACTTGCCGTTTCACGTAAAAGTGCTCTACCTACCTGCAGGATTTGTGTAAGGAATACCCTTGTTTGAATACCTTTTTATTTTAATGTTTTGGGGAAAACATGTGGCTAATAAACAAAAATAATGAGAGTAGAAGACTGTATTGCTGTCTACACACATAATCTTTCCAAAAAAGGACATATCATTTTACCTTCTCAGTGGATTTTATTGTATTTTAGTAGTAGTGTCAAAACTTCGTAGAGACGTATATGAAGCAGAGATCAAGCATACTTCTTAAAAAGTATGATTAAGGCCTATTTTTCTAATCTGACATATTTAAATGAAATAGTAGTTGTAAAAAAAGGAAAGTCTGTGATTGAATTCCATCTTCTTTCCCCCTCCAATTTCTTCTGTGCCTGAAGTTGAACATTTTTTAAAAAGGATACTTTTGATATCTGCCATTCATCATGATAGTGTTTTTAATGCTCTGTAGATTTTCAGTTTGTGTATAGGAATAAAGAAAACCCAACTTTGAGTAGCTAGTTGCAGTGAATCCCAGAGGACGCAGTCACTGTAGGAGCCACAAATGTTGATTTTGCTTAATACTGAAGATAATCAAAGTGAAGCATAGTTTATTTGACTAAAGGATAATAATAAATTATGTACATGGTGCTAAATATCCTACACAGATCTATTTTAATTGTCATAAAAACGCTATGATATAGGTACTCTGATGATCACCATTTGACAGATGAGAAAACTGAGCTGAGGATTAGGAAGTCCGGGATTACCCCAGTTGCTGAGCCAGGTCCCCTGACTGTGCGTGCCCTCCCTCACTCTACTTATACCCTGCCATTCCCATTCTGCTTTTCTCTCTGCAGCATAGGCATACTCACCGAGGTCACAGCTTACTATCACCATACACCTGAAGAAAGTAAAATAACTACAAAATGCCATGGAGGTTTGAGTAATACATGTGACTATTTGGACCAGGAATTGAGAACTTTGCTCCCACGTAGACTGTAACCTCCCTGAGGGTAGAATACATACAAATCTTCCTTTTATTATTCCCACATTCCCTCAGTCCAGCAGAAAGGCTGACAAAGACTCTTTTATGGACAAGTCACCTGCCTGGAATGTCACACGGAACTCAGAATGCTTGGTTTTGACTCTTGGGTCTATCTACTCAATGCTGTGAGACATTGGGTAAGTCACTTAACCTTTTTGAATCTCAGCTTTCTCATCTCTAAAGATGGGGCTGAAATCTGTTTCCTGTGGTAGTTGTGAAAACAAGTGAGAAAATTGTTGTGAAAGTGTTTTGTAAACTGTAATTGATACAAATATAAGCAAACACTTGAGTTGCAACACGCTTCTGCCTAGGCACAGAGACATCAAGCCACCTACCCTCCAATCATCTTGGCCATTCCAGGAACTCTGATTACTGAGTGCACAATGTCCAGATTCCCCAGGAATGCTGAGAATAAAGGGGGCTATATTTGGAATACTGTAGGAACTCCAAGCCAAAATTCTGCACAGCTGAGGGATTCTACTGCCATACTCTGAGGCAGTAAGAACCAGAATCTCCAATATTATATATAACTGTCATTTATTTCATGCCAGCACCTTCTCAAGTGCTGTTGTTATCTCACATGCAGATGAGAGGATTAAAGTGCATGGGATGAGCGGGTGTCCCCAAGTTCATGGAGCCCAAAAGTGGCAAAGTCACACACGGTCTATCTTCTATCAGGCTGTGGATTGCCTACCTCGTCTCTCTGAAAGCTTGAGGCATTCCGTGGGACTGAAAGAGCTGTCTATTGCCCCCAACACCCACTAATGTGGCGGGTGGAATGCCATCCCCATGTCTGACTCACTAAATAATAGACCTTCTTCTGTTCTTCACATTTCTCCCTAGATGTCACTAAGTCAGTGAACAGAGAGAAGTCTCAGTCTTTTCCTCTGCTCCTTCTGGAGGGTGGATCCATCTATGGCCAAGTCTGTAAAGCTGACCCATTTGTGAGGGCTACTGTGGGCACCCCAAAAAGAGGGGAAGGCTGGTTAGGTCTGAGAAAGGAGGAGGACTGAGGAGTGGAGGATGGGCTCTGCCCGAGGAAGGGCTAGACGGGCAGACATTTGGGCTCTGTTTTTTATTGAGTTGAGATTCACGTGAGATGAAACACTTTAAAGAGGCATTTAGTATGCTCACAATGTTGTACAACCATTGCTTCTGTTATTTTCCAAAATATTTTCATCATCCCCAGTTTAGACCTCGTGAAGGCGGTTTCGAAGCTGTGAGTTGTGAAGTATAGAACATAGCTTGACCATCCCCAACCTCTGCCTCCTGTCTGTCAGGCCATCTGCTTGTCTCAATCAAGTTCCTTTGTGAGTGGATTTCAGTGGAGTACCCCAGGGGAGTTCTGACCCCACAGCAGAACAGAGGGCCCAGGAGACAAGTTGGGTTGGATCCACACTGAGAGTGTGTAAATATGGGGTACTTGGGAATCAGCAGGAGGTCATGGGAGATTTGGGAATCCAAGGTTACTTAAACTCCAAGGTTAACGAGACCCAGCTGACATTTGGGTTATATAAGCAATTTGTGTGTCTAATAGACAGCTTCTCAAGCTAAGCACAGAACATTTCTAGTACATAAAATGCTCTCCTTAGAGCTGTGCCCATTGTACCTTGCATCACAGAAGCAACTGTGCTTCAGACAGAGCTGTAAATTGTACATGAAGCAAAGACTGTTTTCTGATTGGCTCAAGGCTCATCTCCAAGGCATAGTCCCATCTCTCACTGTTGTTGCCTTGGGCTGATGGTGCCAAGCAAGCAAGGAGGAAGGGTGGGTCAGAGGAACCAGGACATCCTGGCCTTGCTGGCAGCGTCCCTGAGAGTGGGAATGTTCTCTAGTTTCCTGGAGCCAGGGAGAGCTCCAGTGGCAGAACAGCAGGTTTCCCTTCCCCTGAGGCTGGGTTGAGCTGTGCTCTTCCCCCAGAATGCTGCTCCTGCCTCCCTCCAGCCTGCTCCCTCCTGTCTGCAGTCTGAGCCACATATTTTATTTCCCTTCTGGTGTATTTCTGGTATTTCTTAGGTACTTTACAGAAAAGTCACTTTGACGAACATCTCTTTTCTTTAAAGCAAGGTGTACCTAAGTCCTCCTGGGCTAAAATTATATTTTATTGAGGATTCCCTTATATTATGATTATTTAATGGACAATCTGCCCTACTGGGAACAGCAGCAAATATAACTATTGACAGAAAAAAAAAAGATGCACTTACTGAGACACATTTGGCAAAGTAAATCCAGCTTCTTACAAGAAAAGAATGTAATGAATTTTTCTCTATTTTTAGTCACTCATAAATCCCTTTAATATGTTTGAGCACAAAACTCCATATTTGTCTTGGTCTGAAGTTAAATCTGCAGGGTAAGTTTAAAGGACAGCATATTTGTCCAATACCATGTACAGAGGCTCCCTGAATGGAGAAGGGTTGATAGGACCCAAGGTGTCTTGGTAACCCCAGAACTGGGGCCTCAAATACATGTGGTCTGGGAGGAAACTGCTCCCCTCAACTTTGCTGGGAGTAGTCTGGATGGAGACAAAGTGCCCCCTGAGGGCCCAGAAAGACCATGCTGATGTCCAGTCTGCATAGTTGGGAATTGGATGATTTTGAACTCAGCCCTGAGGGAATTTAAATGAATTCCAAGTGGTGGGAGAGGAAGATGACTATCCTGAAATAAAAGATGAAGAGTTGCAACCTTAGCCAATGTAAGACTCTAAGCCTGCTATTTAGGGTTTAAATTGTTTTAATTAGTCACAGTTAAATGGGGAGCTTTGCCTAACCCAAGGGGTATGACCAGGATTGTGTAGCATGAAAGAGTAGGGCCAACATTGACAAGCTCAGGCATGGTCAAGAAGACATCATTAAAGAAAGAGCTCAAGGTCATGGGGAAACCTGAACTTGCTTGAGGGCCACGCCGTGTCACTAGCCCTACAGGGCCAGTTATCTCACTTTAAAGTAAACATCACCAAAGGACACATATGTGAGTATGTGTCATGCTAAATGGATTTCTCTCTCATACAGAGCCCTGTGGCCAGGAATCCAAAAGGACTTTGGGTATGTGCTGGGGGGAGCGAGGGGGAAGAAGAGCAGGGACAGGCTGAGGGTCCAGTGGACCCACATCACCTGGCCTTCCCCTTCAGGTTGCTGTGATGGGAGAGCCCCGCTCCTCCATTCTTACATTAGGGCAACAAAACTGAAATGGAACAGAAAACTGAAATGGAACAGAAAGCAGCTCGGGCTGTCTGCAGTTCTCGGGTCTCTCCATTTCTCAGTAGGTGCTATGTCTAAAGGGTAGTAGAGTTCACAGTGTCTCCGACCCCATAGGTGCTGATCTCAGTGGCTCGGGAATGTGCCCGAAACTCACCTTCTCTCACATCAACTCAAACCAATTGTGTGAAGTGCAGTTAACAGAACAGCTGGTGAAAGCTCCATCCTTTGTATTTCCCTCCTCCCCAGGAAACACACCTGTGTAATAGCCCTTTGTGTCTGGCAAGCAGCCAGGAAGGCAGATGAATGGTACTGTGTCCTTGCACGATGACCCATGCTTCTTAACCACCTGAACACATTCACATTTCTGTCCCTGATGCTGGCCTTTGATGAGGCAAGAGAGGCAGAGATGTTCATCTTAGTTGACTACTGAGAAAATCAAGTGACAAAGAGGCTCAGGCACTTTCCCAGTGTCAAAAGCCCTGCACCCCCCCTTCTGATAGATTTTTAATGGCTAAACCCAATCATCGGGATATAGGAATTTAGTTGAAGTGATTTTAAATCTATCTTTTTACAATGTACCTGTGGCATGTACACAAGTAGCTAATTTTTTAACAACTCACAGAAAACATCCTCCTTAGCACTGCCAAGAATTGACAGAATAAACCAGTAGAGGATTGGAAACCAATTAGTTTGCCAGGTCAAAATACTTTAAGCTCCTATTAAAGTTTTTGAAACAGTCCTTGGCTACCTTCACAAGTGTGAGTGCCTTCTGTCTTCTCAGGAACTCCAAGTGTAAAAAGCACTACTTGAGTCTTTTGAGCTGGCCACGTGGTGTGTCCCAGCCCTAGCTGGGAGCCTACACCATGCTGACCTCCAGGATTTTATTGGGGAGGCAACAAAATGATAACTATTGTCTTAGTCTCATTTTTCAGCAGATGTTTTGGTCCATGTAGAAAGTAGACAGGCTTTTTGAGATATTTCTAATGGAATTGCAGCATGGAATTGCTCCAAATTTTACATTTTGAAACTGCAAATTTAAATAATAATGAGTGCCTGAGTCCTCCCTGTCTACCAACATTTTCATTCCCTTACTAGAAGGGATTTACTCTTGATGTTCTTCTTATAGTGAGTGGAGGAACCAAATTCTTCATTAAGTTTCCTTCCTTTATATAAGCAATTAGGAAGACAAACTCAATCCAAATTTCACTTTCTAAGGGCATTAGATTCTGAGATGAGAATATTTAGGCCAGTTACCTGCTTGATTCAGAGATACATGGTGATATAGACTAATCACAGAAGTAGTTTTCAACCTTCCCTATAGTATTGAAAATAGCTACATACACCACTCACTGCTAATGCCTGAACTCCCACTAATGTACTTGGTAATTGAAGAAACAAACCAAAATCCCCAAATGACTGAGTACTTTTGTTTGGATTTTCATCCCCAAGGCCAATTGTTTAAGTAGAACTCTGCCATAGTGGGGGACCATGTAGCCTGTAGCATGCTGTAGAAGCGGGGTAGCTGGCTTAGCAAACATTTACAAGTAGTAACAGTAAACAAGGCAGAAATGTCTATCCATGTATATAATAACCACATGTATGTTGATATATATATAGACAATAACCAACAACTAGACCAAACAAACCAACACACACACACACACACACACAACCCTTCGCTAAGTGAAACAAAAAATGATGACAACAGTGTTTTTCTTTCTGATTTCATCCTCAGCTCCAGGGTGACCTCTATATTGGTAAGACTCTGCACTAGTTGTTTTGTTTGACCCCCCACCAAGAACCCTTCTCATCCCTCGTTTGCCCTGTTCTGTACTCTAGAAGACTGACCTCTGTAGAGCCCATTAGCCTGCAACAATATCTATTGTGTTTCTGGATGGATTCAGCCATTGGGATTGCTCCCAAAAGATCAGAGGATAGGAAAAGAGACCTGGGGGTATTTATTCCTTACTTGCCCTATCCATTGGTCCCAAGTGTCTAATTTTAGATTTATTTATTTATTTTTAATTTCCTTATACATATAAGAACTGGGGTGCAGGCTAGAGGTGCAGGGGGTAAGAGGATTCACCAGAGACAGTGAACAAACCAATGAGTGGGGGGGGGGCAGAGCTGGCAGATCTACTGAAATGTACTGCTGAAGGGGCAGTAGAGGTCTGCTGCACCATGTGGGTCAGCTGTCTGGCTGGGGATTGAACTCAGGAAGCAGTGGCTGGGATAGCTTGATAGCTCTGACACTTTAACCTCTGCACCACCAGGGAGGTCCCATTCTAACTTTAAAATGTCCCTCAAATGCAGTTGCTCTGATGGGACTAACTCCTCTTCTTGTGTCTTAGCCCCAGGAGATATAGGGTTTTCCAATGTTGCAAGAACAACCCTTCTTAGTTCCCTAACTTGCTCACTGCTCTGTGTCTGCAGCCTTATAGAACTCTGTTTGAACCATGTGGAATAAATTCTGCCTCCTGCTGGTCGACATAGAGCCTTTTACCCACCAGGGAAATTAATCAAAACAACCCCATGTCCCTCCACATTCTTCTTTCATCCCATTTGCCACCTCCACAGTAGTCATTATCTTTCTATTGGACTTTCCTTCCTTATTAGTGCATGCCCAAAGTTCACCCAGGGACCTCAAATTATTAAGTGGTATATACTTTAAAAGGGATCTGGCCATCTGTACCTCAAAGATAAAGGAAGCAGTCTCTTAGAGTGCATAGAGAAAGAGCTTTAATAGAATTAGTGTGCAAAGTAGAATTAGAGAAAGCAAAAATGATTCCTAATAGCTTACCAGCAGAAACTTTCAAAATAACCCATCTATTCATGGGCAAATGCTCAGCCAAACAGGCTCTGCTTGAATTAGGAGGCCTAAAAGCTTGCTACAAGCCCAAGGCATACGCTGGTGGGAACCACAGGCAATGGGCAAAGGGGACCTGGCAAGTTTGTTACAAAGAGAGAGATGCGAAAATATAAATCAAAACAATGGCTGCCATTGTCAGCCTCTCCATGACTCTCTCACGGTGTGTCTCTTTCAAGGGCCTCCTCCACATGGCTCCTCAAGTCTTCCCAGCAGTACTAGTGTATAAGTCAAAGCAGAGAGGCAAGACACCTGGTTTACCTGCCTCTTGTGTTATGTAGTCTGCTCAACTCTGCCACTAGATCCTTACTAGTTCCTCCACTCAGGGAATTCAGCCCATGGACTTGTAATCCAATGAGGCTGCAAGTAGGTGGGGGTGGGTATTGTAGATGCAACTCCGCTCATTCCCGGAGGTGCATCGACAATGCCTTTTACATTGTGGGCTCGCTCTGGGCTCACTGCAGCCTAAGACTGACTTCCTTGCCTTTCATCCTCAGCAGAATGAACACTGTCAAATCTATGATGAGCAGTTTATTGATGCCGATGAATGAACATGTGTGTCGATTAAATAATTGTGTCTAAATTATGAGATAAACAACATGCACTTTACTTTCTGCTTTCATTAAGCACCTGCTATATGCCAGGCCTGCTGCATGGGACAGGACCATGAACAAAATAGACACACTTATGATCCTCAAGGAACTTATAATCTATGTTGAGGGACCTGGGAAGAAAATGGGTGGTTATAAGTGTTGATAAGGAATATAAGTGTTAACTAGGGAAGAGAAGGATGTTTTGTAAACACCCAAGATTTCTTTCAATCTAAATTGTGAGGGGGAATCAGAGCCAGTCTAAACCCAGGTTGGCCGCCTCAATGCGTGGGGGTACAGGTCAGGCAGACCATGTCAACATATTAATCCAGCCAGGTGGGACCTGATGAACAGGAGCAAGCAGGCCTGGGAAGATAACAAAACTGCCTTTCAGTGTCTGTAGTAGATAAGTAGGTCCAGGGACTGATTTCTGGTGAAGTAAACATGTCTCTCTTAGGTAGGCCTAGATCCAAAATATCTCAATCAACAGCTCTGAAACTGGAGACATCCCCACCCCCCTAAACCTCTAGTGTTGGGCCCCAGAATGCTGCTTGTGGGCAATGCAAGTGGCATCCCTGGGTGGTGGGCTCTTTAATGCCCAAACCTAGTGGCCTCACTGGGCCTCAGGCTACAGACAGAGCCAGCAGTGATGGCTATCAGCAGTGGTTCCTGCACCATGCTGCCCTAGGGCGTGCAGCCCCTGGTTCAGTGCTGTGGGGATCAGCATGGGGTCCCACTCGGCCAGCTCCAGGCTGTGGTTCCCTACAGGTGTTGGCAGTAGAGAGGCCCATGGATTTGGTGCCCATCAGGTGTGAGCTATGAGCTGGTTATTCTGATCCAATCAGCCATAGGATTGAAAATGGCCCAATCAGATGTAGGTAGAGGACCCTGAAACAGGATACTAGTAAGGACAGGCTCCGCCCTTGGGGTCGACTCTGTTTTTGATGGGCATGCTCAGGGAGGCTGTTCTTAGCCTCTGAGGAAAAACAACTAAGACACTTCCTGATCTCTTAAGAAGAAAGAAGAAACAACCAGCACCAACCTCTAAAGGCAAAAAAAGAAGAGAGAAGTTTCACAGAGGAGCTGAAGACCTCAGCAGGGGGCTAGCAGCACCTGTCTCAGGTCTGCCTCTGACATCACCAAGGGAGCAACAGAGGCCTCAGGCCTGGTACTCAGAGCTGTTGTTGTTATGGACCAGCAACTCACAAAGAGCTGTAGTGCTAGCATATCTTATGCTCTCCAGCACTGTTGATGAGCGACTGGTACTCTGTGAACAGATCACCTCTGAGAACTGTTAATCCCGCCTCACCATCTGGCACCACTTCCTGGTACTGCTGCCTCCATACTATCTGGTCCAGAGTCCAGTGCTGTCCAGCCTGACCTTCAGACTGGGGCTGCGGGCTGCTGCGGCATCCCCTCAGCGGCCCCACCTGTGAGCACCTCCAGCTGCCGTGCGCCGAGTCCTGCTGCTTGCCAGCTGCCATGAGCTTCAGACCCTCATTGCTGGGACGGCACCAGCTTGGCTGAGCAGACTTGTGTTTGGGACTTCTGGACACTGTGGACGCCGTCTGGGGTAAGATCGCTGTCATTCATGCCCTTAAGAATTCTGTTTCCCCTGTTTGTTAAATAAATCCTGGTGGTGGTGTTCCCTGAGTCTGAGTGGTCTTGCAATTGTGCACATGGTGAGAACACATCGACAGTGACCTGTCTTCTCCTGGCCACTGTCTTTGCCCTGCTGTGGTCCTGTTTTAGTGCCACTCTCTTTGCCCTGCGATAGAACCCGCCGAGGTCATGGGGTAGAGATACTGTATTCCCAGGGAATGCGGTTTGTCCTAAGTTATGTGATGAGAGGCTCTGCCTATCCCCAGGGACTATGACATGAGGAAGAATTACGTTGTTACAGTTTTAAGCTACTTAGATTTTGTTGTATTTATTTGAATAATTAGCATACCCTGAATAAAACACAAAGCATAAGTTCAATAGTAATTCTGAAGATACAGAAAAGATCAGAGAAGAGGTCAATGATATGGGCCCTGAGGGCACAGGCTAAAGGAAAAGGGAGACATTCCAGTCCTGGCAGCAGCATTAGGATTTGGTATTTTGAGACTGGATGCAGTTTGAGAGCTGGAAATGAAATTTGATATTAATAATTCACCTCCCAGCCCCTGCCACCTCCACTGTGTCCCCACACTCCCACATAGCTCTCCATCATCCCGTAGTATCACCAAAAAATATGCAAATGATGCTGGATGGATCCTGGGATATGAAAACAAAACTCACATCCTGATAAAGAAGCCCAGGCAATGTACAGCCTGAATGAACTGCTCACCTGTAATCGATGCTGAGTACCGTAGGGGCCTGCAACCCCAGATTGAGAAGAGCAGGCGGGAGTAGGCACAAGGCCAGTTGTATGACATTCCACAAATGTGTGTGTGTGTGTGTGTGTGTGTGTGTGTGTTTACAAGGGTCCTTCCATGAAGGTGAGGGCTGACTCTATGACCCCCCCCCAGCCCCCACTGATCAGTCAACAAGCGATATTAGTCCTGGGGAGAAGTCACATGTGCCATGCTCTGCTGGAAGGATCCTGCACCCCAAGGTGGGAAGTTAGGTTCATGCCAGAGCACCAAGTAGGGTGTGGGAGGGGAGATAGAGTGGGAAGAGGAAAGAAGCAGGCCGGGAGGAACAGAAGGAGCCAGTGTGGAAGAAGCTAGTCAAGAATTGACTTCACTCGGTAGAAGAAATCTTGCTAAGAATTTTTTTTATATTTTTAAGATTTATTTTTATTTATGCGTACAAGAACTGGGGTATTGGCCAGATGTGCAGGGGATGAGAGGATTCACCAGAGACAGAGAGGGGAGCAGAACAGGCAGCTCTACTGAAACAGACTGCTGAGGGGAGTAATAGGGAGACAGGAGAGGTGTGCCTGGGCATAAGGTCAGCTCCCTGGGTGAAGTGAAGGGGGCGATAAGGGATTGAACTCAGGTTGCAGGGGCTGGCATTAGCTTGATAGCTCTGAGACTTTAACCCCCTGTGCCACCAAGGAGGCCCCTTGTTAAGAATTTAAATACAGGACAAAATCTTCCTAATAGATTTTGAGGAAAATGTCAAAAAGTTCAGCTGACCCTTTTCTGTGACCAGTTATCTCCTTACACTAGTAAGAAAGGCCAACATTAGCCCAAAAAAGGAAAAACAAGGGTAGTTTTCCTTTATATATAAACCTTTACATTTCTGCAGCTTTTGGAAGAGATTTCAACCACCTAAATGAGGCTTTTCAAGTAGTTTATCATAACCTCAAACCCAAAGATATGCTTATGCTTAGGTACCCTTTGCCAAATGCAAGAAAATGGGATGCTGCAGTAGACTGGAACCAGACTGCAGTCAGGAACAGCAAGCAAATCTCCAGTGGGCCTCACTGCACTTACTATTTCCTCTGCTGGGAAGATCTTCCCCCATGGGATGGTTCTCTGCTCAAATGTCACCTTTTCAAAAGGCCTCTGACTATCATTAACAAAATAGTACCCCAATAAACCCCATCTCCTTACTTTTCCTTTGTCCTGTTTATATTATTTTCCATGTCTGAGGTGAAATTATCCATTTGTCTGTCTCCTATGAGGATGTGGTCTTCGTTGTGTTCTATGGTCCGGGGCCTAGAAAAGGTCCCTGGAACCATGTAATAGGGTTCACAACAAATGCTTTTTGAATCACATGGGCAGCTCTCTGGAGTACTACATTAGAAAGATGTGGAGACACCAAGAAGGTAATCAAAGAGGGCTATCTTGCCCTGCCTTGGGGTGGGGGAGGTTAGAACCAGAGGGTAGGTTGACCACACTGCTCTGAGTATTTGGGGTGGGAAAAGTGTGGAGTCTGCACTTTCTTAATGTGCTAGCCAATAAGTCAAACTTTATTGATGGAAGAAGAGTCATAATGAAAATGTGGCAAGGAAGGAGATTCCAGCTGGCAAGGTTTATAGATCAAGCGAAACAGGGTGGTTGTGGGAATTAGCGTGGAGCCAGGAGGATGCGGTGGAAGGAGGCCAGGCCTGGGATTGGAGAAGGGTGTGGAGAAAGCACTTGCAGGCTGTGTGGTATGCTTGTCTGAGGGCTTCTCCAGGGCCAGGCAAGGTGGATTGAGCCAGGATGGATCGATATATCCACTGCCACACTCTGGCCTCCGTAGTATCCTCACTTCATCCAGAGCTGTCCCCACCTTGAGCAGAGCTGTGAAGAGTTCATGGAAGAGGAGTGATCTGGCAATAAGACCACAGGTTAGTAGGTCATGAGGTCATATCCATTGAACACTCCCAATTTCAACTTGTGACACAATTTCTCTCAGTTTGTTAAGCGAAACTTGACAGAGGAATTTCCTTCTTTTTTAAGATTGGTGACACATCCAGGCCTGGCTATTCCAGGATTCTTTCTCATCATATTTTAACCTTAAGCTAATTCTTGTTCTTAAACAATAGTTGCCAGGGCCTCGTCCAGTCATGTTGGCTTCTCAAGGCTGAGCTTCCCTCCCGCACCCCATAAGTGAGCATCACTGCACATCTTGGAGATGCATCTCTCCGTTTCTGGAATAGGACACAGAATCAATGGGCATATCTTTATTTCTCCCTACAATATGTATTCTGTGTAATAATCTCCTTTCCATTTCCTAGAATCTCTTCCAGCCAAACAATGAGAAACAATACAAACAGCACTTGTAGAAGAAGAGATGGTCTTTTATTAGTCTTAGAAAGGTCTTAATTTCCTCCCAGGCTCATCTTTATTACTGGGAATCAGCTGATGGTTGGAAGTGAAGCAAATAGATTAGAACAGTAAACACCAGGTTTTGGTAAGATGGCTTTGCTTCTAATGGTAAAATAATTATAAGCCGGTACCTCAAAGCAGACTGTAGTTTACCCCCAGGAAGAATTGTACTATTATGGTTTTATGCAAGATTAAGACTGGAGTTTTAAGTGATTTAATTGTGTAGTTCTTGAAGTGGTGCCACTTCATCTCTGCAGATAGGGAGAAGATAATACTTAGTTTCATATTTATGGTATTTTCTTTTTCTGAGGAGTTGTTTGGATTTCAGAACTGATTTCTCAGGCAGGAGAGATATGGAAATGTCAGGAAATTATGCTGAGTTCCATTTTAGTGATCACCACTTGGGATGATTTAGTCAGCTCAGCATTCATAGTTTCTGGTTCTGCTACGTGAGTTCTTTTTGAAAATAGAATTTTACACAAACAATCCCAATTCCCAGATTATTCATTTCTCAATTGTTTATTACTCACTTTTAAGCAAGAATTGTGCTCATAAGCAACCTAGTTATAGGCTCTACCTACAATCCCTGCCACCTGCATACCCATTTTCTGCCCGAGTGACTTTGTTGATGCCACTTGAAATTAGCAGCCATTAGTGTTTATTTCTGTAAGTCTTCATGCCTCAGCCCAGATATTGCTGATCATTAGTGGGTACAAATTAAAGCTTAGGAAATGAGCACCCTGCAGCACTTGTCACTTCACTTTGACTGTTGTCTGATAAAATGGGATGAGCTAGCAAATGGGGCTTCTTTTTTTTCCCGGCTGGGACACTTAAGTTACATAAAATGGGACAGAGTGCAGAACTGAGGCAGTAAAACCTTAACAAACAGAGTGTGGCATATATGAGATTGTCCTTAGCCCCTCAAGGAAAAGATTCCAGCAGGTAGAAAGAGGCCAAGGGATAAGGAAAGAAAAAGGCATGATGGGAGGCACCCTGTGAGGCCAAGCCCTGAGAGGTGTGAGAGACACTGACAATGTACCAATCATAAAGAAATCAACAGTGCTGGCCGTGTGCCTAGCACAGCATTTCAAGTGACTTGCAGAATGGAAAGAGCAGTTCAGCTTCCATTGCTTAACACATACAGGTGGTGCACGTGGGACTCTTCTGGACTTTTAGCCATCTGCCCCGCCCCCAGAAGTAGAGTGAGCACCAAGAGCTGAGTTCCTGCAATACCAAAGAGTTTAGACCATTTAGGCATCTCTAAAGTTCTTTTCCTCCACAGGGCAACTCCTATTCTAATTGGGTTAGAGAGATAGATCCCCTCCCAGCTCCTATCCACTCAACAATATGGCAAACCCATTTCAGGATGCCTGGGAAGAAAGCCACCACTTAACGAGAAACAAATGAGGGCCATTATAGTAAACTATAGTTATTAATTGATGCCTGAGGCAAAAATGTAGCAATTACCCAGGTAATGTTTTTGCTATCAAAACAAAGTGAGCAGGTAGAAGTTCATAAAGGTATATTTATCCCTTTTTCATAAAATACCTTTAGGGTGACCCTTCTGACTTGCCTGAGATGCTCTGTTAGTGAGCTTTTAAGCAAACCAGGATGACTGACAATCCTACTTTCAGTTAATATTAAATAGTTGGCTTAATGTGGGATAAATGGTTATCTTGGATAACAAAACCTAGCAGGTGATGCTGTCCCTTAGCTTTATCTTCAAAAATAGATATATTTAAGATCCCTTCTGTGAATCAACTTAGCAGGCAGACCCCAAAAGCTCTGAAGCAAGCTATGGGACTTGAGTCCCTGTAGTGCCACCCAACTGTTGCATAAGTACCTTTGTTGAAATGGGTGGGGAAAGAATCAATTTCTAGGACTACAGCTAGGCCACATATTAGTGACCATGTTGATTTGCTTTAGTAATTGTGTCATGACCCAGACTGCAACTGTACCTACTACCTTTTGGTTAAGATTGTGATCATCTCTGTTATGTGAAGAAGCTAGTAGACTGTTTTAACGGGTGATTTAAATAGAAATATGACTTGTGTCTCTAGCCCTGCACATATCAGATCCTTGATAGGAGCATTCATCTCTGCAATTCCCATGTCTATAGCCTTCTTTAGTTTACCTTTTGAAAAATAAATTCATTTTCTTACACTACTGTTAATTTGTGTACAGTAATTGCTTTCCCCTTCAGTGGAGTCCCCATAGTTTTCCCACCACCATAGCACCCATGATCTATCCCCATAGTCCCTTGTGCTCTTCCCTCCCTTGTTTGATCTCTCTTCCTGCCCCTCCTCTGCTGTATAGCTCAGATCTATGGTCAGCTATGTAACAGATATTACGTGGCCTGTGAAACCTAAAATTTTAACCCTTAACAGTAAAAATTTGCAGATATCTGCTGTAGAGTAATATGCTACAATTTGATTCGTTCGATGCCAAGCAATATTTGGATTTTTTTCCATTTTCGCTATAATGAAAAGTGCCACTATAAGCATTTTGTCCATGCATTTTGGTGTACATGTGTACAGCTTTCTGCTGGTGAGCGTGAAATTTGCACAACTATTTGATAGTGTCTACTATTACTAAATATCGTCATACCTTATACTCCAATAACTCCACTTCTGGGCATATCCACTTGCTTTTCTATAAGCCACACAGATATTCTCCAGTTTTCTTTTAAAAGTGTTTATTTGTTCATATTTAGATTTACAATTCATCTAGACTAGGTTTCTTGGCATGGTATGAAGGAGTTCTCAGATATCGATTGGTCCAATACTACTTTTGGTAAAAAGAATAATTTCCCAATTATTTTTACATAAATTAGTGACATGTGTAAGTCTGGTTCTGAACTTAGTGATATGTTTCATAGGAATTAACCCACAGCTGAATAAAAAACTTTCTTTTTTCAAGATCATCCTGATTCTTCTTGGCATTTGGCATTCCCATGTAAATTTATTGACACAACAAAAAAAATGAGATTTTTTTATAATATAAAAGATGAATATGATATATCCTTCTACTTGTTTAGATCTTTTATTTTTCTACATGCTGTCTTGTTATTTTCAATGTGGAGAGATTTATAAGATTCATTAAATTTATTTCTATTTATATGATGCTTATTTGTTCTTTTAAATTACATTTTCATAATTTTTTGTAACTTATTACTGATTTGTGGAAATATAATTGTTTCATGGTGGCCCTGTATTTAGTAATCTTGCTAAACTCATTATTAATTCTTATAGTTTGTAGAGCTGATTTTCTACTTACACAATTATGTTGCTTTCAATAGTAAGTTTTATTATTTCCTTTACAATTCTTGTATTTTCTTGTGTTGTTATTGTATGGCATAATATTGAATAGAAGTAGTGGTATTGTACTGTAGAGCAAAGCTTTCACTAATTCACCATTAAGTATGTTTGTTGTAGGATTTTTATGGTCTACCATATTAAGAAAACCCCCTTTTATTTCTAGTTTGCTCACTGTTTTCATTTAAAATAAATACATAGATTTTTGGATTTAGTAAAGTTTTTTTTTTTAAACTATTCAAAAAACTATTGTTTTGCAGATCTGCTTTGATTGTTCATTACATCAAATGATTTTTCAAAATCATCACCTGGTGAAAAAAAAATACCAAGGATATGATGACCTCATAGAACAAGTTGGGAATTACTTTCACTTTTTCTATTTTCGAGAAAAAATTATGTAAGGTTGATGTTATTTCTTTTTTAATGCCTAAAAGTTCTTGCCAGTGAATACATTTGCACTTGAAAATTTCATCTTCTCTGGCTTTCTTAGAAATTTTAAGTTTTTAGGTTTTACATTTGTTTGTGTGACCCATTTTGTGTTAATTTTTTTTGTTTTTTATGTATAGTTTGGCAGTTTCTTAAAACACTAAACATACAACTGCCATATGGCCCAGCAATTGTAGTCTTGGCCATTTATCCCAGAGAAACAACTTCTGTCCACACATTCACTGTACAAGAATGCTTGTCATCCCTTTATTCATTGTTGTCCCAAATTGGAAAGAATCCAGGTATCCTTCAACAAGTATTTTAAGACATTGTGGAGCATCCATTTCATAGAATACTGCTCCACAATAAGTAAGAACGAAACCATTAATTCGTGCAACAGCTCACATGGATCTCCAAGAATTGTGCTGGCTGAAAAACAGTCAATTCCGTTATGATTCTCTTTACATAATTTTATTGAAATGCAAAATTATAGAGAAGAGAAGTCATTGCCAAGGATTAGAGATGGGTGCAGGTGGTAGCCAGAGGGAGCTTGCTCTTGCTAATAAGAGTAACTTGAGGGCTTTTTGCAATTGAACTGTATATTTTGACAGTGTTGGTGGTTGCATAGATCCACATGTATGTCGATTGCATTGAACTGACTACATGCACACAGGTGAGTCCATGTAAAACTTAATAAATCTGAGTCAGGTCAGTGACGAATTATATCTGTGTTAATTTCCCAATTGTGATTTTATAAAATACTAGTTAAACTGTTTTAGTAAAGTGTTGAGATCCTGGATAGGGAGGAGGACAGTATGGTGAGAAAGGAAGCAGTGTACATAAAACACATCCAGTAAATTATACTATCCTAGGAAAAAAAATGTTTGAGTAATGAAAGATTCATCAATTTTGTTTAATTCGCAAACTTTTTTGATTTCATTACTATTTCTCTGCTTTCTATTTTTTTCATTTCTGTTTTGATCTTTATTGTTTCCTTCTAATTACTTTAAGTTATATTCCTTTCAGTTTAGCTTCTTAAGGCTTAGTCCTTGACTCGAAATTTTTCCCCAGTGTGCTTAGTGCATTAAGTTTCCTTTTAAATATAGCTTTAGCTGTATGTAGACTACAAATTTTGAGAGATTGCATTTTCATTTTCACTCACTTCAGTGTACTTTCTGATTTCCCTTTTGATTCTTTTCTGAGATCCATAGATCATTTGCAAGTCTCTTAAATTTGTTTTAAATATTTGGGGATTTCTTCGGGACTTTTGTTACTTATATCTAATTTAAAACCATTGTAGAGAGCATAGGTTAGATGACTTTATCCATTTTGAAATTATTGAGTATAGTTTTATGGCCTGCCTCAGTAAATATTCCATATGCACTTGATAAGTATGAATTCTGGATGGAGTGATCTTTGATATAAATTCGGAAAATATCTATAAATCTTTTATATCTATTCTGAATTTTTGTATACTGATTCTTTCAGTTACGGACAGTTGAGTGGGAGAATCTACTATAATTATGGCTTTGTATTTTTCTTAAGATTTCTTTTGAGGGAATATTGGTTTCTTTAAACTTTTGCTTCATATGTTTTGTTGGTCTGCTTTAGAAATATGCTTCAGAATTCTATGTCCTCTTGATGAATTGATCTTTATTATAAAAAAAGGGCTCTTTGTCCTTGTTAGTTTTAATTTTGTTTGAAGTTGACTTCACCTAATCATATTGTACAAGTTGAAGTTTTCTTTTTACTAGTCTTAGCATAGTATATCTTTATCTGTTCTTTTAACTTACTTGTGTCTTTACATTTTGATTAGAATCTTGTAGGTAGCTTATACTAGGGTCTTGGTTGTTTAAAATTCTTATTTGACAATCTGTGCCTTTAAACTGAGCTGTTAGCCAACTAGAGGTGATTAACAATATGATTGAATTTTAGTCTGGCCACTATGTTTTCCATTTGCCCACCAGTGCTTTGTACTCTTAACCTGTTTTTTTGTTTGTTTGTTTTTTTTTTTTTTTGGACTGAGTGGATTTTATTACTTAAAGTTTATCTTTTTTGTTGACGATTAGCTTCAACTCTTTTTGTTATCATTTTAATAGTTGCTTAAAGGCTTAGACTATATGACTTATACTTATCATAGTGTGCCTTCAAATGATATTATATAGTTTTTACATAGACTTTAAGAACCTTCAAGAGATTATTTTCATTTCTCCCTGGTTTTTGTGCTACTGCTGTCATGCATTTTTATCCTACATGTGTTACAGTATTCTGCACACCATTATTCATTTCTTTTTTACAAAAATTCTAATACTAAAAACTCTGTTTACCTCTATAGTTACCTTTCCTGGTGGTCTTCATTCAACTGTGTAGATCCAGACTTCCAACTGGCATAATATTCTGTCTGCTTGAAGAATTTCATTGAACATTTATTGCAGTGTCACCATAGTTGTGATGAATTTTTAGTTTTTGTCTGTCTAAAAATGTCTTTATTTGGGCTGAGTAAAGAATCCTACATTGACAGATTCCTTTCTTTCAGTACTTTGAAGATTTTTCTCCATAGTCTTCTAATTTGCATTGTTTTCACCAAGAACTCCAGCATATGCTTTACCTCACTTCCTTTGTATGTAATTTGTCTTTTTTTAAAATCTAGACACCTTATGACTTTTTTCTTTTGTCTTCTTTTTTAACAAGTTTACTGTTATGATCAATTAACAAATAATCATTTGCTTTTGCTGCTGTGTTGTCCACAGGTTGTTAGTATTATTCCCAGGGCTTTCAATTTTTATCTATTGGAAGATTAATCTATTACAGCCCACTTCACTGTTATTAACCATTCATATCAAAATATTTACTAATTTTGTTAATTTTGAAATTTAAAGTTTGTTTATTTTTTTAAAGACTTATCTATTTATGCTTACAGAACTGGGTACAGGCCAGAGGTGCAGGGGTGGTGAGAGGATTCACCAGAGACAAAGTGAGGAGCAGAACAGGCAGATTGACAGAGTACACTGCTGAGGGGAGCAGCAGGGGTGTCAGAAAAGGTATCGAACTTGTGCTGCAGTAGCTTCAGAGAGCTTCATAATGTGGTGCTTTAACCCGTTGCACTACCAGGGAAAGCCCTAAAGTTTATTTTTACATATATATTTATATATCCTTTTTATTTATTTTATTATTTATTTTTATATATTTTACATCTTTTAAAAAAATTCTTTTTACAATATTTGCTTTCTTTTCTCAGGTATAGTCCCCATAGAATTACCTCCACCAGTTTACCCATAGTCCCTTCACCATAGTCTCTTGCGATCTCCCCTCCCTCATTTTGATCCCTCTTCCCTTCCTCCCTTTACCCTGCAGAATATCTCTGACTTATAGTTGTCTGCTTATTTTTGTTTTGTTTTGTTTTGTTATGGTTGTTATTTTTTCCCCTAATATCTTACTTTTTTCCCCTATAATTCTCCTATAAGTGAAACCATCCCATAGTTATCTTTTTCCTTTTGACTTATTTCACCAAGCAAAATCTCTTCTAGCTCTACCCATGTTGCTGTGAAAGGCATTGATTTATCTTTTTGACTGATGAATAGTATTCCTTTGTTTATATATACCATATTTTCTTGATCATCATCTAGTTTTGGGCATTGTTGTTGTTTCCAAGTCTTACCTATTATATGTAGCACTGCCATAAACATAGGGGTACAGGTATTCTTTTTTTTTTTTTTAAAGATTTATATATTTATTCATACAGAACTGGAGTACAGGCCAGAGATGTTGGAGGGTGAGAGTATTCACCAGAGACAGAATGGAGAGCAGAACAGGCAGATCGACCAAGTACACTGCTGAGGGGAGCAGCGGGTGGGTCAGGAGAGGTCTGCCACGCCATGTGGATATCCTCTGGGGCAGGAATCGAACTCATGCGGAAGTGGCTGTGCTTTAACCCACTGCGCCACCAGGGAGGGCCCAAGGTATTCTTTTTAATTAGTGTTTTTGTGTTCTTTGGGTATATGGCTCAGTATGGAATTGCTGAGTTATAGTCATTAGCATATTGTGTGTGTGTGTGTGTGTGTGTGTGCATCCTTTTCATTTCTTTCTGTATTTCCACTGGGGACCACTTCCTCTCCCAGAGAAGCCCTATTTAGTTTGTTCAAACATATTTTCCTCTACTGTTTAATGAACACCTTTTCTAAGAATAACATTTAGCTTATAAAGTGTTTCCTTTTAATATCTAAAATAATCTTTCCATTGGTTGAGGTTCTGAAGTTTCTATTAACTGTTAATTTCCCAATTGAAAGTGCTGTGTATATTTTTATGCTTTAATATTTTTTCTTTGTCATAAATTTTCTTCACTTTAACTATGATTTGTATAAACAGATAGGGTTTCTTCTAGTTTATTTATACTGTGTGAGGTCAGAGTACCACTGAGCTTGTGGTGTGATGTCTTTTGTGAGTTTTGAGAAACTGTCAGACAGAAGCTCTTTCAATATTGCTACTGCTCCAATCTGTATTCTCTTTCTGAAATTTCAGGTATATATATGTTTTGGATCTTGTCAGTATAATTCTGTATTTATGTTTTGGATCCCTCTCCTTATTTGTGTCCTGTGCCAATGTATATATTTAACTACTGACCTATCTTTTAAGTTTGTTAATCCTTTTCTTAATAATTTTTAATCTGCTGCTAAACCTATTTACTGAGTTTTCCCTTAATTTTATTTATATACTTAATGAAAAATCCTGTTGAAATTCTTTTCATTTACTTTCACAAATTATTGATCAAATATGTGATTACATATAATAACTGAAATAGCTTGCGCACATTTATGTGTATTTTATTACTATTTTTATCTTTACCCTTTTTCATATATTCTTGATGATATTATATAAATGTCAAACATTATGTCTGAAAAATTAAATAGCCTAAGGATAATTTTTTTCTTCACAGAGACTTAATACCACCCTCTGTCAAACAACTTAAATACAGGTAGTTTGCTTTCATCTTTTGTTCAAAGCTGTGGTACAGTGTAGTAAGACTGAACTTATCTCTGATTAAGACATAATATTTACCAGAATTTGGAGGGTACTGGACTTCAATTTTCTTCTCCCAAATGTACAAGTTCACTAAAACTTCTGCTATACATCAATAAAATTTAAATGGTTATCGATGTTTAATTTTTTATTGATGTAAACAACGTTTGGGTACAATGAAGACCCTGAAATTGAATTGGAAAAGAACAAGAAATTCTTAAGATTTTGTCTCGGAATTGTATGCAACATATAATAAAAAAATTTTAAGTTATATTACTGAAGGTTCAAAAAAGAATGACTAGACTTGACCTGATAATTCAGTATTTATTTTATAGCAGATTCTAAAATAACATTTCAAATACATAAGGCCAAGCAATAAAAACAGTGAACTAGACACACACAAAATAATCTGTCAACATTCTGAATTAAAAGTCACATACCTGTTTTAAAGCTCAGTATGCCATTTAAAATTTATTTTAGTAACATAATATAGTTAAACCCACATGGTATCAACTTAATGATTGTTTTTCCCGCTCACATGCTTTAATAACATGTATAAGGTCTTATCACTGTCCTGTTCCTGTGCTTTCAGCATCTCATTTGTATGCAAATTCTCTTGTATGCAACCTATTCCCTGGTAAATGCAACTGGCGAATTGAGTGTCTCCGTAATTATATTCCATCCCCAACTACCTTATTTGTTTCCTATTATATCACTGCAGCGGTCCCTCTTCATGTTCTAGTCATGAATTACAGAGTGGGTCCCTCAGCAATTTCTCTTTTATGAGTGATGGGCTGCTTGTCCTCCTTACCCTGAAGGTTTTCCCCACTTTCCAGTATTTTCTAAACCAAACTGGAGAGTCTTGTTCCTTCTACCTTTTTTTTTTTTTAAACTAGAAATTTTGAGGTTTGTAAGATAAGTTGTTCAGCTAACTAAGCCCCTTCCTACTGCCTCCCTTGGGACACTAAAATAAAAGATAGAATTATTTTATGTTCCTATGCATGTCTGGGGTTGCTCAGTAAAGCAGAGAAAGCTAATGAAAATTTCATGCACAAGGTAATCCGAGGAACAAACATGCACATAGAATAGCATATGATTCTAAATACAAAGTGCCTACCTGTCTACATACACTTAAAGCACATGTGAATAAAGTGTGTGGGAGGGGGAGAGATTGTATGTCCTCTAGCACAGTAGTGCCTGGGTTTGAACCCTAGATCAGCATTATTGATCAGTGTGATCTCAGACAATCTCAAACTTCTGTATCTCATTTTCCTGTTGTGAAATGAGGATAATATATGGCATTTTTCTCATAGGGTTTTTGTGAGGATTGAATTTATTATTATAAATGCTCCCTAGTGCATTGTATTCAATAAACATCATTTTTAAATCACATGGGCTAAACTATTTATATAAATAAACATAGCAGACATTGATTAGACCATCTATTCACTCCATCAAAACTGGTCGCACCTGCTAAGTGTTGGCCAAGTCGCTGTAGCACATGGGAGATGTGAGCTGGACAGCATCTCCTCTCAGATGTGCATATACCATGCAACCCTCCTGGGTGAGACCCCCCCAGGGACTCCTCCATCAGCACCTGGTCTCTTTAGTGTCTAATTTAGCACTTCCAGACAGCAGCCATTAACATCCACACTAGCTGGGAATTATGAGAGCCCTTAGTGTGGAATTTACCGAGTGTGGAATTGCAGGATTCCTGAACACATTTTTTCCCATCCCAACTGCAAGAGGCTCACTCACCTGGCTTGTCAATGTCCAGTATGTACAGTCAGTGTACAGTGTACAGGCCAGGTCCTGGCAGACAACACAAGTGTATTTCTTCAGTCTCATTCCCTATCTTAGTGCACGAAATGGCTGTATGGTATCAGGTTTCTCTGCAAAGAGGCCTGGAGAACTTTGCCAAGTAACAGAGAGTGGTCTCAGTGGGCAGCATCACACACATACAGATCTTTCGGGGTGCAGGCTGATGTGCAACCTTCCATGAGGGAGAGCGGGGTGTGTTTGGAGTAGGGCATCCTGCCATTGCCCACGTAAGTGTAGAGCATTTGCTTGCCTCGCTCATGCCATCTTCTGCATCCTTCCTCACTCCCAGCTCCAACATACCAGCAGCATCGCTTTTGTATTTTACCTGCTTTGGTACCATCCTGCTCCTGTGGGAGCTTATATGTGCTTCCCATTTTACAGATAAGGAAATGGGAGGTCATACAGCATGATTAGACCCAATTTGGACTCAAAATTGGCTTTATCCAAGTGCAGTCTGATAGCCTTTTCATACATGTATCCCCTCAATAAACCTTTGAGAGCCTAATATGTGTGACAAGTGACACAGGGACAGGCATGAACAGGGCCAATGAATGCTACTGTACTTCAAAAAGCCTCCAGTCTCCTGGAGAAGATGCATGACTGAGCAATTGATTGTAATTAAGTGTGCTGGGTGTTGTGGCAGAGGAAGTACATTTATTAAACATTGTGCCAGATATTTTGCCATAGGCTGGAAATAAATTTGAATGAGTGAATCTGTGACTAACCCTGTCTCCAGGGACCAGTTGCTGCTCACATCCCTTGTCCACTTTCTCATCCATCCAGCCATTTGCCAAGGGCAAGGCCATCTATAAGAGCACAGGGGGGTGCTCCTGGTGAGGGGCATGGGCAGGCTTCTTTGAGTGCTTTCTGCCAGGGCCAAGACCGTAAAGAATGTGTATTAAAGCAAAGCGGCAACTTACAGCTGAGTGTTCTCCAACCTGCCAGGGGCTTATTGCTGGGTGAACTGTAGGAGAGTGAGGGGAGGAAGAGGAGGCAGTCTGGAACCTTTCTAGAGGTCCACATATAAACAGCCAGCAGGAAGTGTGTTCTTTAAACTGTTACTGAAGTATGTTAACGAACTTTTTTTTTTTTAACTGATGGCATTCTGCTTTATGCGGGTAGCTCTCCTAGATAAGAAGTCTATGATTTCACAAAGGGTTATCAGGAAACTATGATGAACAACACAATAGCTATACTTTTATCCCCCAGCATTTAGCACTTAACTATGACCTGTACATGCAATCATTGTGTGAAATGGGTTTTGTGTAGATGAGGAAGTGGAAGGTAAATAATATACCCAAGGAAACAACTAGTAAAAGGGTAGGGGCAGGATTCAAGCCCATCTTTCTCATGCCAGAGCCTACCTACTTAATCACCATATTGTCCATAGTATATACCAATGCAGAAACAATGATTTCAGTGAGTAAGGAATAATGAATAATAATTCCATGGGTTGCATGCATAACTAATTCTGCCCTAGAGAAGAGTAATGAGGAAGAACTTTAAACATACTTGGGGATTTTCCTGACCAGCAATGGAAGTAAAGTCAGCTGCAAATGAAGAAATAGCATAGTAAAAGACAGAATGATCTAAAGTAGCGTGGACTCTGATACTTTAGGTTTCTAGGCAGTTTGGGGAACCAGCAGAGCTTTGGACAAATTAATTAGCCCATTTAAGTCAGCATACCTGATGATAAGATCATATCTAAGGGATTCCAAAATGTTACTGGGGTCATTTTAAGGCGTCTGTATAGAGTTAGGGAGAAGGAAATAATAGTACTTTCTTCCTTGGCTTCCATGAATATAGTTTCTAGTTCTTGCCAGATGGCTACTAAAGTGGACCCCAGCCTCTGGCATCCAGTCTTCTGATAAACCTTGGCCTGTGGTGGATGAGAAGACACTGGTGAGGTGTCTGGTGGGGAAATGCACTGGCGGGTTTAGTCATTCTCCTCCACACT
The DNA here is from genome assembly GCF_000260355.1 of Condylura cristata. NCBI lineage: Eukaryota > Metazoa > Chordata > Mammalia > Eulipotyphla > Talpidae > Condylura > Condylura cristata. The sequence continues at coordinate 4,786,556 of NW_004567121.1, read as the reverse complement.
TTCACATCCTCTATCAACACCTGTATGCTTCAGTCATGACCGCACACACTCTTCCTGTTTGTATTGAAAGTGTCATTCAGAAAGAAAGCTTGCCAGTGAGAAGAGAGCTCTGCACTCAGTCTCAGAAGAAAGAAGCTGAATTACTTATTTGGGAAAGAAAGAAAAGGAACCTGAGAGTTGAGAGGTAAGATCAAACTGGAGAGCATATGGGTACCTTGGGTGGAAAAGTAGTGACCCTTACTTTTGTACCCTTCATGGGGTATTTTGAATAGCACAGTCTATGCTTCTCAGGCCTAAGCAGTAAAACACGCTCTCCATCTGCCCATGGGCATAGTTGAGCTGCAGATGAAACTGGACAGATGGAGGAGGCAGACTTGAACTGGAGCAGAAAAGAGTTCCAAAATTCGTGTGGATGTCATGTAAAGAACATATAACCTAGCTCTGGATACACTCCCACTATTCATGATGGCAGCAGAGCTATGGTGCTTATGAAAAATGTGTCTGAACCTTTTTTAGGCCATTAGCTATTCCTCAGAAAAAGAATCTATGACAGGCCACAGACTGGACCCCAGTGAATGGCCCCAAGAGTGATCTCTCAGAGGCCTGTACCCTGGATGAGAGAGCATATGTTGCTCACCAAATGGCCACTCCGTCATCAGAGAGAACTTCCTCACCAGCAGGACCTGACAGCAATATCCATATCCTTGCACAGGTGCAGTATGTGTGTGTGTGTGTGCGCGCGCACACTGCATAAGCATATACTGCACATTATATGTCTATCACACACATGCATATATACACATAAACACGTCATGTACTACAAAATTAATAGTGATCATACTAATAGAAATAGAAAACTGAGGAACAAAGAATTTTTTCCTAATATGTGAATTCTTGATTATTCATCTTACAAATATAAAAGTGAAATGATGTTGGATGCATTTCATAGTCTCTTTTAATTTAAAGGGTGTAAAATCCTGTGAGATGAGATGAGGATTGTTCAGTTAGGTTGGGAACTGATACTGCAACAGAAATAGCTGAAGACCAAGTGTTAACCCACAGCAACAAAAAATGACAGGAAATTCTTTGATCTTCAGTATACACACAAAATAGCCAACTTAAAAAAAAAAAGGCCTCTGTATTTGTCAAAAGCATTTGCCTCTTGGTGGAAAGTTGAGGAAGAGCACCATCATTGGGGTTGCCAAACTTCCCCGATGCCTGCTAGAATGAGATTTGACAGTGAAAGTAACAAACACTTGGAAGTAAAGCCAAATCTTAAAATACTATCAACTGATGTTTACTTGTGCTGAGCATGACCTGCACTGCACCTAGTGTTGTGTTGTCAGGCATCTCTTCATATATTTTTAACTTAGAAAGTAGGGGGAAAACATATTGCTCATTTGTTAAATTTCAGGATTTAAATCCTGTGGTTTGGGGCAAGTCTCTCCAATTATGGCATCTGGAAGGTGGATTCAGTACTAGTCTGCCTGTTCTGTGAGGTTATTTGAGCTGGAACTTGTAAAGTGCTTAGAAGTGTGTCTGCCATACTGAAAGGACTCAACATGTTTTAGTGGAAATAAGCATTATTGTTGTTGTTATCACCACCTTTTGTACAATTAAGCTGTCAGACCTGAAGAAAATGATAGGAGGGTGGGAAAGATGGAGACTGTGATGAGTTTTTCCATCCTGTGTGTCCACATGAGATGTGGATTGTTTGGTTAGTCTAGGACCTGATACTGCGACAGCAGGATCTAAGCACAGCAGCTTAGCAAGCAGATACGTTTAACCATAGCATCTAAACCACAGCAAATGGCGTGTGTTTAGTGCTTCTCATGTATGAAACATGTACTCACTTGTCACTTAACTTTTCTCACATTGTTGCACAGATTCCTGAGATTATGCCAGTTTTAGAAAATAGCTGATTGCTGGTCTAAGTGTGCAGAGCTATGAGGACTGCCTCTCTCCAGATTCTGTGGTTCTGGTCTCCACATATCACCTCTGCAGTTTGAATTAACTGGCAAAGAAATGTAAATGATGAGGAAGCCAAATCCCAGAAAATTAAGAAACAAGTTCAAGGTCACACTGAGAGTTTATATAGAGAAGGAGCTGTTTTGGGACTCTGATTTCTAGACCTTTTATTCCACACAAGAGTTCAGAACTGTGTGGCTCCTTGAATGAATCATGTTGTTCCATTTTTTTATCTGTGAAGTGGGTGTGATAACCTGTCTTCCCCAGCTGCCAAGGCTTTATGAAATTCTATTGAGGCTCCATTTCTAAATTACTGCTGGTCTCCAGCTTGCAATGGTTCAGGTTAAGTTTTTTAACTTTATGATGGTACAAAAGTGACAAACAGTCAATAGACACTCTACTTCCAATTTTGAGCTAGTCCAGGGTGTCCCTGGACTAGTGACATGGGGCATGATGCTCCTCAGGATGCCAGGTGTGAGCCACAGTTCCACTCAGCCAAAGTACTCCACCCACTCTCATTTCCAGTGTCCCATTGAGTAAACACCAAGAGATAGACAACACTGCTATAAAATAGATTTTGTGGTAGATGATTTTGTTCAACTTTAGGCCAATGTAAGTGTTTTGAGCAAGGCTAAGGTAGGTGAGGCTAAGCTATGTTTGGAACGTAGATGTAGGAAATGTGTTTTCAATTTAGGACGTTTCAATTGTGATAGGTTGTCAAGATGTAACCCCACGGTAAATTGAGAAAGATCTGTCTATACTTCTGATTCAAGTAAGGGAAAATGTTGAAAGTGACTTGTAAAAGGCAAGTTAAAAGTAAAAGTAGAAATGATGTTGGTGATGACGTGTCATTAAATATGATTTAACTATTCTTTCAACTGGCTGTATTGTTCTCTCTTGTACTGGTACCCCATTATTTATTTAGCCATCCCATATATGGAGAGCAATTTTTTCCTATTTGTGAACTTTTTCCAAATCAAACTGCAGTAACAAACCTTTTACAAACCGTATAAGGCATGCATTCTATCAGTTCTTTAATTTTCGCAAATGTAATAAATTGTGTTAATTCATTTTTGTTTTCTTAGCTTTTCATTCATTAATAGTAACTTGAAACTCGATGCCCTAAAACATGCCTTTGGAAAAAACTGGAAACATTTTCCCTCACCCAGAAACAACCAAAATGCATTACCTTTAAAAGTGAAGTAAGAACCATTTGTCTCATGATTAAAATGCAAGCATTTATGTACAAATATAAACCTATTATAAAGCACCTTGCACAAATAGCCCTGTCTTATAGTTTTTATCGATGCTAAAAATGGGGGGGGTTTCCTAATGAATACAAGACAACTCGATTCCTACAATAACTAATAAACATGACAATTTGATTTATTGCTGTTCCTCTGCTGTAGCCTGTTGACAGATTTTTCTTTATGGAAAAATTACCATGGTTTAAATCTCTATCATATGGTACTTAATTCAATCGACAATATGTTACCAATTAGATCCTGCTTAAACTACCATCAGCCAGCAGACCACGGAACATGTTAAGTAGGATGACAATCAGATAACTAGTAAAATGCGTTGTGGCAGCTTTCTGGGGACCCAGGAGCCGTGCTGAGACAATGTATAATGAAGAGAAAAAGGACAAATAGAACATTTATGTTTGCCATTCCCCAAAAGGGAGATTGTTTCAGGTTCACCTAAAAATCATACAAAGAATTTGTATTTGAGTTGATACTTGTATTGATATTCACTACGTCTTTCCAACACCTCCATTCTCTTACCCCTTTGATGATAAATTTGCCAACTGAGAGGTTATCTGTTCCAAAATCCTCTCTAATGTGATATGCACAACTTCAATTCAGTCATTACATCCTATTTAGTTATATGCTTTAAGATTTCACCTTTCTCCCATGCACCAGATGTTGACAATAACAGAGAATTCTTGTTAGGTGGGATGAGGCTCCTTTTCTTAGTTTCCTCTTGGAAACTGGCTGTATTAGAAAGTGTTCCTGTTGTAGGAGAGGGAAATCAAACCAGACTGTGCAGACCAAAAAGGTAATCTTTTGAGTTAAATTGGGAACTGGCAAGGTTTAAAGTAGAGCAGCAAGCAAGGGGTTCTGAGAGTGAGGCAGTCAGAAGCAGTAAGCCCACCAACAAAAACCACAGTAATGGGAGATTAGCACAGTCTGGGTATATAATACAACCACCAAGGTCAGAGTTTTGACCTTATTTGATGCCACATTGGGCTATCATTTTATATAAAGTATAGAATCCAAAAGGAAGGAAAGCATGCTTAACTGTGTCCAGGTCACCTCCCTGACCCCAGGGAAAACATCAGATCCATCCATTTGACTTCTGCCCCTATCTCCTAAATTTATACACAATGAGGTATCCCCAAAAGGAAGACTGGGGTGATAATAAAAATGACAACTGTCTTGTACATAGTCACTGCAAGCAATTTCTACTTGAAGATTGGTTTATAAATGGGAGAGATTAGTCACTGGCTTGTTCATTTAGATAGGGGCACAAAAGGGAGATTTAGGAAATGGAGACCCCACTGCACCCTACATTCTTGTGTTGGTCACTTTGCATCTATAGCTCAGAGCGGGGAATGAACAAAGGAATTGTCATAAAGACCTAAGCAAATAATGGAAGCTCCTTCTAAGTGACAGGACTAGGTACTGTTTCCTATGTTGTGCATTTTGTAGTCATTTTTTTGCGTCCCCAGTAACAGTCCTGCAATGTAGCCCTTGCACACTCCTTTTACATCTGGATAACAGGCTCTAAGAAGTTAAGTGAGCTGCCCAAGCGCATACATTAAGATGTGGGGTTCAGATCTAGGCCAGCCAACTCTAAAACCTTCCACTTTAGCTGGCTTCTGGGTAATTTTGATTCCATGCTGCACAACACGGGCACATGTGGTATCATTTGAAGCAATCCCCTTCCTCCAAGACACATTGTGTTTGTGTGTGTGTGTGCATGTGAGCACGTGCGTGTGCTCCAGGCACACAAAACCAGGGAGAACATTGAAAGGAAAGTTAGGGACTCTGAGGAAAAACATCCCATATGGTCTAACTTTGCTTGGGCTGTCCCTGTGTCTAAATACCGTGACAATATTTTTTGAAGCAAAGATCAAAGGACATATGGTCTGACTCATGGGTTAACAAAGGGAAAATATTTGAAAGTGGGAATATCTGGGACTATTTGAGATGTGTGGCTACAATCATTCCCAGAGCACCTGGAAGTCATGGAGTTCTTGGGAAACACTTAGAAATACTGGCGTATTAAGTCCCTTTCTCCAAAGGGTGGGTGATTTCATCAACAGAAGTTAGGACAGCCTGAGAACACGTGTCTATGAAAAAAAGGTGGCAGAATCTGTTTGTATCACCTGTAAGATCACTGGAAATAACAAGAGAATTTTTTCTATAAAAAAAAACTTCTAGAAAAAATAACCAGGGAGAAAATAAAATGGAAATGGGAGATAAAAAAAAAAACGTCACTGAAATTCAAATACCCGGAAAAGAAAAATCACACAAGGTCAATATGGAAAAAGAAACCCCTACTTAGGGATGTAAAGCATAGCAATGAAAACACCTAACATGTGGAGACTAGGCAAGCAGACTCAATACTAACTATCACCAAGCTACTTTGTACAAAAATATATACAATAAAATTTCCAGTGCATATAGGGAAGGAGGAGACTTGGTAAAATTTCAGTCTAATATTCTGATGAGTTTTGATAAGAAACCGGGATTTTTTTTTGGGGGGGGGGGATATCCCTAAAGGAATGGGCATGGTGTTTGCCTTGTCAAATATGAAAGTTCCAGAAGGATCAACAGAGAAGAGAAATTACACACGCCTACACACACACACACACAGACACACATAACTGAGTATGTAATGCTAACAACATCCGAATTGGTAATATCAAGAATGAGTAGAGTAATATCTAGACTGGCCAGTCTTCCTTTGACTTGGTTCTTTAGCTGATTTGGCATCATATGCTTCCTCCTTGAAACACCTTTCTTTTTCACCTCTAGATCATTCTTTCACTCTCTCCCACTGGTTGGTCCTTCTATGTTTCCTTTTCAGGTTCCTTGTCTAGTTCTTCCTAATCTCTATTTGGGGAAGTGTCCAAGCTCAGTTCTTTTCTCCAATGATGGAACGTACATATCCCACCCCCACCTCTGTGGGTGTGTCTAACAACACTTGGCATCTTCATTGAATGTACATTCAGCCTCAATCTTACTATGTCCAAACAAATTTCCCCAAGTCCAAACCTTCTACTCCTGCAGTTTTCTCATATGTCAGTAAAAGCCCCTTTATTCCACCAGCATCCAGCCAGCATGCTGAAACCACCCTCCACTCTCTTTCACAACCCACATTGAATTCATCAGCAAATCCCATCCATGTGTCCTTTGAAATATATCCAGAATTAAATGACTCCTCACTACTTCTACCTTTCTGTTCTTTTACCAGCTCCCCAAACTGGCCTCTTTTCTCTACTCTCACTTCTATATTCTGTTTTCAGCAGAGACCCAGGGGAAGTCTTAGAAAATGTAAGTCAAATTATATGATTGCTCAAAATCTTCCAGTGGCTTTCTATTTTGATTTTCTAATAATGTTGCCTAACCAACTAACAAGATGCTTGGTGATAAAGTGTTGTAACAAGATACTTTGCTCTAGATACCTTCAGTCAAAAATTTGAGCAAGTTGGTGTTGACTGGCCTGATGACCTCCTTCCAGGAGGATAGTTTCTTCACTCACATGTTTGGCACCTTGTGAGTCCTGGGCCTTTCTCTCTTTAGTAACATTTATTCTTCAACAGTCTCCATATGGCTTTGAGATCTCACAAAATGGTGGTCTCAGGCTAAATGTACTTTTCCCAGTATTATCTTCTAAGGTGCAGACTGAAGAGGTTGCCATACCAGTAAAGACTAATCCCCAAACTGGCAACACAATCTTTCTTCCATATTTTATTTGCATAAGCAGTAATGAGGCCTGCCTGGATTGAAAGAGGTTGAGAGATAGGCTCTACTTTCTGATGGAGGCCAACAATATCAGACACACTGGATATTTCTGGGCTCATCTTTAGGAAGAGCCATTCACAACACTCATTCAATGCCAAAGTCCAAAATCCTTCCCTGACCTATCAGACTCTCCATGCTGACTCCTACCCTATTGCTGACTTCTGGTATCCTTTCCCAAGTGGTACTGGTCTAACGAGAGTGACCTCTTCACCATTCCTTGAATATACAAAACACAATCCCATCTCATTGTATAGGACCTGCTGTCCTCAAGGCTTGGGATATTTTCTCCTTGGTAGAGAGTCATCTCTCACTTCAGATCTCTGCCAACTGTCACCATTTCAGAAAAGACTTCCTTCCTTGACTACCATGTGTAAAATAGACACATCAGCTTCTTCATTGCACTGTACTCAGCACCACCTATTATATGTTTGCTTACCATTCTCTATCTTTACCCATTAGAATGTAAATTCCCTGATGTAGTCCCAGTGCCTGGAATAATGCCTGCTCATTGAAGGTTCTAAATAAATATTTATTGAATAAATAATGATTGGATGAATAACTTTTCAGTAAATGATATTGGTACATTTTCTGACTCTTGGTGATGGTAAGGAGAGGAAATGCACAATATATTAAACCAAACTACATTCTAGTATAGAAAGATATTAACTCTTAAAATAAAGCTTGAACTTTATTTGAGAAAACTAAACTGAGGATTATTAGTAATCTTAGAGTAAGAAATCTTTTGGGGGCCTCCGTGGTGGCCAAGGGTTAAATTTCAGCACTGTTACTGCTAAAGCCTGAGCTGGATCCCCAGCTGGAGGACTAACCCACATGCACAGAGACCTGCCTGTCTCAACCACTGTTCCAAAATAACAGTGTATTTCAGTCGATCTGCCTATTCTGTTCCCCACTTTGTCTCTGGTGAATCCTCTCACTCCCTGCATCTTTGGCCTATAGCCTGTTCTATGCATAAATTAATGAATAAATAAATCTTAAAAAAATGTTTTTGTAAGCCTGATACTAAACAGATGAAGTATAAATTAAAAATAAGGATCAATTAGATTCTGTCAAAAATGTAATTGATAATAAAATAAGAATAAGAAAATAACAGCAAGCCAGGGAAAATATCTTAATATTTGACCAGTATATACTATCCTTAATAAGTAAAGAGCTCTGTCAAATAAATTCAGAAAAGGAAAAAATATAAATAATCTGGGAAGGAAAAGTTCACTAGCTGTGTGATTTCAGCTAAGTTGTGGAAAAGAGGATACCATGTAGATGCATTACTTTATATAGGATAGTATCTGGCATTAGGTTGGTTAATAACCATTAACTTTAAATGTTACTGTCTTTAAATGCCATGAATGGCATTCTTATTTTTTATGAGGTAACATTTGTTTACAGCCCTCTGTAAGTTTTAGGAGTACAACGTCCTACCGCTTCAAATGTATAATTCCATACTGTGCACAGCACCAAAGTTCTAGTAATTCTTCACCAACATCCAACAACCCCTTTCAGCCATTTTTTTTTCATATCTGCCCCCTTCTTCCTGCCTCTCTGGTAACCACCATTTTGTATCAGACACTGAGAATTGTTTTTGTTTTGTTTATTTGCTTGATTTTTATAGTCCACATGAGTAAAATCCCTTGGTCTTTCTCTATTTGCTTTCTTGACATAATCAGTTCATGTCCTATCCATATTGTTACAAATGCCAAGATTTCATCTTTAATTTTTTTAACAGCTAAGTAGCATTTCATTAAGTGTATATGCAATATCTTCTTTATTCAACTATTTATTTGTACGTAGGTTGTTTCCAAGTCTTAGCTACTGTGAATAATGCTCCATTGAACATAGAGGTGCATATTTCCCTTTAAATTAGCATTTTCATGTTCCTTGGCTAGAGACCCAAAAGTGAAAATTTTGGATCTTATGTTCATTCTTCTTTTTTTTTAATTTCCTTCCTTCATTTATTCCTGGGATGTACATGTTACTCCACATCAGAGCACTTTACTTCCTTCCCACACTGACTTGTAAATATAGTGCTGATTTTACAATATAGTGCTGTAGGACTCTTATTCTTGAGAAATCTACTTATAAAGGTGGCTTCTCCTAGTAAAACGCATTTACATCATATCAATAATCCTAACTAGAATGCCACACTCATTTGAGTAGTTTAAAGTCTGATAAAGTACTTTGAACACCCTGAACAAATACTTCCTTGAAAAAGATAGCGAAGAATGTCTCTGCGGACTGAGCTTCACATAATTAGTAGGTTGCCCTGTTCTTGAAAGAATAGAGATGTTAGAGAACAAGCATTTTTTGTCCATATTTTTGTTCTCTCTCTCTCTCTCTTTTTTTTTTTTTTTAATATACTTGGGACGGAAAATGTTGGCTTTTTGGAATTTCTGGCCATTATTTTATGAGTCTTTGAGTCTGAGTCCATCTTTATTATTTTCTTATCTGAAATATATTTTTGTACCTTAGGAGCTGCACAACAATCTTTATTTAGAAATAAACTGGCTGGTAAGCACTCTTAACTGAGCTTTTGTAGTATAGACAGCACTTCAGTTGGTTTGTCCCATGAGATACACAGTCCAAGGAAGCTGACGAGCAGCCCTTTGACCTCACTACCTTGCACTGCATCAGATGATTTTACTCACAAAATTCTTAAGAAAAATCCAGAAAACTTTCTACTCTGAAGCTTTCCAGAATCAATATTTCAAAATACACTTTTGGTATGTGGCATTTTTATTTCTGAAACAAAGAATACACTGTGCACTGTAGTAAGGTCTGTGTAAGCACACATGGCTCATGTATGAGTAGGCACAAAAATCCACCCCTCTTATCAATCACCTGGTGGAAGGAACATCTTTTCTCTGAATTTTACAAAGGCACCAGCATCTCACCAAGTGCTACTCCCTTTGGAGTGGGTATCTCTTATGCATGCACACAGTTCATGCCTGGGTTGTTAATGTGGTAGAAACTTATGGTGCAGGGGAGGTGGGAACAGAGTGTTGTCATGGAACTTGCCCACAGAGCAGTGTTGGCCCCATGCATTTTAGGAAGGATGATACCTGCAAACTGAGAATAGTCATAGGTTCTCTTAATGCTGAATGTACCGATGAACTTGTAGAAACTCTTTGCATGTCCTTCCTGAGTTTGGACACTACTACTTAGTCATTCTGTTTTAGTTGCTAGATGCTCTTAGTAGGGAACTACTGAAAGTGTGGCATTTGCATTATGTTTCTTTTAAGGCAAAATTTCCTGCCAGTGACATCAGGCCATGACACCGCCTCTCAGAGACAGTGCAAGTTGTTATAAGGCAGAACTACATGGAGACCAAGTGTAAAATTTTTGATGAGTGTTAGAGTTTGATTCAAATTCCAGCTGTGCCTCATAGTACAAAATATTATTACTGGTCACTTCCTAAAACATGGCACTAGAAGCTATATGAATGGGGCAATTTACTTTTCTGAGTCTCAGTTTACTCTTTTATTTAAATAGTGATAGTAAAATGTCTAGGTTTGATGTGCAGATTTAATGAAGTTGTATATAAAGCACTGAGAATGCCTGGAATGTAATAAGCATTCAGTAAAGAGTGGCAATTTTTTATTATTTAGACACTGAACCCATATCAACTTTAACATGACAATTACTTAAAGAACAAGTAAATTAGACATGTTGGGAAGAGGGTTAATTCCTTAGATTGGTGGAGCATTTTGTGAATCACAATAGTAATTTTCTAAATGGCTTTGAGTAACCTGGGGAAAAAAAAGTCTCATGTAGCATAGGCCCTGTTGATTTCCTGGAGAGTAAATTGCCTATTTGAATAGCTGGCCATTACTTGCTCATAAAGTGGACTGACACAACACACACACACACACACACACACACAGACTCATTTATAGCACATTTGCCAGGAAAACTACTAAGCTGATATTTTTGCCTAAATAAGCAATCTTTCCTTTTTAGTAAAGTGTCAAATATATGATTTATATTTTGTGCTCAGCTGATTGTTTACATTAGGAAGCATCAATACAGAGTAATTGGCAAATGGATACACATTCAAAAGATATAATGACAGCCCTACCACCTTTCCTCTGAGGCTGGGGAGAAAATCATTAGGGATTCTTGCTTTAGAATCAAACTGAAGTGGATCTTTTGGTTTATTTAAGTCATTATTACTGCTAAGTTTGTGAATGGTGAATATGTAGGTAAAGCCAGGGAGACCTGAACCCATTAGCGCTGGATCTGTTTTATGCTCAGCTGCTGTCCTCAGTGGTGTAGTCTGCACATTCCTGCCTGGACTCGGTGGTTTGCTTGGTTAGCAAAGGCAGCAGATGGACTGGAGGTCCCTGACCACTTACCCCGACCTCTGACCCAGTGCACTCTCTCTGCACTCTAGAAACGTGTCCATTCGAGGAATAAACAAATTTAGTATCTCAGCATAGAGACCTAAAAGGTCATCTGTTCTAACCACATGCTCCTTTTCTAACACATTTTGATAACTAGTCACGATCTGTTTAACGACCTTGGGCAACAGAAACCTCACAGCCCTTCATATGGCCATTCAAATAATGAGAGGAGTTTCAAGACTTGAAAGTCCTTCATTTCAAACCCAAATCAGCTTCTTTATAACTTTCACACCTTTTCCCATTTTGCCTTCTGCTGTCACCTTGAATAAATATATGTTTCACTTAGGCAAACTGACCATAACTTTCTGAATTTGAAACACCCTTTGTGTAAAATAAGAAAAAACAACATTTACTGATCTCCTGTGGCAGGGGTTGGAAGAGGCAGACTCCAGAAAACTCAGAGTTGGCTGCAAAAGTACCTTCCTTTGAGTGGGTGGCTTTTGTCATCCTTAACCAACTGCAGACAAAACAACACACACACCCCTATACCCAGAAACACCTTGAGAGGTTTTTGCCCCAGGAAGGTGGGGGAAGGAGGAGATCTAGCAGTGGTGTTGTTCATACCCCTTATAAAGCTGTCCCGCCGAGAAGGAGAGCTAGCAAGAGTCAGAAATGCCCCACTCCATGCTGTCTCCTGTTTTCTGTCTTCTGCCAGTGCCTGCATGCCACCCTGACAGGTCTCCAGGCCTCTGATAACACATCAGCTTCCATTTGAGATCAGAAGCTTCCTTGGGTTTGTTCCTCGCAGACCTTGTTTATTCCACCGTTCAAAGCATTTGTGTGCAGGAGTGTGGAGGAATGGTGGAAGCTTAGAGGTCAAATCAGAGTCAAACACAGGTCAGGGAGCCAAAAAGAAGTGCCTGCACAGAATCAAGATATTCTGACTGGATCTGCCTCTTCCACCAGGCAGCTGTGTAACCTTGAGCAAGTGTCCCCAACCTGTATGAACCTGGTGTTCCTTAACTACCAAAGGGGCACGACCGCCCCTGCCACCTACCCATGCATAGCTGATGGTAGAATCAGATGAGAAAAGTGCCAGAAGCTCTCAGAATCTGACATAGCACCATATACAGGCCAGTCATCCTGGATTTTCTGAACAGCTGAGTCAGGATACCAAACATCTGGGTCATTTACTTTTTCTCAAACTGGATGATCTGTTGTAGAGTTACCTCCTAGAGACCATGGGATTCTGCATTGCTGGGCCACCACCCAAGATTGTGAACAATATTCCTCAAACCTCACAGAGCAGCCTGACAGCTCACTGAAGCAAATTTATATGCACCAGCACTGTTTTCATCTTAGACTTTAAACAACTTTAATTAATAATACACTTCTTTCTCAGTGTGTCAACACAGCTCTACCTTTTCATTTTGAAAGAACTTAAATAAATATAGAAATAAAATATTCAATTATTGGAATCAGAGATGAGAAAATATAATTGATATGAGAGGGGCTTTTGCTACAAAAATTCCCTGGGGCCACTGACTACATTTTATTAAAAATATCATACACTTCTATTTCTACATTTCTTATGTAATAATTTTGAGTTTCTCAGGGGGGAAATAGTATTATTGAAGGCAAAATAATTATGACAAGTGTTAGAGATTAGTGAGCCAGATTCCCCTGGTGTGTAACCAACATCCTGGGAGGAAGTTAAGTGTCTTAGAAAGCGACAGGCGCGCTCGTCATTGAGTAAATTACTGCTTCGATGCACTAACAAGGACCCCAGTGGTTTGGAAGAGTTCATTCAGCTTCCCAGAGCACCAAACCTAATCCCTGTGCAGCATTTGTTCTCTGTGAGAATCTGGATCTGTGTTCATCCACATTTATTTCTGTCTCCCAAGAATAGGCTCGTATTCAGGACAAAGCCCATAACTTTACAATTATTGTTGGCATCTGGCCTGGCCCCGTACCCCTAAAAGCCAGGCTAACACTCCTCTGACTTCTGGAAAAGAACTTGCCACTGATCAATGCCTACGTTGCCCCCATAATGTTCTCTGCTTCCCTGCTTTAGCAGTATCACAACTTCCTGACAACTTCCAATACCTTGGTGAGAAGAACATCTAGCCAGCATACCTGGCACATCTCATTATATCTATGCGTACGTGCACAGTATATACAATAAGTTGACCATATTATCACTCAGTTACCTAACAGGTACCATATTCCTCATTGTTCAAAACTATATACTAAATATAGGTCTACAAGTGTAGTCCATTCCTGATAGGAAAGAAGCAGAGTTTTGTGGAAATTTTAGGCCCCAGTGCATGCACAAAGCTGGGAATACCCAGCCTCATTTTGATGAGTTACAGACATATCAGAGACCTCATGCTTCAGCCTGAACAGTTCACCAACATTCACAATGTGACTCGCAAAGCCCTATTAGTCTTGGCCTCCACCTACTTCCTTGGGTCACAGAGCCATCTCCACGCCCCACTCTAGCCCAGCCACTTGATCCTTTTTCTACCTTGCCACCTGTTTCCTTAACCTGGAGCACTCTTCTCCACCTGGCTAATGGCTCCTCCAGCTCCATTTTTCCTGTGCACTTATACAATTATCTTTTTTTCCCCCATCCAATATAATACCTTTATTGAGTAACCACTCAATGTTGGGAAGAGACAGCCTCTGGCTCTTTCCCTTCACACTTCCTGCAGTAGCATTTTTCACAGTCACCATCATCAAGCAGGTACTTGGTACTATTGTAAGGACTAGGTACAGGTACAATGTGAAAGAAACATAGGAGACACCCAGGATCATTTTAAAGAGGTTGTTTCTGTTTTAAATTCTCTTACTCTGCCTCAACATATTTATAATTTTTTTAAAATTATCAATAAAAGTTACGATAGGGCCCTCCCTGGCAGCGCAGTAGGTAAAAGCATAGTACTACAAAGCTAGATAGCCTAAGCTGCTTCAGCATGAGTTCGATCCCTGTCCAGGAGGTAACCCACATGGCCCAGCAGACCTCTCCTGTCTTGCCCACTGCTCCCCCTTGCAGTGTACTTTGTCAATTTGCCTGTTCTGCCCCCGACTCTGTCTCTGATGAATCTTCTCACCAGCCCTGCACCTCTGGCCTGTACCCAGTTCTGTATGCATAAATAAATAGATCTTTAAAAAAAAAATGTTACTGGGGCCCTCCCTGGTGGCACAGCAGATTAAAGCACAGCACATCAGATTAAAGAAGCTAAAGTCACTTCTGCATGAGTTTGATCCCCACCTGCAACCATGTCTCCATGGTTCATCCTTAGATTGATTTTGTCACATGTTCAGAGCATGTTCTTCTTCATCTTTTTTTTTTAAGATTTACTTATTTATTTTTTTTTTAAGATTTACTTATTTACGGCGTGGCAAACCTCTCCTGACCCACCCGCTGTTCCCCTCAGCAGTGTACTTCATAGATCTGCCTGTTCTACTCCCCACTCTGTCTCCAGTGAATCTTCTCACCGCCACTGCACCTCTGGCCTGTACCCCAATTCTGTATGCACAGATAAATCTTTAAAAAAAAAGTTACAATAAATGGACTCCTCAATATGGAAGTTGATGCTTTACCTCCTCCCAGAGTCCTAGGCATTTCCAGCATCTGATATTTATGTTGTTATCTTTGTTCTTGTGTTTATATATGCTATTTAAAGTATTATGCTAAGTTCATCTCTTGTTTTGTTCACTGTCAATAGCAATATATCTCTTGATTCTTCATTTTCAAAGCACAGTTATTGGTGGCCCACCTTTTTCTCTACAGTGCATCCCCAGCATTTGTGTCCCACGTTGCCAAGGTGTGCTTGACATTTATCCTGAAGTTGCAACCATGTCTCCATGGTTCATCCTTAGATTGATTTTGTCACATGTTCAGAGCATGTTCTTCTTCATCTTTTTTTTTTAAGATTTACTTATTTATGCATATAGAGCTGGGGTACAGGCCAGAGGTGAAGGGGTGGTGAGAGAACTCACCAAAGACAGAGTGGGGAGCAGAAAAGGCAGATCGTCAAAGTACACTGGTGAGGGGAGCAGCGGGCAGGTCAGGAGAGGTCTGCCGTGCCATGTGGGTCACCTTCAGGGCAGGGATTGAACTCATGCTGAAGTGACTTTAGCTTCTCAGCTGTGCTTAGCTGTGCTTTAACCCGCTGCACCACCAGGGAGGGCCTACGTGTTCTTTTTTTACAAGTGCAACGTCATCACCCCTGAGAGGATGTTCTCAGCATCAAGGTTCCCTGAAATTTCTCTTTGTTTTTAATTCCCACATTACCACATTTTAGTTTGCCTTATTACACATTTAGCATAATCCATATTACACATTCCTCTACCCTGTCCCTGATCCCTGGAGTTTATAATTGATGCCATTGTTTTCATCATTATTCCCTCAAAGTCTGTTTTCTGTGAAGTCCCCTTTTTCCTATAGACCTCCATCCCTGATCTCCTACTATTCTGCTCCGGTTTGTGTGACTTCCCTCTAAGCCTGCTCTGCAACTGTCATACTGTAAAAACTCTCCACTGCTCTCAGGAGTCTGCACTGTGACCACAGAGTTGCAGATCCCACAGCCTCCTTAATCTACTCTTCTCTTTTCCTAATGCTTCCCAAGAAAAGAATGTGTGGGAGATAAAACTGAGATAAAACTGAGATCTGCCCTCAAACTTGATTGATACCTGGCTGGGCATAGAAATATTTAGAAATTTCTTTTCACCCTTGGTACTCTAATGCATCAAAGATGTGTCCATGGATGGCCCTCTTTTCATTAAGTATTATGGGCACTCAGAAATTTGTCCTTCAACTTTGGAATTTTTTTTCTTTAAGTTTCGTGTGTGTGTAAACTATATGTGCAAACTCCTAACCTATTTTCTAGGATTTCACTGATCCTAGTTTTCTATTTCTTTGTCCTTTTTCCCCTATTCTCTAGGGTAATGAAGAGAATCTAGAGCTTTTTAAATGAAATTAAATTCTAGTCCTTTTATAACGACAATTTTTTTCAACCAGTCTTATTTTTCTTAATCTGTAAGCACTCTTCTTTATTCTCTAATTGTTTCTTTTATTTAACATTTTGTTGTAACTTTAAGGATATTTTTTAAATCTCCAGACATAGTAATTAAAGTTCTTGTATGGTTGTCTTCTGTTCTGTAATTGTCTTTGTTTCCTTCAGTCAGTTTTCATTTGACATTTCTTACTCAAGCAGCAGTTCTTGTATGACTGGTGAGCCTTGTTTTGTACTTCAACTCATGGGAGAAGGGCTAAGTGACTGTCTGTAAATCATGCATCTATCACTAATAGATCTGTTTCCTGAAGAATTTTCTCCTTTAGAGCTGTGTATGGGATAGACTGTGTTTGTTGGGAAGCTTCATTTTAGGGTAGGATTATGGTAAGCAAAAACTATCCTGAAGGTTTCTGTCTGCTAAAATGAAGAAGCTCTTATTTCAGCACTCTAATGTTCTTGTTCTTAATGTCATTTTACAAAGAGAAAACAGCTACTAAGTGAGGAAGCCAAAATTTGAACTGCATTTTTCTTGATGAACTAATTTATTCTCATTCCACAAAACTAATAAGTTTCAGGGCCTCTACGGTGGCCTCAGGCTAAGTCTCAGCACTAGTACCTCAAAGGGCCCCCATGATTGCATGAACCAATCTGCACTAGGGAGCTGACCCACATGGCACAGCAGACCTCTCCTGTCTCACCAACTGCTCCCCTCAGCAGTGTATTTCAGTCAATCTGCCTGTTCTGCTCCCTACTCTGTCTCTGGTGAATCCTCTGGCCCTCTACCTTTGGCCTGTACCCCAGTTCTACAGAAAGATAAATAAATAAAATATTTTTAAAAACTAAATAAATTTCAATGTAAATTGAAAAAGTGTCATATGAATAATTAGCTTTATCTTTTTTGTAAGCAGTTGATGAGCTATATAGTTAAAGCTTCTACTTTAATAGTCATATCCTTAGCAACAAACCAGGGATTTTGCAACTTCCCACCTATATAACAGCAGGTTTTTTTTTTTTTCCTCTTTGGCAATTAATTTACTCTCTGCTATTAAAGAAAATGAGATAATTAAATTTCACTCACACTCAGAAGGCATCTAAGCAGAATTAACAGTTTTAGAAGAACTATGTGCTGTGAAACTAGAGGGAATAATTTATCCCTGGATTGGGCATGCCACAAGATGGTAGAAATTTCTTTAATTATATTTAGTAGAGGTTTAAAAAGCCACATTCTTCCTGATGCTAAGGTTTTTGACTTGATTCTGTAGTCAGGGCTATTTTGATTTCTTTAACTTCATTTTTTGAAAAAATTGTTGACAATAAGTAATGATTTGACAATTTGAAAATTACTTCTAAAAAATAAAAATGAGCATTGATTGATCACCTAGTATATAGCAGACACACTGAAATTTAACATTGGTTTCTTAATTCAACCTTGCCTATATTTTTTTCTGTCAAATGATAATAGATGTTTCATGAAAAATGCAATATAGGGTCAAACAAATTTGATCAAATCTGGATTAAATGAAGTTAATTTTCCTTTGCTGTTGGTCTTCTCAGAGGCCTTATTGTTAGTATGAATTAATAAAAGATTCACAATTTGAAAAGTACACATTTTGGGAAATGCTCAATTAAGGAAATTCACATTTTGAGAGACTTTGACTTTATTTATTAAGGAGCAATTCTGCTTTCCTCTCTCCTCCAGGACATGTTCTCGATTACTCATACTTGAGCCATGTCTCCCAGTCATGTCATTTTTCATTCCAGTCATACTCAGTTTTTCCTACTTTGAGTTGGATAAGTGTCATCAGATACTCATCTTCACTCTCTGCTTTTCTGCTATGATCATCTCAACTTTGAAACTACCCCCTGCATGCTTGAATGATACTACATTCTCATGGCTTTATAGTCTCATCTACAAAATGTTGAGACACAGAAACATTAGGCTTTAGTGAGATATGAGAAAGGAAAATGACAACCTATGTATTACATGAAACTGAATAAATGTTGCAAAAAAAAAGTCCCTATATTTGAAGGATCTCAGTATCACCTCAGGCTTTTATAAATAATATTCCATTGTGGAATAAAAAAACTTAAAAATAGGCAAATATATAAGCTGTAGTCACAGCATGTCCCAATAAAAAAGGTTAGAGAAGATTTTAGGGTGATACAACTTTAGACAGTAACACTCATGAAGATGCATCAATCTTAGAAACATGAATTTCCCCAATTTGTGTCAAAATATCATGTGTTATTAGAGTGGGAAATTTTTAGACGTGTAAAAACAGGGCCAAGTGTTTTAAAGTAGGGTTATAACAATGGGACCCCAGGTGTAATTTGACTGACAACTTTACCTCCACCCACCATCTTCTGTGCCTGATTGAGAAAGTCATCCTCACCCTTTGCTTGTATTGTCCTCTCTAATTTAATCTGATCATCCTCATTCTTTTAGATCCAGCTCAAAGCCTTGTCACACCAGACACTTGCTAAGTAAATTTAATCACACAAACATCATTCGTTGAGCACTTAGTATGCCAGGCACTATTCAGATTGCTGACTGGCAACGCTCAGAGCAAGTATATGGGTCCTGCACTTGTGTATCTATCTCACTGTGGGAAGTCACTGTTGTAGACTATCACCCTTCTCCTTCATCACCGCTATCTTCAGAATAGGTAATTTTAGGCCATTTCACTTTCACACATAAATCTTGACTAGCTATACTTAGACTGAGCCAATTAGTTTGAAAGGCTAAAGTGAAGTAATCACTCATTTATCAGTCTCATGATAATCTTCTGGAGTTATACTTCAGTGGTCTTGGGAAATGAAATGATAGATTTATTTCCTTCCTTCAGATAAATGAGGATAACAGGCATTATTGGGGTAAACATGGGTCTCAATTTTTAGATTTCAAGCATCTAGTTGAATAACTTTTTTTTTTAAAAAGATTTATTTATTTATACATACAGAACTGGGGCACAGGCCAGAGGTTCAGGGGCTATGTGTGGATTCACCAGAGATAGAGTGGGGAGCAGAACAGGCAGACTGACCAAGTACGTTGCTGAGGTCAGGAGAGCTCTGTGGCGCCATGTGGGTCACCTCTGGGGTGGGGATTGACCTCATGCTGAAGTGGCTTTAGCTTCTTAGTGCTCTGCTTTAACCCCCAACATCAACAGGGAAGGCCTGAATAACTTTTTAAAGGAAAATAAAAAACAAAACATTGTCTAAGTAGGCAAGGAATCAGGATAAGACAACTATTATAGCAATCAAGTTCTAGTCTTATTATAATTTCATTTCTTTTGTTCAAAATTCCTCAAGCACAACTTCTGTGGAAGGCCTTAGGTTGAACTGTTAGAATCCTAAATAGGGGGGCTCCCTGGTGGTGCAAGGGGTTAAAACACAGCACTATGAAGCTATCCTAGTGGCACAAATTCCATATGCTAAGGAGATGACCCACATGGTGCAATACACCTCTCGCCTGGTTCTCCCCTCAGCAGTGTATATTAGTAAATCTATCTGTTCTGCTCCCCACTCTGTCTCTGGTGAACCCCCTCACCCCCTGTACCTCTGGCTTATATCCCAGGTCTTGCATGCATAAATAAATAAATATTTTTTAAAATCCTAAATATGAATGAATAAATTCTATAACATGGATACCCACTAAGTGTGTCTAGTTGGAGACAGAAACACATATTCCAGTTTTATCCATTTCAGGCTTCTCTAAGAAACTTCTTTTTAAGAACAACTAATGTCTTCTCTTATGGATTATTTATTAAATATCATCATTTACATAGCCAGATGATACCTCTTTGCTGCCAGGCTTTTTACCCCATTCCGATTGATTGGTTTTGGTGTCTATGGCTCTATTTGTTTTAATTAGATCCTCTGCTCTATTCTCATCAGGATAGTCCTTAAAAGCATCAGCTGTCCTATTCTAACAGAGAAATTCTATAGAATCACTACAGTTAATCATTATTAATGTGCTGGGCATTCCCTGGGAGTGCATAATAGCTTTCTCCATAATAACCTCAATGTAGTATTCTACAGGGAGAGCATACAGACTCTGGGAATGACTGACGTGAACCCTGGTGTTTGTGGCTTTGGGTTAAGTACTTCCCCTCTGTAAAACACAGTTCCTTACCTGTAAAATAGGGGTAACGAGAATACCTACATCATTTGGTTGTTATGTGACTCAAATGAGAACATGGTGCACATTGCCTGCCACATTGTAAACACTCAACAATTAAGCCATAATTAACTATTAAACCATAATTAACTTTTGTTAATCTGTTTCATTGTTTTTCAAAGTTTGCCAAGAATAACAAAACATTATTTGCTACTTTTATTGGCTTTTCATAGGTTTTGGCTCTGGGGTCAAGATCAGGTTAGGAATTAAGCAGCATGAGGTCAATGTAGACTCTTAGCTATTGATGTTTAAATGAATCTGCTTTCAAGTGTCCAACTGGGAGAAATGGCAGGAATAGTATCCTGAACAGTGGATAATCTTTACACATGTAAAATAAGGCCAAGTGTTTTAAAGTAGGGCTATAACAATGGGGCCCCTAAATGTAATCAGAGAGACATTTTGTTACTGCACGTTTGACCTTACCTGCTGGTTAAAAAGGAAATGAGTAAAAAAACACCAAAGCAACTACAGTAATTATAGAAATTTAGACACATAGGAGTCTCAGAGATTTCTGCATGGAAAGATGCCTTAGAGCGAGAGTTTTCCTTAGCTGTAGTCTGTAATTGACCCCAGAATACATGAAAATATTCCTCTGGGGCTGTGAATTCTGCAACTAAGATTTGGGTATAGAAAAATTATTGCCAGGACCCCCAAATCTCAATTAAATTATTCCTCCTTGAAATACAACAGCAGAAGAAAAATATCAAGATTATGACTATTTTAATCTAAGATATCTTTGGCAGATGATATTAAGCATTGAAATAGTTCATACTGAATACCAATAGTTACTAACCATTGTTAGCTTCAGAGACTAACAATGTATTTTATCTTTACAATATTTTTACATTTGTTTGTTAACCAAAGAGATATAATGGTCATTCACATTTTATCAGTGAGAAAATGGGAATCATAAAGTTTTAGTAAGTTGTCAAAAGAAGACTGTTAATAGAAGCAAGACAAGGGTGTGAACCAGTTTTGCTGGCTTCAAATCTTGTATTCTTAATACACAGTATGGTTTATAGCTGTCCTCTGAAGTTCAATAGAACAGCAAAATTACCCAAATCTATTTTAAATAAGTATTTTCCATCATACATACATACTTAATCAGTTCTTATAAAAAATAGTTTCTTTTTAAAAAATAATTAGGATATAAAAGCATTAGATATCAGAAACCTGAGTGAAGAACTGTCATCAAACTCCAGAGGAAGCAAAGATTAAAGTGAGTAATTTTAATGTTTAGGTCCATTTTCTCCTAGAGGTTTTTTTTCCAGTTTTGAAGGCAAAAGAGAGGCTAACTCAAGCTGTTGACAGCTTTCTGGAACTCAGGTGATGACAATGGCGGCATTGTTACAAAACCCACAAAGGAAAAAAAAAACAGAGCATAGTGAATCCTCATCAACTGAATTGTAATCCTGAAAAATACACCCCTAAATAGGGAACTTTAAAGCAGACATGCCTTTGGCCAGGGAGGTGGCCCACATGGCGCAGCAGACCTCTTCTGCCCTACCCACTGCCAGCTGCTCCCCTCAGCAGTGTACTTCGTTGATCTGCCTGTTTGCTCCCCATGCTGTCTCTGGTGAATCTTCTCTCTCTCTCTCTCACACACACATACCTCTAGCTTGTACCTCAGTTCTTTAAAGATAAATAAATCTTTAAAAAAAATCTCCACTCCCCTCTTCAACATAGTATGGGTAGTGCTAGCAAGAATAACTAGAAGGAAAAAAGTCATCTAAAATTGGAAAGGAAGAAGAAAAAAAGTCTCTATTTGCATATGACATGTTATATATATATAACATGTTTATATATATATAAAACTGCAAAGACTTCACCAAAATATTGTTAGAATGAGCAATAAATTCAGCAGAGTTGTAGGATATATAATCAATTAACAAAAATCAGTTGTGTTTCTATACATGAAACAATGAGCTGTCAAAAGAGAAATTTAAACACAATCCAAAAAAGCAAATTTATAAACAATTTATAATAGCATTACAAAATAATTAAAAAAAACAGACATTGTAGGCATCTAATAAATATTTGTTGAATGACTAAAGCATGAAAAATAAGTGATGCCAAAGTGGTGCGATTACAAATTAGTCAAATATTGGTAAGTAACTATCTGTATGCTTAAATAAACTATTAGGAACACTAGTAAACAGATTCTCATAGTATTGTATCAATTGTCATCAACCAGTTATTTATTTTCTAACGTAAACTATATCATCACCTTGCTTAGCAAGCAAAAGTCTTTTTGAGAACTCACTTTTACAAAAAGGCAAGTGAAAATTCAAAAGTATTTATAGTCTAGCATATTCCCCTGACATATACTGCTGTATATAGCTTGAATTGCTTTCCTCCATGTGTATCTTTAACATGACCATGATAAAAAGAATCTTTTCATGTTGGAATGACCTCAAGTGCAGGAAATTTGCATGGTGAGGACTGTGTGAGCACATTGCTGTGCTTTGAAGTGTCACTTCACCAGCACACCCTGTTCAAGGAGCTAACACCCACTCACTCTGTTAGGGAAAAGGTGGCTCAGCACGAAAGCCCTCAGCAGTCCTGGCCTCATGGACATGTTAACTGTATGTTCACAACGGGGCCCCACACTTAGAAGTATTTTGTGCTTGATTTAATACTGCCATCATCATTTTAAACTTCCTAATAATGTGTGAAAAAGGGACTCCATGTTTTCATTTTGCTCTGATTCCTGCACATGATGTGGCCCCCCCTGTGCTGAGGGAAGATATTGCTTGACTTTTCAACCAAAAACCGAGAAATCTTTAGGCTGAGTGCTGTGTGAAAAACTTTCTCTGGTTTCTCAGAAGTCATTTCCTCTTTTCAACTTTGAGTTGTCCTCTGTATTTGGCAGCTGGGTGTTCACTTTCTGCTCCACTGAATCTATTGATGTTCGTTTCCTGCTTACTTAAAACATCTTTACAACAGCAAAAAACAGGGTTTTTTTTTTATCACCTGGCCCTAATCTCTTGCCCTAGAGTTGGCTTCTTCCCCTCTCTTCATTCTGCTTACATTCCTACACCAAACGTGACCCAAGGACTTCTATAAACTCACTCAAGGAAATGACCACATGGAAGCTCTGTCACGAGAACATGACATGCTTCTTTCATTCTCTGTGCTCTTATTTTCTCTTCCCTTTACCTGGAATGCTGGTCCATCACGATCCTCTCTTCTTACGTAGGTTTATATTCTAATGGATCCAGGCCAAATGCTAGCTTCTAGACAAAGCCCTTTAAGAGTGCCTCAAGCAGGAACCATGACCCACTAGCTCTTATAGTTCTGAGACATCTCTGTCATAACAGGTAACACAGAAAAGCATACAGAGTTTGTTCTTCTTTTCCATCTTCTCCCACCCACTTTGTTCTAGATAAGCAAATTTTTGACTTAGAATACAAGTCAGTTATTCTCTAGGAAAGTCTCCTTGAGTACCTATACTTTCCTCATCATAGCACTAATCACACTATAACATAACTGGTACTCTTCTCCATGAGATCATGTCAGTTTCACTTAATGTGGGAACCTGAGTGCCTAGCATATATCTTAATACATAACTAGACCAAAATAAAATAAATCTTTAAAAAAATTGTTCAATAAATAAATAGATAATTGCCCCATAAATAATTGTTCAATGCAAGAATGACTAGACAGGCATATTATCTTCTGGACTATAGGTTTTACAACATTTTAACTTTTATTTCACGTTCTCATTTCTTAATACAATGATTGGCTTGTACTGGGTGTCCAATAATGATTGCTCAGTAAGTAAGTATCTGAAGTGATTCATGTGATCATTGAGATTATCCTCATGGGGTTGATCTTGAGACCTGGGCTTGGGTATGCATTCCCAATGACTTCATTCTTGACTGGAAGTTTCATTCTTCAATAAAAGATGACTGAGATGATAGCATAGGGATCTGGGCTGTCACATATTCAGGTCCAAGAGGATGAATTTCCCTTTATGTTGTAATAAACCTTATATTGTTGTCTAGAGAGTGACAGAAAGTAATGCTAAATTCATAAAAATGTAACTGTCTGTGCCAACTATATGGAATTATAATATGCATCACAGGAGAACTGGAGCTTTGTAGAAAACACTGGAATCCATTTCTTGGAAGAGCTTTTCTCTTTAGGTAAGGGTGGACCTGGCCCTTAGTTGGTTTATGGCCTTAATCAGAACTTCATCTATCCTTAACTCTTATCCTTTGCCTGTGATCTTGGATGTCCATTTTCTAGCTCCCATTTTCTAGCTCCATCCTTAAGAATGAACAAAGAGGTATCTTTCTTTATTTTTTTTAAGATGTATTTATTTATGCACCCAAGAACTGGGGTACAGTCCAGAGGTGTGGGGTAGTAGAGCATTCACTAGAGACAGAGTAGGGAGCAGAACAGGCAAACCTACTGAAATATATTGACAGAAATATACTGACAGTCTGACAGGCAGACTGATAGAAATACACTGCTGAGCAGAGCAGCAAGTGAGACAGGAGAGGTTTGCTACACCATGTGGGTCAACTTCCTGGCCCAGGATCAAACTGGTGCTACAGTAACTGCCATTAACATGATAGTGCTGAGACTTAACCCCTGTGCTACCAGAGAGGCCCCAAGGAGGTATCTTTGTTCTGAGGAATTTCCTGCCTCCTTATCAAAACATTTTCTTTTTTGTAGCCCACTGTAACTTCTTTGAAGCTACCTTTTTCCAAGAAACCAACAAAGTTGGAAGAAGTTGGGCTTTCTCTCATTCTACCCATGCTTTAAAAAGACTGGGTTCTCCTTCTATGAACAATATTCTCAATTGAACATGGAATTTCCTTTGTTTGTGAGTTCAGTCTCAATATATGAAGATCAAGAAAAGTAACTTTGTGAAGCTGAGCTCTAATTTAGCCCTTACTGAAAGCCAGTGACATGATGAGAAGTTACAGGGACATCAATTTGGGATTCACAAATATAAGGAAGAATGTTGTTCTAGGCAGAGCTGAGCTCTTTGATGATGGAATAGGGGGCCTCCCTGGTAGCTTAAGGGGTTAAATCTCAGTACTATAGCTACTGGCCATCACTGTAGCATGAGTTCAATCCCCATCCAGGGAGCTGACCCACATGCCTCAGCAGACCTCTTCTGTTTCACCCACTGCTCCCCTCTGCAGTGTATTTCTGTTAGTCTGACTGTTCTGCTGCCTACTCTGTCTCTGATGAATCCTTTCCTCCCCCCACACCTCTGGCCTTTACCCCAGTTCTTGGGTGCATAAATACATAAATCATAAAAATGAAATAGAAAACTTTCTGACATAGTCAAAAACCTATCATTAGAAATGTTCATGTGTAGGCTTAACATACTAGGGCTGATGGGGAGGGGACTTCATGTGGGGGTAGGAGCATTGCAGGGAGCCACTAGGGTTTCTCCCAACTTTCAAGCATCTGTGATTTTATTATAGGGTTCTAACCCTGTAATGCAGTTTATATTTCAAAATACTGTACTTAATTAGTTGTTTTTCTAAATTCCTTCTGAAGTAAATCAGCTTCATACAGTGGTAATTAGTTTATTGGTAGAAACAATGACAGTCTGAAACATGCATATTTTTGCGTATGTGCCAAGGACACAAGAAAGGCAGACTATTATTACTCCTGCATTATTTTCCAGAAATGAGATCTTCTAGTATCCCTGTGAGGATGTAATAGCAACTTAACCAGGTTAATAAATAACATGAAAATAAAGAAACAATTATTAATATGGAATATTTTTTAAATGCTGGAGCCAGATTAATCAGTCTTCAGACAACAGTGCTTGACTTTCTTACAACTGGAATGAACCCAGAAGGCAAGAGTATATTTAAGAAACCAAATAGGCTTTTCCAAATCACAGTTGATCCTCTGACATTGCTGCTTTGCAAGAACACATGGTATGGGGCATCTGGTAGACCTGACTGTATGTGGCAGTGTGCAGCGCACACTGGAGGGAAAATAGCCTCTCTATCAGCTTGTTGTAACAATCAGAACATGACAACACTGGGTCAAATATGTTCTCATTTTGTCCCCCCAAATCAAGAGCTGGATAGATGGTTCAAAGATGGTATAATTGTTTAAAGAAACCATCAAAGATGGAGCCTCCTTTTAACTTCAGATGTGTCAACTTTAGTCTGTGGCGTTTGCCTTAAAGGTCCAAGATTGTGGCTTGCATTATTCAGCTGCATTCTGAACAAAAGGAAGAAGGAAGTAACTTGGAGAAAGGGATGGTGCCTATTCCAGGGATGCTTATTTTTTTCCCTAAGAAGTTCCAGCTGAATTAAACACAGTTCTCTTAGACTGTGCTTTCTGTTTTACTTTTTTTCTGGACTAGAGGGCCTCCCATTAGAGACTTTGAGCTATATAGGATGCTTCTACCTAGAGACCTTGTGGGAATCTTATACTGCTATCCTTTTGTTAGGAGGAAAGGACGTCCTGAATGAACTCTACAGACACAGGTTTTATGGATAGTACTCCTACCCCAGACAGACATCATCACCAAAGGGAAGATTGCTGGGACCTGAGGGTGGAGTTAAGCAGCCAAGTTTGAGATAAAACCAGACATGTGGGCCTTTGGGGGAGTGGGGGTCTCTTGGCTTATGGCTTGATTCTTGGCTTTTCACCACCTCTCAGGGTGCTATTAGTGTTCCAGGTTAGCAGAAGCATCCTAAGTAGAATGTGTTAAATAACTTCTCTCTCTTTTCCCCTGAGTTACTCATTTCCCTTTCTTTTGTAAATAAACCCATTATTAATCTTTTTGTGTGTGCCTGCAGTTCAGTTTTATTCTAAGTCCCTTTAAGCGCACAGGTGAGGACCCACAGTCAGGACCCAATTCACATTGGGGTGGCCCTGTAATACTTTGTCAATATTTAGCTCATAAAGACATTATTTGAGATTTTTCTATCTTCTGTCTGTGAGGCATAGTTGGTTCACACATGACTTCAATGTCCTCCAAGGGCTTCATTAGCCATATTAGCTCCTTGCTGAATACTCTGGTACAACAGAGAAAGACTTGAAACTCCAGTGTCAGGCCATGAATTCTTCCCCAACTTTCCTCCCTAGACCTAAGCTAAATTTCCTCTTCCTGGTCTTTGGACTTGCTGTCAACAGAAAAGCAAGCACCGTTTGGAACAGTCTACTACCTTGAGATCTGTTGATGCCAAGGATGAAGTCCTACCTTTAAACAAGAAAAAATTTATGACTCTCTTGATGTATTCCAGGGATTCTTGTCTGGAAGTGCTCAAAAAAGAACTCTACCATTTTAGGATTGTTAGAGACAAATCGCCTCTAACATTCTAAAGAATGTCCAATCCAGCCTTCTCATGTTGCAAAGGAGGACACTAAGATTTGAAAGAATGAGTACTCATTCCAGGTGTATATGGCAAAATGCTGGAGTCAAAATTAGGGTCAGAAAGATTGTACAGAGAGAGTAGAGGCAGAGGGTTGTCTCTCACCTTATGCTAAGTCTGTATTAATTCATTATTTAAATACCTGCAGACCTGGAAATGTTCTAATACTAAAGAAAATTAGACCAAAAGTTATGAGAGGTGGTAGGCTGCCAGATCCTATCCCTTATCTGCCATCCTTTGGTTTGTGACACTTTTTCAGCTAAAATAAACCAAGTCATTTTAGGAGAAATAAATGGAGTTGATAATTACAATGGGACACAATACATCATAATAAGGACATACTGACTGTCACTGGGACTCGTGACTTCTTATTCTCAACAGGTTTAGAGTTCTTGAATATCATACAGATGGCCAATGAATATGTTGTAGAAGCACAAGAAAAAGCCAGGGGGATATTAAGTTTTAAGTCAGATGGTCGGTTCTTGTTATCAGCACTAAAGGACCCTCTCATATCATTAATAATGGGATTATTTCTCCAACTAAGTCTGCATAGCATAAAATACATTATCTGTGGATAGGAAGTGCTTTTCTGAACTGCTTTTATGAATAGCCTATGTCTTTTCTGGCTCCATTTTCACCTCTAGTATATGTTCCTGCTTTGTTTCTTGTTCTTCTTTTAAAACATGGTGAGATTCACACACTGGTCTTTTGCACCAGTCCTATAAGCAGAGATGAATGCCTTTATGCATGAAATTCTTACATCAAGTCAATTTTTAAAATGTAAGAACTCTGAATTCCAAAACAATGTTATGGTAGTTGACCACACTTGGAAAGTATCTTTGTCTTGTTTGGTAGTTGAATGGCATGAAAAATTTCCCTCCCCTTCCTTACCCTGACCCAAGAGTCATCTTCCCTTCTCTTTTCTCTGCCCTTCCTGGCCTCTGACCCTGCCCAGCTCTGCTATTTCCACAGACTTCTGAATCTAATTAATGTCTGAGAGGCTATATAAATGAATTATGTAGACAGGAGGCTGTTGGAAATTTGGAGGAAGGTACATTCCTCATATCCTGGTTTTACAAAACAACAAAAACATATAGAGGAGTGGAATGATACTAAGTGTAAAATGCCAGTCATAGACTTAGATTTGTTAGATTATCTGTGGGCTGATGATCAGATGCATAAGAGTTTCTTAGGAGAATCTCTTGACATTTTGAAAGTAAACACCATTATGAAAGCTGGCTGAGGGGACAGATAGTCCAAATATACCACCATTGCAAAACCTCAGCCACATAACTGGGTTATTGGCACCCTTCCTCCTTGCCTTCCTCTTTCCAGTCAGTTCCAGTGTGTCCTTAGATGACCTCTGAAAGGATCCTAGGTTCTGGAGCCATAGACTATTGGCAAGCTCTTCAAGACATGGGTAGCCAGTGGGGAAGGCCACAGTACTGAAGTTCTCCAGAGGATACTGTCAGGAAGCCCATAGCAGAGATGGTCTCTGTGCCCCATGTTTCCATGGAAACATAGGAGGAATGATGACAGCCAGCACAGCCACACCATCTGCTTGGGACCTGGTGAAAGATAGGAAAAAAAGAATGAAAAAGAGAAGCACCTCAGATCCCAGGCTAGAACCACTCCAAGATACCAGCAGACAGGGAAAGAACTGAAGACACTAGAACTCCTGGGTGGTTTTAAATCCAATCTGTCCTAGGCTCTACATATTAGCATGTAATTTGCAAGCAGAAAGCCTAGAGGGTTTATCCTGCAATCCCTAGATACAGTTACAATCACCCAAGAATCCTCTGGAAGGAGACACAGACTACATGACGCTACATGATGGAACTGGGAAGAAGCTGCACTGACAAAATGCTGGAGGAGGTGGGGTAGGGGCTCCCATCATCTTCCAGCAACCACCTGCAAGGTTTGATTTTTGTCCAGGCATATTTTTCTAGGGGGATGGTGGGATTATAAAAGGAAAAGTCCCATCTGGTTATAAAAGCAACCTTTGAGTTGCAGCCACTTCTTCTGAATAAGACAGAAATTAATACAGCCATGCAAGGTTTCTCTTCTCTCTGGAATTCAAACCCAAAGGCACAGTTTAGTTGGTTGCCATAGATTTGCTTCCAGGGCAATTTAGGAGGCTTCCAACTCAAGCTGGGGAAATGTGAGTGCAGCCTCACTGAGTGTACTCTGATGCCCTCCACAGACTGAGTTAGCCTAAACCAAGAAGTCTGGCTTAGGACCCCTCTCATTTAGCAGTCCCTGCCACCACCACCCCTGCTTGGCTCTTTGCTGAGAAGTTGCTGGTTTCACTCAGTTCTCTGTAGTATTGCCTACAGCTATCTGGGGAACAAAGTCTTTCAAATCTCTAGGTCTTTGCACAGAAGCTACATCCACTTTCAGTTTTTATTTTTATCTTTAATTAATGTATTCTCCTACTCCTTTACAAAGCGAAACAAAACTTCCCTTTTACTTCTGGCATTCTAATTTCAGGAAGTCCAAGTCTTTTATTGCCTTGCATTAAAGATCTATAATTTTGACAACTAGGTTAGAATCTTATTGTGGTATATGTATCTAGGGGCTGGAGGGTAAAAGAAACATCTTAATAAGCCATATAAATGACAATAATGGGGAAAAAAAATCTCCCCATAAAGGCACTTGTTAACTATTCTATAGTTTACTTGTAAATATTATTAATTTACATTTACTTCCCTGACAATAAAAATGGTATCTACAACTATTATTTGGGTTTCTTCAGAAGTTCCTCTTTGCCAAGTGGATGCTGTACACAAAAACAAACATGGAAATAAAAGTATTAATGCAAACAGAAACAGAAGCTATTCCCAAAGGAAAAAGAAACTGCCCAACAGTAAACGTGCTTTAAGCTCAGGTATAGTCCTAGATTAACACTGTTTAAATTCAAACACAAGTCTACCCATTCCTTACATGGCTCTTTTAGGGGAGGCCTTTGATGAGTAAACCAGGCCACCAGATCTCTAGCCCCCACTGCTTTTTCCCTTTCCTTTTCCAGGACCTTGTATTTATCTTCAGCCTCCACAGTGAGCAGAAATCTGTGTCTTGAGCTTCAAGCCCTGGCTGGGATTCTCAGTAAACATGGTTCTGCTTGCTCTTCAGCAGTCCTCCTTAGTGTAAACAGATGTGGTGGGAAGGGACGAGGGACGGAAAGCCAGATCTCTGAGGGGCGGGAGGTCTCCTTTCTGGACAAGCTTCCTGGCGGCAACCATCAGCACAGAGACAGGATACATCTCCAGTTCAGGCAGGGGAACTTGCAGTTCCTCCAAGAGGGGTTGATCTTCCCTATTCTCCAACCTCACCCCCAGCCTTTGTCCCTGGGAACTCACTCTGGATGTCTCAGGCATCTCTTTTGCCAGAGCAAACATTTCCAACAAGGCTTATGCTAAGGAGGTATTAGGGAGACAGAATGTTTTCCCTTCTTTGCAAATACTCCATAGACTTAGGATTTGGGAAAACAGCCTTTTACACCTGAACTTGATCCTGCATTCATGTTACCTTTGTTCTTTTGTAGTCTGGTGTTATCACTTTCAAGGATTGAGGGAAGTTTTTAAAGGCTGGGACTTGTCAATTTGTAAAATAACAATTAGGTTGATGCTTTCTCTGCCTTAATTTATTGTTTTGCACAACAGTGATGGATGGTAATACAGAAAGGACTTCTCAGAAGGGGGGGAGGGGAAAAGGAGGATTGAACTTTTAATAATTCTTATCCGTCTCATCGATCTTCTACATTTCCTCTAGATTTAGCTTATTAATCTTTATTCCGAAGTCAGAGAGGTGAGGAGAGTGACACTCATGCTTCACCGTGGAGAGATACCCTGACTTCTAGCCAAGGGCAGAAATTCTGGAACCCCAATCAGTGGTTCTTGTGGAGAGCGAACAAAGAAAAGTATTAGAAATTCCCCTGCAATGGCAGGGAAGTGAGGTTTTTATTTCAAGTGGTGGAACATAACTACAATGCTCTCTCTAGGAATTCTCTGGAATCCTGAGTGAGGCTTCCAGAGCTGTGGCCAAGAGGACAGGAGAGCCAGGGGTTGGAGGAGGGGTTCTTGGTTCTAGGCCAGCAGTAGAGAAACAGCTGTGGCATTGATCTGCTGGAGGGCTTCTCAGCGTCTAGAGAAGTAAGGGGACAGGGGAGGGAGACTATGTTCTTTAAAATCAAGGAACTCATAATAATAACTCGACTGTTAAAGAGTCATAATGATACTCTGTCACCCTTACAGCTGAACAATACGCCGTTCTCCATAAGAGATGGGGTAGGAAGTTTGCAGTTAAAGAATTAAAAAGAATCTGGTTTCCAGGGACCAGAGAGTTGGTGAACAGCGGGGATCCCCACTGTAGGCTAAACTGCAGGTCCTGTCAGAAGAGCCTTCCTCCCTGCCTTCCCTTTATTTCACTTAACTTACTCCAAATATTTTAAACGATTGGTTTCCGGGACGCTGTTGTAGGCTGCACAGTGAACTCTCCCTGCGCCTGGGGAATTTCCCAGCACCCCTTCCAAATCTGCAGCCTACATCTCGCCTGCGGGAGCGCCCAGCAGCAGCAGGTCAAGTGAATTCTGGGCCCCAAAAGAAGTACGAGCAGATCTGGGAGGACCGAGTGCAGCCCGGGAAGGTTCAGAGGTAGAAGATGCGGCAGACCGGGCTCGGCTCAGCATCCTCCTTCCACGCAGCGTCGCCGCCTTCCCTCTCGCACCGACTCGCGGGACAGCCCTGGGCACCCACCCGGCTGCTCAGGATCCTGCGGGCGGCGGGGTCGGGTGGAGAGCGGCCGCGCGGCCTGCGAGCGCCGCGGGACCCCGACTGGAG
>NW_004567121.1:4752666-4753322 GCF_000260355.1 Condylura cristata | reverse complement strand
GCGGCGGCGGCGGCGGCGGCGCTGACACCTCCCACCATGGACAGCTTCGACTTAGCCCTGCTCCAGGAATGGGACCTCGAGTCACTGTGGTGAGTCCCCGCGCCGGTCGCCTGGACGGGCGGGAGCGGTCGAGGTGTCCGTGCGCCCTCACCTGGGCTGGGGGCTCTGGACTGCCGGCCGCCGTGGGGGTGGGGTGGGTTGGGGGCGGCCGCCTCGCGGGGTCTTTTCTGCTTCCCCTGGTGGATGCAAGGCTGCCTTCCCGTATTCTTGCCCCCCCTTTCTGGCCCCCTTTACCCCTGTGCTGCCCGCCCCAGTCCTGGGGCCGGTAAATCTAGGTAGCCAGGGGGCAGAGCACAGCCATGGAGAGAAAAAGAACGATTTCTAGAACGTGTCACTAGTGCCTGGGGACCCAGCCCTCGACCGCTAGCCCCTCTCACTTCCCTTCCCTCCGCTTGCATCCCCTCCTTCAAGAGCCTCCCGTTTACACCAGGACCCCCTGGAGTTGGTGCTGCTGCAAAGTGCCCTTAGAGGATGCTCCAGCCTCTTGCCTGTCTGCTCCGGGTCTTGGCGGCTGCATCCTTTCTGTCTCTCCCACCCACTTCCACCAGAGATGGAAAGTGAACACCCTAGGCGGGGGGGTGGGGTGGGGGGCGGGG
>NW_004567121.1:4694168-4752566 GCF_000260355.1 Condylura cristata | reverse complement strand
GGGTTGGGGCGAGTGTTTCTCAGTGAGGGAATTCCAGCAGCCTTGGCCCAGGGAGTCATTTCCTCGAGGCTCACAAATCCTTTGGGCCCTTTCCTCACACCTCTCCACAGTTGTAGTCCTCCTCCTCCACCTCCTCCTGCCTCCACTCCTCCACCCCACCCTGGCGCCGGGTGTATCCCTTTATGCCGCGCTCACGGCTCACAGTCTGGGGAGCGAGCGGCTCACAGTCTGGGGAGCGAGCGGGCCGCCGGGTGAGCACTCCGGGTTCTGTGAGTTGGTGTTCTCACACCGAGGAGCTGCTGTAGGTAAATCGCCGCTAGAAGCAGTTAAATTCCAGTTGCGGGTGTCTTAAAAATCCCATTGGCTGCTTCAACATCTCTCTTACTCTCTACCCGCCCCCCCCCCACCCCACTCCCCACCCCACCCCTCCACCCCCATCTTCTAAATGTTTCTAACCAACCCTGTTCAGGTGGTAAAATTACTGCCTGCATATTCCTGGAGGAACTGGTGTTATGTTTAATATTTACGGGAATGAACATCTGCTGGAACAAGCATATTAACATCATTCTTTTCTGCCTCTGGTAATCACTTATTGTAGAACTGAGCTTTTCTTTCTTTTTTTTCGCTTTAATTCAGTAAAGAGTTCACATGTGTCTAAAACTGCAAGTGGTGTGCACATGAATATGCAGCAGACAATTTTAAAGCTAAACTGCTGTATAATTTATGGATTATACAGATGATGTGTGGACATGTATATTTTTTTTCAGTGATTTAGGCTCCCAGTGACTTATTTTTCTAAAGCTAGGTGTAACAATCTAAGCTGGACACAAAGCTAACACATTATCGAGCAGCTTCTTATAAAAGATCTGATGATGAGCAAGTACAGCTGGCTCTGCATAATGCTGGCGCCTATAAAACACACAAGGATGGGCCCTAATGTAATAAAACTTTTATATATTACACTGGAAACTTCAAAGAGACAGTGTAGAAAGAATATGAAACATGTTATTACTCTATAAAAGTTGCTAATTACTGTGTTGTTGCTTCTGGGGTTATTTCAGCCTTTCATTTACGGATACCTATTATTTTACAGGTTTACAGTTAGAATGTTGGTTTCTGGCACAAATTCAATAGGTTCCCAGGTAGAAACTGTGCTTCAAAAATGACTTTTTCTTTAAAAAGGCAAAAAAAGTCAAAAGGAATAACTTACTATTTTGGCATATTTGTATGCTGTTGTCTACTTCCTGACTCAAACTGAACCCTGTTGTGACTTTCATAAGTAACATTTTGAAATTTATCAACAGTAATTTGTGGACTTTTCCAGTACAGAACCTGAGTTCTGTTTTCCTTTGCATCTTTAGTTCACTGCTGGTTTAGCTGGAGCACAGTTATACAATAAATGTCTGTTGAATTGACTTGAAATTTATATTAGATACAACACATTTATTATTTTTTAATGAAAAAATTAAGCATTAAAAAGTTGCCATATCCTCAGATTTTCATCAAAGCATCAATTTATTTTTGGCTTATGAAAGCATGCATGTTTCCTTGCTTGCTGTGAAATAGGACAGTTTGACTTGACTGAAGAAGTGTTTTTAGTTTGCCAATGTAGAATTTACATTTTACAAAGCATATATATTTCTTAGAAGTTAAAGATAAACCAAGCTCCTTGAATATGCATTTCTAACACAAACATTTCTCAGTCATGGATGAATTTATAAATGGCATTTTCTAACTCAACTTTATGATTTAATTTTAAGTTTACAAGTTAAATTTATGGCTATTTTTTTAAGCTTACCGATGATCAAGAATAACTAACTCTTGAATACTTTCTATGTGTTGAATATTGTCATAGCTGTTGTTTTCATATGTGAAACTCATAACAATGCTGTAAGTGGAAGGTAGTGTAATCCCATTTTAGTTTGCCAGTGTAGAATTTACATTTTCAAAAGCATATATGTTTCTGTATGCTTTATGGACACATAAAGATATACCAGGAAGTGAAGGTTTTGAACTATTAAATGACTTTACAGAGACAATAAAGCAAATAATACCAGATTTTTTATATTAACATTTACTGAATATATACCATTTTCCAGATTCTAGTCTAAGTATCTTACTTAGACTAAGTATGTTTTAACTCTTTCCTAAATGTGCTGAATGTTTTAGATTCAGCTAATCCTTATGACAACCCAGAAAACAAGTGCTGTTAATGCTCCCATTTTACAGATGGGGAAACTTAGTACAGGAAGGATAGGTAACCTGTTCTAGGTCACCAAGGTCTTGGAAGCCAAGATTATATTCAAGCCAAGCATTTATTTGCAAGTCTACTTTTTTAATTTTTAAGTCCAGTACATTTTCCACAGTACTGCAGGTGTCTCCCACTTTATAAGGGTGACTCTTAAGTGAATTACAAAACAAAACCTTGATGGACCGGAAATGTTGTTGCGACAGGAACTTTATTGATGCCTTGTGGTAGGAACAAAATGAGGGCCACAACGGTAGTGGAGAAGGTTTGCAAGGCAAGACTCTGCTACTTGAGCAGAACTTCTTGTGCCCATTTATTGACATCATACAGGACAGTAAAAGCTGATGATGTGACAGTGGTATAAGGAATAGAATATGGAGGGTGGGATAAGAATGGGGGACAAAGTTTTATGAGGGACAGGGAAGGGGACATCATGTCCATACGTCAAGAGACATTTGCATCAGCAAAGTATTTGATGTTATCACCGGCAGTGTTACCCTGAGACCACCATGGAGATTGTCATGTAATCAGATCAACAGCGGCATAGGCGTCCCTGGGCCTGCCGCGTGATAGTGCTGTACTCTGTAGGTAGTCAAGGAATGCTGTGCTGTGATTTGCAGATAGCAAATAGGTCACAGGTCCCAGTGAGTGGCCAGCTCATGGGAGGCCACAAAGTTTCTCTGAAAATATCAAAGGGAATGTCAGAACCCTAAACAACATTCATCTGAAATTAAAAATGTGAAAACTAAACACCATGATTTAGAAAGGTGCATATCCTATATATATTAATCTGATATATACATATGTAATATAAAGCTATCATTTAAATTTTTAATAAAAGGCCTAAAATCTTTTTCCTTTAATTCACCATAGAAAAACACCTTTCATTGGAGGGGTGGGTTTAGCTGTGACTATGACTTTGAATCTGAGATAGCTATTGGTTAATGAGATAGACTCCAAAAGACTGTGTATGAGAGAAAAGCTCAGTACTTGAACATTAATCTATGTAGACAATCAGTCTATAGTTCAGGAACTGGCTCTTTCCCCCCTTTTGCCAACCTTTACCCCAACTGATATATATACCCATCATTATTCTTTAGCAAGGATTTTTGAGCCTGAATTATTCAGATAGCTATTTCAGTATTTCTTGAACCCTATACCCTTTGAGAAAGGTATCCCTTATTTTCACCTATAATTCCACTTCCCATTTCTGATGTGATACGAGTAGAGAACTGGAAGCTAGATGAAGGCACTCTTGGGCACCCAGTTTCTTAGCATCATTCTATAGACCTGAATCCCTGAAGAGGTGGGATTCAGTGACTTTGTAAGGACGGATATTTGGAGGAACAGCATTTCTTGTCAATCTAACACCTTCTTCGCCTCTGCCCTCCTTCTTGTTTTCCAGAGCTTTGATCAACTGCTGGAAATCTAAACCATTCTTCAGGGCCCTTAAAATAATGGCCATCACTTTTAGCAGGTTAACTGTAGCTTTCATTTATTCACCTAACTCATGTTTATTGATTCACTGTTTAAGTACATGACTCTGTGCTGGTTGTTGTAAGGGATTCGAAGATGAGTAAATTCTGGATTGTTCAGGTTATTTAGGGGACTGAATCAAGTATACACATAGAAAGGAAGTTTTTGACACTCATGATCCAGAAAGAAAGAGCATATTTAGGGTGGGGTGGGTGATGAAGGAAGGAAAGAAGAAAAATTGAGCTAATAAAAGACTCCTGGGCCCTCTCTGGTGGTGCAGTAAGTTAATGTACAGCACAGTGAAGCTGTCCACAGCCACTGTAGCACGAGTTTGATCCCCGGCCAGGAAGGTGACCCACATGGTGTGGCAGATCTCTCCTGACCTACCCGCTGCTCCCCTCAGCAGTGTATTTCAGTACAGCTGCCTGTTCTGCTCCCCACTTTATATCTGGTGAGTTCTCTCATCACCCCTGCACCTCTGGCCTGTACCCCATTTCTGTATGCATAAATAATTAAACTTGTAAAACAAACAAAAAAAAAGGGTAGCCTTTGAACCAAGCCTTGGTAGGTGAGTAGGAGTTTTTACAGAAGGTGGGGACATAGAGTTAACTTTAGCAAAGAAAAAACTTGGACAAAGAACTTCATGATGCCTTTGAAATATAGTGCTATTACCTATATCAAGTATCTTAAAATGTAGAATTTTGTGATCAAGAGGTAGTTTCAGTCTACAAGAAAAGTTTGTCAAAATGACCTTAGTCAAATTCATATTCAGTCTCCTGAAATACAAATACCATTTAGTTACTGGGAAGGTGGTCTATCAAAAATACAAGATAAAAAAGAAAATTAAAAAACAAAACAAAACAAAACATATACCTCTTGACTGCTTCCCTTCCATAACTTCATAGAAACCAGCATCCAGCTACTTTTGTTCAAATAGTATTATATTTTATATTCTTTACAACTGGAACCTTTGAAATTATAGTCAATGGATTGTTTCATGTTCACCAAATTGTCCAATTCAGTAAACACTAGTAGTGTTAGGCATTACTTGAAGATAGGCATTGTACAGTAGAAGCTCTCAAACATTTCAGACAGTGACTCACAGTAACACGGATGTTTCATATTGCAGCCCACTCCCTCTGAGTGGCATACACGGAACTAAAACAAGTGCCATGAAATAACATTATTCACACACTTATTCTTACTATGTGGGATCGATGTGTGATGCACTTTGATATTTTCTATTCTAGTTTTTCCTTTTTTTTTTTTTTTTAATATTTCTTGTCCATGGTTGAAAACTGCAGTTAAAAAAAAATCCTACTGTAAGGGATGCAAGGGAGTGTTTGCTGAGAACTTGTAGGTATAAGTTCTCTGCAAATACACTCTGCAATGCAAAACCTAAACTGCATTTTTAAGAGGAGGAGGAGGCAGGCACTCCAGAGAGTCAGAGACCTTCGGGGTGAGTGGCATTTGAAACAGATCCTCCAGAAGTTAGACCTCAGAAAGGAAATAAAAACAAAGAAGACCATGTGGAAAGATGACTATGAATAGAAATAAGGTGGGACTCAAGCTTGTTTGTTGAAGTAAATAACTAACACAGGCTGGGGATGGTCTTTACTCCTGTAGGGAGTGGGGGGAACTTAGTCTTCACAGAGATGTGCTTGCCGTCACACTTGTTCTTTTCAAATGGACTCTGCTGTGCCAAGGTCTGGCTTCTTCCTTGCAGACCTGGAAGTGTCACTAAGCAGCCCCAGATCCTTCTTCTTGACCCTTAGGTATCTGCCTACTTTTTCCAATCCCAGCAAAGCAAAAGTTGTAAGGCTTACCCCCCATGCCTTTTGATAGCTCTTCAGGGTGAAAACAGTTCACCAAGATGCAAAGGACAGAAGGAGAAGCAAACTGGGACCTTCACCCTTAGCACTAACAGGTCCCACTGTTTCGAAGCAATTTAGACAGCAATCTGGTTGGCAGCTCACTCGCCTTGGCCAAAAACAGCTGTGTGGTTGAGAGCCCTGGAGTGCACCCAGGGTGTAGGAAAGGTTTCAGCAGGAGCAGAGATCAAAGTCCTTCCAGAAAGCATGACTTTGAGGGCTAGCTAGGGCTTTTGGGCTGCAGCTGTGAAGGGGCTGCTGCCCACGTGGAAGAGGCAAAGACGTGTGGATGGGAAGCAGTAAAGTGAAGTGCAGCGCCCGTTTCTGAGAGCATCAACCCAGCATTGCAGGTGTTGTGTTTGGAGAAAGCCAGGGAGGGAGAATGGTTAATTTTGGCCCCAGGAGCTCAGGACACAAGTTCAGCTGGGGACTGAGAGGACATCAGAGGATGTGCAGATAGGTTTTAGTCAAAAGCCTTTTGATGTCTATGAAGATCATTATTTTGTACGGGGAAATGATCTTCCTGTGTTCCAGATTCCTTTTTGTGAAAATGTAGTAGGGTTATAAAATGGTAAGAATCTATTTTTGAGAGAACGCCCCTTTGAACTAGAATGGGTCTAATCAATGATACTTTAGATTTAGCAACTTTGACATAATATTGATTAAAATAATAGTCAAATTAAGAATAAAATTCATCTCTTTAAATGGAGTGCCAGATTTGTGTGTGTGTAAGTGGAATTTTAGCCTAGAATAAATTTGCCTGTTTAAGTTTTCTTTATTTGGGAAATAAAGCCTTGGTGGCAAAATCAAGGCCATAAAAGATGATTTTAATATCATTTAATGGTAACATAATGTTTCCTTGTTTTATTTCAAAGTGAAATCCATAAAACATTTTTTTCTCTATGTTGCCTGTTCTCTTTTGTCTGGGAATTTAATTGAGGTTCAGAATTCAGCTGGCTCTAACCTTGCTTTCTGTTTGGCCCAGGGCAGCTCACAATTTTTCTCATTTCCTATTCTCAGTCTTGGTTTAATCACTTATAAAATGACAGCACTTATACACTGGCCTACTTCATAAGGTGGTGATGTTAAGTAATAAAAGTGTCAACTGCTTTGTGAATGCCAAATGTAGTTCTTTAAAACATCTTCGCTTCCTTAAAAATACCTCTTTATCATAAACAAGAGAGGATACAGAAAGGCCACAATGGGTCAGGACATCATCTGATAAGAGTTCTATCCTGAGAAGTGGTATCCAGAGACATATTTTAGTAGAAATTGGTAGTTTTTCTTAGTTGCACATCATGAGTCTTACAGACAAATATACGCTTACAATGGTTGTACTGCTAATATATATAGATATATTAACCATGACATAATCTTTGATGTTTTACTAGAATGTATTAAATTATCACCCATTACATCAAGTGACTTCATTTGGCACTGTGGGTCTCATTAAATTATGTCAGGCTAGTCATCATTTAGTTTCAATAGAAACAAAATACAGTTATACTAGGAGAAGAGGATGTCATACATTCCAAAAAACCTGGTAGTAGTGTATGGAAACTAACATGAGGACAGGAATCCTGAGATATTTGAAAGTGTCAGAAAAGGAGAATAGAGTTGTTTTGGATCGCTTTAGGGTAAGAGTAATACAGGTGGGTGCAAGGGTATCCAACAGATGTGACACTTGTCTTGGGTAAAAATTTCCTTTCTTTAGCAGGCTCTAGAGCCCCTGCCCTATACTTAGTAGAAAGAGATTCTTGCATAAATGGACCAGCAGCAATAAGTTATTGCTGTGAGTTCTTCCAACTGCAGATTTCTGTGATCATAGTGGGGGGGGGGGATCAAAGAGTGCAGGAATCATTAATTGTATTCACATGTGTATTTTCCTCTCTGCAGTGTCTCTACTCACATGTGGGGGGCAGCATGAAGGGCACTTACACTTGTCATTTCTTCCAAGTAGACTTACGGTTGATGAGGAAAACAAAAATGACTACAAGAAATTTGGAGACCATGTGAGCATAGCAATTCAGTGTTGCCTAATGTGCTTAACTTGATAGTAAAAATTATTTTTCTTTTTTTATGGACAGGAAATGAGTTTTCAAAAATCCTCTTGAGGGCTATAATGTGAGTCTGTTAGTCTTAATTTTTTTCTTGTTATAGCTGTTTTGTTTACCCAAATTATGAAGTGGCAGAACACATTTTCTGTCAATTTTCATTGAATGTTAGTTACGTGCAGTTTAGATAGAAAAAAGCTTGACTCTAGTGGATCACCTAGTGGATTATCTTTAGTGGAGATAATAACTTTTGTGTTCAAATTTCAAAATATATTTGTTTTTCTATAAATGTCTCTCAAGAAATAAAAGACCTAGGGATTAGAAAACCCTTTTGAGAGTGTAGGTCAATATATATTTGACTGTCACCCAGGCCATAAACATAAAGTAATTTTTTTTTAAAGATTTATTTATTTGTACATACAGAACCGGGGTACAGGCTAGAGGCTCAGGGGCGGTGAGAGGCTTCACCAGAGACAGAGTGGGGAGCAGAACAGGCAGATCGACGAAGCACACTGCTGAGGGGAGCAGTGGGTGGGTCAGGAGAGGTCTGCCACACCATGTGGTCACCTCCGGGGCAGGCGGGAATCGAACTCATGCGGAAGTGGCTTTAGCTTCTCAGTGCAGTGCTTTAACCCGCTGCGCCACCAGGGAGGGCCAAACATAAAGTAATTTTTAAAAACATTTCTTAGCACCTACAATGTAGAGGGCTCATTATATTAACACTAAGAAGGGATGCATTTGTATAATAATACTACAATCCTAGTGATTCTGGGAGAATTGCACTGTGAGAGT
Source organism: Condylura cristata (assembly GCF_000260355.1). Classification (NCBI taxonomy): domain Eukaryota; kingdom Metazoa; phylum Chordata; class Mammalia; order Eulipotyphla; family Talpidae; genus Condylura; species Condylura cristata. Next base: position 4,744,125 of record NW_004567121.1, on the reverse strand, counting down.
GTGTTTAGATGCAACATTCATATTATTTTTATAAATCTTTCTGATAGATTTCTGATGAGTGAGGAGGTGCTAAGTTAATTGTATCCTTGTGGGGTTATAGTGGGAGATAAACGTAAAACAACATTTGTAATAAATAGGTTAATCATTTTTCATAGCTTTGCCATTCTTTCCAGTCCTTCATTTGCTGGGTCTGCATCAGGAGTGAATGCTGAGTGTAACTGATTGTCTGATGACCTTTCCTGTATCAGGAATTTCACGATAGTACCTGGAGGTGCCCAGGATCAGACCAAATGTCCCCATTCTTTCTACCATTCACTCTTAGGGAGAGAACTAAGGAGGAATAAGGAGGTGACACTGGTGGGCAAGGGGAGTAACTATTTACAGGATTACTGCACTGCCCTGTGGACACAGCTACAAATCACAGCTTTCCCAGAGTCATAGAAAAAATCTCAACTTAGTTGCAAGTGGAAACAAGGTGAGTCACAGACATCTGGGGTAGGACCGGGGTTAGGGACTGGACTTTGGCTTCTGACCCACACTGCTGGCCAACTTCTTCCTCAATTCTTAGCACAGAGTACCCTGAGTCTATCACTGGATGGGCAGAGTTAGCTGCAGTTTCTGTGTTTAATTGCCAGTCCTATTTCATTAGAAAAATATGTGTAGATAGTTCTGATTATATGAGTAAATATAGCACAGTTGACTTTGAATGTTCTATGAGATTGGCGGGAAGTTTATTTACTTTATCTTCTTAATGAGGGCTTGTGTGTACACACAATTTCCATTCTCTGTGATAGGCATAGAAGACTTGCTGATAAGAGAAAACCAGGCGGGTTTAAACAATTGTGACTATTTCATATTTGGGAAAGGAATGGTTCAGATGTTGCTGCCTTCCAACATGTGTAAACCCACAGAGGAAGTGCTTGCAATAGCTTTTTAAGCATTGCTTGGGGTTTTCATTTGTGCTTCTAATGACCATGATGTTGCCTTATACATCAATCCATTAGGGTATCTGGCTAGTTGTATTTAACCATTTCTGTTATATACAACATTACATTCTGCTAATTCAACTTTTTCTTTAGATTGGAAGTAGGAGAGAGGATTATCTTTCTAGATCAGACCCACAGTAAGAAAAACCAGTTTTTGCTTATTGCTTTGTTTTGTACTATTATCAAATAATGTATTTTCTTTTACATTTGAGAAAACACTTGGTTATCACTATATTTTATAAATGATGGAATAGTCAGATGACTTATACAACTCTTGAAAAAAAAAGTGGACTCTTTGAGTCAGTAATTTCTCTGTGAGGTCCTAAGAAGAAACATCCAAGAGTGCCTTAATAGAAAAAAAGCAACTCATGATGGTTTGCTAAATTCTGAACTTTGGTTATATTATTCAACCTTTTGACTTGACTGGCCTTTATCAGCCTGGCCCTGCTTGCCGCTTCTTATGTCAGCCATATTCCATAGCAAGGAGCCCGTTGATGTCATTTCTCAGCACTGCTGAGGTGGAAAGAGCTTTTGGAAATCGAGGACTTTTCTCAGGCTGAGGGGCAGGTGTCTTTGCTGGCCAGGGACACAGCAGCATGCTGACATAGAGCCTCAAGCTTCGACTGTTTTCTGGACTTTCTGAAATGTCCTTCCTGATCTCTCCTGGCTTATAGTGGTGGTGGAAATGAGGATTCACCTAATGGAAGGCTGTAACTTAGAGACATTTTGAACAAGTCTTAGGAGCTGCTGTCTTGAGGAAACTGACACAATGTCAGCGGTAATAGGAATACCATATTTTCCCGAACTATAACTTCCACAGTTTTTTGATGTAAAATCCAATTATAATATTTTGCTAGGTAGAACAGCTGTACCTCTAGTGTGTCACTCTCTAGGACAAAGCTTTTGACCTCGTGGATGTTGTTTGGGTTCAGATTAAGTGATGCAGATAAAAGCCCCACCATGCCTGAACACATAGGTCATCTACGCTGCAGGTGGTTTGGCACTCAGGGCAGATGCTGCACTACAGAGCCTCTGACTCCTTCTCAGAAGCGTGTCGGTGGGCAGAAGAGATTGCTCAACTGATACCACCTGGGTTCTCTTTCCGCTGATGATAGGTCCTCCAAAATATGGCACAGCTTTTTCTGAGAACTAAATCTTTGAGGTGAGTTTCCTCTACAGTGTGTTTGCTTGTTTTGTGTTTTTAATAAGCAGAGTTTAATTCTGTAGAATTAGCAGGGTACCTGAGAAAAGTCTTGTGGCAATGTTAGTGAATTTTATCTACAACCTAGCTATCCTCACCCCCTACTCCCCATCTTGAATTACAACTAGAAGGCTAAGTTAACAAGTTCTGAGTATAGAAATTAAATATTTATAATCTAAAAATGAAGCATGAAATTTTAGTTTTAATATTTAGGTAGATAATTAGCTACATAAATTAATTTCTGTTATTTTTTTACTGCCATCTCTCAGCAGGATAAAATAATATTTTAGTGTCCTAAAACACAGTGTACAATATGCAACATATTAATGGCTATCTTAGGCTGCTCTCCCTGACTTTCTTCCTGTAGATTTATAGGTTTTTAGGTTGAGTTGAACATCCATTTATTGAACCAGACACAGAAGTGAATAGACAGTGTTTTTGTTTTTGACGTGTTTATGTTTTAGCCTAGAACTGATTATTTCAAATAATTTCAGTAGAGGCTTTATATGCTCTAATAGGGAATTGTATGGAGTACATAACAGAATACCCTATCCAATGTGGAGTCCTATGGAAGATTTCTTGGGATAGTGACATATGGTTTAAGTATTAATGACTAATAGAAGTTAATTAGGCTGGGAACAGGGAGGGATTTTCTAGATGTAATAATATGAGGAAAGGCAAAGAGGTGAGATGTAGCATGTTGTGAACAACTGCAGTGTCAATACAGGCAAGCTGCAGGTCAAAGCATTCAAGGTGGGAAGTAATAAGAGAGGGAATATTTTGAGTGTGGAATCTCAAAGGCCAACCTTTGAAGGCCTTGCATGGCATTCCAAGAATCTTGAACATTTCCCAGTAGTTGATAACCTACTTTGAAAACTGTAAATCAAAATGCTAAAAATTTGCATTTTATTATTCTTATTTCTAGGTGTCATTTTTCATGAATGAGTCTGGTAGAATATCAAGATGTTAGGTCAGGAGTGATGGGTGCCTATCACAGGCCAGTGAGAATGGAGAAGAGAAGATGGGTTGGTGAGCTATTTAGGGGTTACATTGGCAGAACTTGACTGAGTAGATATGGAGAATGAACGAGAGTGAAAGCCAAATGCTTTTGGAATATTGAGCTTGTATGATGAAATAGGGAATACAGGAACAAGAACAAGCTGAATGGTTAAATATGAGTGTTTGGATTTAAATATTTTCCAGTTGAAATACTAGTGGGCCATCCAGGTAAAATTGCCTTTAGAAAATTTGCTGTGTGATCAATCATGTGTTTAGGAGGAAGGTTACGACAAAAGATTTGGGACTCATCCTGGTGGTGCTGGTGAGAGACCTGAGAGTATATAAAAGACCATTCAAGAGACTGAAAGTGGGTTGAGGACACTGAGTAGCAGTGAGAAGGAAAGTAGCCCACGAAGGAGATTGAGAAGTGGTCAAGCGGTAGGAGACCATGGGAGAGTGGGGTCCATGGCCAACTTTTTTAGAGTAGTCACCTAACTGGGTTGATTAGAGTTGGGGGAGTGGAAGAACGTAGAGACTATGAAGGCGCTACTCTAGAGAAAAAATGGGACGACTGATGGAGGACAATCTCAGAGAAGAAAGCGGGGTGGGGGTTGGGGGGAGGTGGGACCAGGTGAAGAAGAAGAAAAAAATGAGATTCAGATATGTTGAGGGTAGAGGAGACTTTTTATATCTAAATATCTGTCAGAAATGGAAGTTTGAGAGAAGAGGATTTTATCAGATTTCTCTAAGATGCAAGTATTCCAAAGATATTTTTGAATAAATTACTGATGAATGAAAATTCTACATAAAACACATTAGCATAAACTTATGTTGTACTATCTATAATTTAATTCAAGTTGCTTTTTAAAAGTAATTTTTGATTCAGAAGCAAAGCCAGGAGACGTTACTGAACTTTTCTAATTGTGGACTGTTTTATTTTTTATATTAGTTTATTTTTACATATTTTTGTGCATTTTTCCATCTCAATTGCAATTCCCTTGGGTTTCCCATTACCAAGTTACCCATGTGCCATCACCATAGTCCAGTGAATTCCCCTCCCCCCAACTGTTTTTTATCCTACTCCTCACTCCACTCCCAGAAAATGTCTCTGGTTTATACCTGTTTATCATTATCATTATTCTCGCCTGTTCCATTATATTCCTGCTATGAGAGAAACCATCTGGTATTTTTCCTTTTCCTTTTCTGGATTATTTCACTAAGCATGATATTTTCCAGCTCCATCCATGTTGCTGTAAAAGACATGTGTTTCTTTTTTTTGGTTGCTGAGTAATATTCCATTGTATATGTGTACCACATCTTTTTAATCCAGTCATCCATTTTTGGGCATTTGGGCTGTTTCCATGTCTTTTGTGGACAGTTTTAAATGGATTAAAAAAAAAAAAACCTGTTTCAGACACACAGATTGACAGAGACATGATGCTGTTCTGATGTTTAATAGCAGTATCTCTTTAGATGGACACTTAGCCCATCTGACTTGAGGTTTTCTTAGTGTTTCTTATATGGAACAAAGTACAGCAAACCTTTATATGTACTGTATCTTACTTAATCTTCATAGTTTCTGAGGTAGGTTCTGTTTTCTTCCATTTCTAGAGAAAGAAATGAGAGTGCAAAGTAACTTACCCAAAATCCCATAACTAATAATTGCAGAGCTGGCGTTTTTAGCCCAAGCAGTCCAGCTCCAGACTCTTTACATGTAACCACCACCCTGTAATAAATATCTCTCAATACAGGATTGTATAGCATAAGAGGTTCTGAGGTCCCTTCCGCCAACAATAAAATAGCTTTGACTTTGTATGTGTGGCTTTGTTTTATATATACAGTTAAGTTATATAGTGTATGTATTTATATAAAATGTATTATTTAGTTTAGGTGACATTGGGCAGTGACTTGATTGCTTCCCCTCCCCACACCCACACATTTTGCACCCATTCCACCCCTGTAAAATGTCTCTGGTATATAGTTGTTCATTATAATTATTATTTTCCCCCCTGGTCTTTTATATTCCTAACAGGTTAAATTTTAAGGTGGGTTATAAAACCCCACTTGACTGACAAGATTCTAGATGCACACTACTGAAAATAGAAGGACAAGGGGTTTGGAGCCAGCATGCAGTGGGGTTCAAATTCTCTGAGTCTAAGTGTCCTCATATAGAAAGTGGACATAATAATGTTTATACTACTGATTTGTCATAAAGATTAAATGAGATGATAGTCTGGTATATAGTAGGTTCTCAAAAAATGTTAACTATAGTAATTCCCTTTTTTGTGGTTACTTAATGGTTTGATTAACTGTATTCAATATCTGTGTCCATTCTTTAGCTTAAAATACACTGAGAAGCAGTCATGTGAATCACTTTCAGTTTGTATCTCCTCCATCTCTCCACCCCAGAAGTCAGGGTTTGTGTTTAATGATTAGGGCAGACAGGCATAGAAGATTTCCCAATACTTCTTCCATTGAGGGCAAGGATTCTTTCTTTCTTTCTTATGATTTCATAATCCTTCTTAGTATTAATATAATGAGCCCTCTACATTGTAGGTGCTAAGACATGTTTTTAAAAATTACTTTATGTTTAAATAAAAAAAACACAGACCTTAAAAATTGGTAAATCAATTATTAGCTTATCTAATTTATGGTAGCTTTGAAAAAATGACTATTGATATACCAAATGACAGGATTCTAGTAATTCTTTCCTGTCACTAACAAACTAAGATCTTTTGACTATTTCAGATGGGTAGTAATACTCTGACATCATATCTCTGCTTTGAACCATTCCCATATGCTTGCTCTCCAGTTTCTATACTTAGAATGACCCCAGATTCTACACTGGTTACAGCCAGTCATGGTCTTGGTATTCATTGTTTCTATAGATTTCTCATTTGGGTATTTTCTGTTTTCTTGGTTCCTTTTTCTCCTCACTTCATTAATTGCTGATACAGGATATAGGATAGCCTACATCAAATTGTTTAATTCTGAGAAACCTAGAGATGAGTCATAATGAATTGCAAAATCAACATCCCTAAAGGTTGTTTATGACATCTATCAGGTTTGTCTACTTGCAGATAAATTGAAACAGCAAATGGGTTAAATGTTAGGATTGCAGTTTGTATCACTTAGCTCTTGTCTGGCAGTTCTGTCCTGTCTCATTACTGCTGGTTAGCACTATATGCGAGATTCTAACAGAACAATTAAGCATGAAAAAGAAATAGAAAAACATCCTTCTTGGAAAGAAAGAAGACAAACTTCACACTGGCTTTTAATTTCCAGGTGTAGTTCTTCTCCATTTTACATGGCACTTGAAGGTTGCTCTGCTCCAGAATTTTTTTCATAGTAGGATGCAGGCTGGCAAGGTGCATTTTTTGGGAACATGCCATACTTTTGGTTGAGAGGGCATTCGGAGAGTTTTCACTGGCTGTGGCATATGTAAGAAAGCTCTCATTTCATTGGTTATTCAGGACTATTAAATCTTGCGGTGAAGTGTGACCATTGCTTGAGTAGGAGATGTATATCCTTTGAAAGGCAGGGTAGTGAAAAATTGGAAACAATGATAGAGTCTACTGTGTGGTTGATTTTTTTTTTTTGTTAATCTGTGCTTTGAAAGGAAAATTACAAGATGGAAAAAGCTGGTGAAATGTTAATATCTAGAGAGCCACAGTTCCTATATTATAGGTATTATGTTAGGGAAATTGTTTATTACAGTATGTGATAATATTTAAGTTTTCATCTTTAAGTAATTTGCCTTTACCATGTAGAGAAGAATACTGTTATTCAATTATTATGTCTTGATTCTTAAATTAATGGCTTGACTTTGCCTGCCACTGGCTAATTAAAATCAAATTGTGAATAATGAGTGAAAGTTATATATGTGTTGGAAGGGAATCAGGCAATAAAGCATCTGACTTAGGAAAAGAAGTCTCATTAATATTTTTCATTAACTTGAGTCTGGATTTGAATTTTGAAAATTTTAAACACTAAAAGATGATGTGGGAACCTGTAAATACTTATAGAATGATCATTGACAGAAGTAATGATTGGAGTAAATGAATGTGTATTTATTTTACTTGGGTTCTAACTAGAGGGTGTAAGGGAGTTTTCTGAAACTTAATAGGACTTCTCAGATTATGGACTTACCATTGGATAACTTCATGTCTCATGGATATTATAGTAGGTAGGGTCTGAATTCAAGTCTTTAGGAAAGAATTATAGGGAATGCTTTTCTGAAATGCAGAGCAATTTATATATATATGTATATATAAATATATAAGTATATATATATGTGTGTATTTATATATATATATATATGGTTTTTGTTATCTAAGAAGCATTTCAATATTACTGAAATATGATACCACTTCTATATTAATTCTAATGAAAATTCAGAAGAAACAGTTCAGACCAATATTGTGAAGTGCTTAATGGTGTTTAAAATCTATGAGAGATAAACTAAATAAGTGAAAATGTAGTCATTACTTTCTAGTTTGCATGAGCATCAAGATGCCATAGTTTGAATTGATTGCAACTGTTACATAGCACTTTGAAAAACCCATTAGAAGAGAATTAAAACTTGAACAGATTAGTGTTCTTTAATGGGTCTAGCAGAAGGTTTTCTGCTGTTCAAAATCTTTTTAAATTCCCACTATTTAACCTTTTTGGTTATATTTAAGAAAATATCTCTCCTTTACATTTTCTAGGATGTACTGTGCATATACTATTTCTCTTTAGGTGGTTTAAAAAGCTAATGTAAATTCTAAAGTTTATATTTCTTATATTTTACGTTAAGATTAATGAAATTAAAAGGACATGATTTTTAGTTGCTAGTAATCATTTACTGATGAAAATGTGGATCATTGATGTTTCTTTTTCCTTTTTTTTTTTTTGTATATTGATCTTGATCTTCCTGATTCATTAGTACTAGGGATGCTGTGTGTGTGTGTGTATTCCTTAGGATTTTATATATACAAGGTCATGTTATCTGTGAGTAGGGAGAGTTTGATTTCTTCCTTTCCAATATAGATGTTTTCTACTTTTTCATACTTAGTTTTCCTGGTAGAGTCTCCAGTAGAATTGAATAATAGCGGTGCAAGGAGACATTCTTGACTTGTACCTGATCTTAGGGAAAATTTTTCCATTCATTCACTTTTAAGTATGATGCTCTCTGTGAATTTTTTAGATGCCTTTGATCAGGTTGAAGATACCTGTGTCTGTTTCTAGTTTGTTGAGTTTTTTTTTTTAAATCAAGAAAGAGTATTTGATTGTGTCCAAGACTTTTTTTCTGAATTTGTTGAGAAGATTGAGTGTTTTTTTTCCATATTCCTGTTTATTTCATTGATTGTTTAGTTGAACCAACCTTGCATTTTGGGAATTGATTAGTAGTCGTGTTTAATCTTTTTGTATGCTGTTGAGTTCATTTTGCTAGCATTTTGTTGAATGAGATGCTGTTTCAATTTCTTCTTTAATAGCAGAAACTTATGAACACTGGAGAGAAAAATAAAGGAACATGGTTTTCTCAGGACACCCCCCCTAGAAATATTGAAGTTTAATTTTCATACATACTTAGAATTGCTGCCCTTTAAGTGGTAACAAAATTTCAAAATATGCTTAACTGAATGCTCAAGTTCAGAAACTTTTACATAATGGTTATATAAAGAACTGTAGTTAAATATGCTGAAGAAATTCCCACATAATGTTTTTTCCTATATGACACATTCAGCCCTACCCTTGTGCAAGACACTCAGGTTTTTAAAGCTTAATTTTCTAATCAGTATATAGGATTACAAGGAGCATATGAACTAGGTATATAAGCATTAAAGATGATGAGATATAATCATTTATATTTATAAAAGTATATAAATATAATTATTCAGTGCAAATTTATGCACTTTCAGGAAAACCAAGTAAATGTCTAAAGCTGTAACATATTTGACTATGTTGGAGCCTGTGGCCAGTTGGAAGCTCTGCATCTTTGTTTCAGTGTACATTCAAATTCAAAGTAAAGAAAACAAACAAAATAAAATGAACATAACAAACACAAACTTTTAATCTCCTGGTATATTATATATTTGCCTTCTCTTTAGGACTTCTTATTAAAAAGTCAGTGATAAAGTATAAAGCCCTGGGGTATAGGTCCAGATCTACCATTTTGAAGGCTCTAACTTTTTTAAAACTTCATTTCTTCATTTGTAAAATACAGGTGATGTTTCCCTTGCCTGTCTCCAGGGCATATTGTGAGAGGTTTAAATGGCATAACATGTAAACAGGCTTGGAATCTATCAAGTCCATATAAATGTAAGGATCATTGCTATTTACCAGTTTCTATAAATCTTTTTTATTATTTTTTAAAGATATATTTATTCATACAGAACTGGGGTACAGGCCAGAGATGGGAAGGGTGAGAGAACCCACCAGAGACAGAGTGGGGAGCAGAACAGGCAGATCGATGAAGTACACTGCTGAAGGGAGCAGGGGGCGGGTCAGGAGAGGTCTGAGATGCCATGTGGAGCTCTTCCAGGGCAGGCGGGATCGAACTCCAGCGGAAGTGGTTTAAGCTTCTTAGTGTTGTTCTTTAACCCGCTGCGCCACCAGGGAGGGCACAGTTTCTATAAATCTTAACCCTCCAATAGAGAGATTTGTTAAGAAGGTTCAATTGCCAGAATTGGAAAGCTCCAAAAGGCCTGCTAGATAAGTTCCTTATCAATAGAACAAGTTTGGTAATAGATATAAGCCCATGCAATTTTTTTTGTAGAATAAAATTGTTACCTAGATCATCCCCTTGTCATCATCATAAAAATTAATTTTTAATCATACCTTCTATTTGGATATATGTATGGATTCTTATGATAGCACAACAATATGATTCATTATTTCCACAAACCGGACAGGTTATTTATAAGGGCTTTTTGTGGTTTACTTAGAAAATAAACAGAAGTCAGAACTTTACCTTCTTGGTACCCTCGTATTTGAAAGTGCTCTGAGGTTTGCTGTTTGTAGTAAATTAAGTGCTGACATCTCGACACCTCTGTAGGAGGTTTCTTGGGAGTAAGGAGTAACCCAACATCTAGACAAGATAGATTTACTAAGTAGTGTGGCCACAGCCATGGTGGTGGCCTTGCTGTCAGCTCTTGGTCAGCAGGGCATATTTATAACACAGTCATGAGTTTGTTGAGCTCCTACCATGCTAGGGCACTCTACTGGCTCAGGAAACCCAGGAAAAGTAACATGGCCTCTGCTCTGAAGAAATGTGAAGTGTGGTTGGAGAGAAACCAGTGTCCATGAAATATCTCTAGAATTCTCTCTTTCTGTCAGGAACCTTGGGGTTCATCTAGCTTCACTCCCTCATTTTACAGCAGAGAAAGCTGTTACCTGTAACTGTTAATATCTGTGTAGTCTAGAGGCTCTCTAATCTAACCACTTCCTAACATCACCTGGGGATTCAAGTACTCTGGATGGGGTGGTGGGTCAAGAATTTATTTTGGGGTATGGAAGACCCACATTCCTGGATGTTTCTGGCACTAACAGTTCGCTTAATGAATTTGGGAATGGTCACAGTTGGGCCATGAGTGGTTTTGGTATTTAAGGTTAAGGGATCTCAGTGGGACCAAAAGAGGAATGCTGTAGTAAAGGAAAGTCTTGGGGGGTAGGGGAGCAACTAGGTGAATTCATGGAGATGGAAGTCTTGGGGGGTAGGGGAGCAACTAGGTGAATTCATGGAGATGGGTAGGGGAGCAACTAGGTGAATTCATGGAGATGGAAAATGACTTGGCTGAGGAAAAAGTTTTTTTTTTTTTAAGATTTATGTATTTATGCTTACAGAACTGGGCCAGAGGTGCAGGGGTGGTGAGAGGATATTTTACCAGAGATAGAGTAGGGAGCAGAACAGGCTGACTGACGGAGTACACTGCTGAGGGGAGCAGCGTGTGGGTCACCTCCGGGGCAGGTGGGGATTGAACTCATGTGGAAGTGGCTTTAGCTTCTTAGTGCTGTGCTTTAACCTGCTGCGCCCCCAGGGAGGGCCCAAATAAAGGTGTTTTAGATCACATGACTCTCTTGCATAGCCAGGGGCTTCAGAGGACTTTGTGTATTTGCTCTGAGAAAGAACTACAGTGTTCTTAGGAGATCCTGATGTCCACTTGGACTTTTTATAAAGGTTTTCACAAAGTATTTGACATCATTACATGTAATTCTAGAATTCCAAATTCATTATATTTGACTGTTTTACTTTTCTCCAGTTTATTATCAGTATCATTGGCTTTCCCAAATTGTTTTGAGACTAACATTGACAATTTTGTATGTCAGCTGCTGTATTTCTTGGTAATAAGGTAATTGTTATGCAGTATGCTAAAAAAATGTCTGGATAAAGAATTTGTTATGGACAGCCAGTGAAAACATTAACACTTATGAATTATTCTTTGTAGAAAGTATTTCATTCACTCAGGAAAGTGAATTATCTTTGTGTTTTTAAATAGGAAGGTACATGAAATTGAACACTATATAAACCTTTCACAATAAATAAATGTATTTAATCAATGTGCACAAAATATCAAACAGAATTTTTGTTTCTTAAAATGTTTGTAAAATTTAATTTACAGATTTTAGTTTTGTTCATTGTCAACATATTAAAAATAATTTTTGATACCAAAAAACTCCCTCTGCTGTATGAGTTGGTTGAAGGCAGGAACCACATAGTAAGGATTAAGAGCATAAACCCTGAACCAGGTGTCTGAACCATCCACCTGCTGCTGCATTCTAGCTCTGGGTAGTTCTGTGTTGTCAACTTCAGACCCTGAAAAAGAGTTATACTTACCACAAAGGATTCATGTGAAAAGTAATTGAGTCATCTGTAAAGTGCTTTGGCTTTATCTCATTAATCTCTCTCATTATACACATTGAGGAATGGGAGGCTTATTCTAAGAACTTGCTCAAGATCTCTAGGAAGTTAGAACCTGGGCTAGAACTGATACCTGTGTTTGTGAGGTTAAAAGAGAAGAAGGTTGCTTCTTCCTTAATAACCAAGTGTTAATGTTTATGTAGTCATTTGTGTCCTTTGGTCCGGCTCACTCCCTTTCTCCTTCTCTTTCCTTTTCTCCCTGTCCCCGCCCTCCCTCCCTCCCTTCTGGTCTCTCAGCTCATTTTCTCCTCTGTCCCTCATGCTGTTAATCTTATAAAACCCAGTCCTTTCAGCTTTGTAAGGCTGAGTTTCTTAACCTGGGTGTCAGGGAAAACCCTTACATCATACATGCATTTTTTTCTTCCCTTTTTGTCTTTTCTGAGAAGAGCCCACAGCTTTCATCAGACTCCCAAAGGCACTGCAACTCTGTTCAGGATGGAAGCAGCTGGCAGCAGCCGTTTTCCATCATGAACATAAGTTGAGGTGGCGTTCAGAGAAGTGTAAGAACTGTATCCCTTTGTTAGATTTTCCAGCTCCCGAGGAAAAGAGTGGGCACTAATGGGGGATGCCTGGCAAAGCAGTTCTGCCAGGCATAAGTGATCTTATCATGAAGACACTGCTAAGTTTCTCTCTGACTGTAGAAGCAGCAGGAGGATTGAAATTATTACGGCGTCGGAGCATAAAGACAATGCAGGCCATGGTTTGCAAAGTAAACCTTAGAAACTCAAAGCCTGTAGGGCTCACTTCTGTCACTGCCTTATGGGGGGAGTCAGGTGGTTGAGATTTGCATTAATTGCAAATGAGTTGACTGACACAGACTTTCTCATAATGAAGCCTCACTACTAAATGAAGAATGCTGCTGTTTTATATTTAAAATAGAATTAAGGGGACTAAAGAATTCAAATACATTATTATGTTATAAGAGCCATTTTATAAGAATGCATAGCACACTGTATCCCAAGGGTTTTCCAAATATTAATTGCTCTTTGAGGTATACTGATAAAGCCACGGGCAAATGGTTTTACATGTCCCTCTTATAGCTGTTATGTAGCCTTCGATTTTTTCCTTCCATTATGCAATATTCAAATTTATCACACAACAGTCTTAACATAACTGATGGCAATGCCCTTTATGTAGCAGTGGCAGAATGAAGGACTTTTTAATATAGTCTGGCTAGACACCAAGAGTACAGAGTGATCCATTTATCCCCTGGCAGTTAGGAAGAAGACAGTACATGTTGGGGACATTTAGTTAAGCATGGCCAGACAGGAGGGCTTTATCAGGATAACATTCTTTTGCCAAGTATGTGTGGGAATTTGGACCTGGTCTATATTTAGCAACCAGAAACCACTATGGGGCTGTCATTGTTTAGGGGTTTCCAGTCACAGTCATGCTGAAGTTAGATAATTTAGGCATATAGGACAATTGTGTACTGGCTTTTCTGAAGAATGGCATTTTGTTCACTCATTCATTTGTTCATTCACTCATTTCATTCCTTCATATTTCAGCATTTCAGTTTTTCCTGACATGTTTGCATTTAGGACATTGCTAGAGTAATTTTTTTGATGAGAAAAAGTCATAATGAAAAATTAAAGCTAGAAAGACATGAGAAGGGTCGATATGCTTTGGCAAAGTTCTTATAAAAAGCTTTTCTAGAAACCAGATATTAAAAGTTACTAAATCAAGGAAAGAAATATCAATAGGAATTCCTATCTTTAAAAGTATTTAAACACACAGGAGCATTCTGTTAGGTTACTTCCTAGTTTTTTCCCTCTAATAGATATAATTTCTCTACAGGCAACTAATGGGAGAGCAGAGCAGTTGATCAATGAGAGATCAAGTGGGTGCTCGCTTCTGACAATGCCAGTTACTAGAATTGAAACAGGGTTATAGGATGCTCTGACTACTCAAAAGGACAGTACTAGTGGGGGTCAGCAGGCTGAGCCCCAGAGAGGCCACTGGTGGTGCTCAGTGAGATTCCCGCCACCTGCTACTGCTTGCACTGCCCACAAGTAGTGCTTTGAGGACAAGGGCTGGAGCCCCAAGGAGGGAGTCTCCAGTTTTAGAATTTGAGTTTTTATTTCCATTTCTATAAGATGAGGATGATGAGACTTCCCTGTCTACCTCAGCGGGTTGTGTAAGAATTAAATGAATGAATCCCAATAGTTAACCTAGGACAGTGCTTTACATTCAGCACTTAGGAAATTATAACTATATTTTTCTCCCAATAATTCTGTGCATTATAAGGAGCTTCAGGTGAGTCAAAGTCAACTGTGCATGACCTATTAGCCTAACGGATGTTTCGCTGTCTCCCCTTTCATCCATGAATCTAGCACGTGGGTTGGGATATGTACCACATAGGTCCTCAACTAGGTAAGAGAGAAGCGTTCAGGCTGGTAGAAATTTGGGCAGTTATAACAAAGAGAGAGATTCAACAGTCTTTTTATTGGAGCAATGCATAGGGAGTCATTGGAGTTGTGGAATTTTTTTTTTTTTTGCTTTTCCAGCTCTGTTTGACATGACTGCTCAGACCACCTTTCCTGACTACAGATCTGGGAGAGAACTGCTTTTAGGAAGTATGCACTTCAGTTGAAGAGTGGAGACCATGTTTACCGAGAAAGCAGGTCCCTATATGAAGACCTTTTCTTATACTTAAGTCATTCTACCTTTTGAGGATAGTTTACATTCTTACACTGGATACTGTGGGCTTGACTCACTCTGTGGTTGGCTTCTGCATCCAACAGGGTTTTGCTGCTGTGGCTTCCTGACTGCTGTTCAGCCTGCATTGCTGGTCTAAGCCTTGCTTTTTCATTAACTCTGAGTAGCTCTGTCACCAGCTTTTTAGCCTCTTTGCTAGTCCTAAGCACCCTGGGTACTCCGTCACCCCTGCTTGCCCCTCCTGTCTCCTCTCATGCTTCTTAACCCAACAAGGACCCCGCCTCCGGTTTCTGGCTTTATCTTGACCCTCATCTGTGTTTTCCACCCATTCTAGAGCCACTCTATTTTGGAGATATGTGGACTTCACTCTCCAGGTCCCTTGGCAGCACTGTGGGGCAGGAAGTGGCATTCCTGTGTTTTCCTAGAGGCAGAGGTGGGTGACTGCTTTAATGGGATGCAGACTAACCTGAATGTGTATCATAGGCTGGTGGGTCTGCGTGGTGGCTCTCTTGCCCCAAGTGACACAGGATCAGACAGGATACTCAGGGATTAGGCACAGCCTGTATTTAATTTCATGGCTACAGAATGGTAGATTCAGGGTTAGATTCTTATTTTCTCTGGCAAATAGGGGGATTTTCTTCCCTTTGTTTCCAGAAGAAGATACCAATGTCCTACTTTCAAGTTTGGCCTGGAAACCTCCATAATGGATAAATTATTAATTTTTGTCTACAAATTGGCTCGTTAGCTCAAACAATACAAATTGTTTCCTTCAAGGAGAATATCCAGGGCAAGCTGGTTACTGCTTTGGTACATGCCTAAGCTTTTTGGGGGGTCTACCTCTTTTGTGTTTCTTTTGTTGATATATAGCTTTTCCTTCCTGCCTTCCTTCTTCCTTCCCTTTCTCTTTTTCTTTCTCTTTTTCTTCCCTTTCTCTTTTCTTTTTGTCATGGAAATGGAAATGTAATGGAAATGAAGGCTTGTCTTTTGCCTCTTGTCTTCAGGTTTTAGGAACATGATTAATAAGAAAATCTACTCAGAGTTTTCTTTTAAGCTTCAGCTGAGGCTCTGGATAAAAATGTAAAGAGAAGAAAACTTTCAGTGTTTGGACTTTATTAGTGTTTTAATTAGAAGGAAAAGTATGTTTGTTTTTGATAGTGTTAAGCAAATTGCAGTGAGTATTCATGTAATAATATTCAAAAGGCTCTAATATATAAGGTCCTCTACTAATGAGTAACATCTTATTTATATTCTTTCTGGTCATCACAACCTACTACAGGGGGCAGAACAGATGAGGAAACATAGGTGGGCTTAAGTCTAATTATGATGTTGGACATCATGTCTTTCTACTATGCATTTCTGGTTTTAACACAAAGCAGGTGTGCTCTCTTGCATGTGTGTACACTCATGCTCTCTCTCTGTGTCTCACTCTTGCTTTCTCTCTCTTAAAGGACATTACAACTCTCTTAAACCTTTTTGGTAAATTGTTTTTCTCATTCTGGGTCTGGTTGCTGGGTTTGGGTGCTAGAGGAACTGGGTGGGGCAGAGTATTATACTGTCAAGACTAACAATGAAGTTAGCGATACTGTCAAGACTAACAATGAAGTTATTTAATCAAGCAAGAAGACATAAGATCAGGGTGTTCTCTCTTCCTACCAGGAGCTCAGAAACACCAGATTTCAGGGAGACTAGCCTTCTTGTCCCTCTTACAATGCATTTGGTAGCACCCATTTCACCTTGTTTTCAAGCATATCAGCATGTCACACTTACCTTGGACCCAGGTGAAAATAACTTCCAAGTCAAGGAACAAACACTGGCATGGGAATCTGGGCAACTTGGAAAAGTTTAAATTACAAGTGTTTATGAGTTGGAGAACTCTGAGTTCCATT
This sequence comes from Condylura cristata, assembly GCF_000260355.1. Taxonomy (NCBI): domain Eukaryota; kingdom Metazoa; phylum Chordata; class Mammalia; order Eulipotyphla; family Talpidae; genus Condylura; species Condylura cristata. The sequence continues at coordinate 4,727,493 of NW_004567121.1, read as the reverse complement.
GAAAAGCTAGAAAAAGCATAGTATATATTGTTAAAAAGAAAATCTAGAGGATTTCCTCATTTCTGAGAGCTAAAGCAGTGACTGTGCCTTCTAATTGAATTCAGTATGTACTGATTTTGTATCCACGGTAAAATAAGGGGTAGCAGGCAAGAAAGAGACATTAGTTCAGGTAGTGGCTGCCTTGAGGGTTTTACACTTTATTGAGAAACTTGAAATCTGCTGCTTTAGCTAATTCCTTCTTCTGCTTCATCTTCTTTTTAACTTTACTGGTTTTTAATTGTCTTTTTTTTATTATTAAGAATATTCTCCTGTACATAAGACTTAATTTCATCTGACATGATATTCTTAATTTGGTTTTTCTGTTCTTGCATTGGGAGATGTTTGCAGTCCATTTAGCTTTGATTCAATCAAAGCTAAATAAGCCTATTTTCTGTGTCTTTATTTATGCCGCCTATTAAAAGTAAGACTTGATGCCACTGCCAAGAGCAGAGCCCTCTGAGACATTGGTTTGTGCTTTTGGGTCAAAGTCAAGACATAGATACATTCTCTTACAGAAAGAACTCTTTGAGGGCCTCCCTGTGGTACAAGGATTTAAGTCTCAGTGCTATCAAGCCACCACCAGCCACTACAGCATGAGTTTGATCCCCTAGCAAAGGAGCTGATACACATGGTGCAGCAGATTTCTCTCTCACCTCAGCATTATATTTCAGTGGATTGGCTTCTTCTGCTCCCCACATATATCTGGTAAATCTCCTCACCCCTCCTCCTCTCCACTTACCCCCCATATACCTCTGGCCTACATCCCAGTTCTTATATGTATAAATAAATAAATTTAAAAAAAGGAACTCTTTGAATAAATGAAATATTAAACTGATGATCTATAAGACTCGTCCAGCAATAAATATATGGTTTTGGTTTAAAATAATAGAAACAAGCAAACTTTGTAAAAGCTGTGAGACTGAGGTGGCAAAAACTGACATTAGTATTTTGGATGTCATTCACAGAACATACCACCTGACCAACCTATACATTGATTTATCTTCTACATTTCAGCAAAAGCTAAATTCACCTGACTTCAAGATGGCAATCTTTGGTAACCTCGTATTCTTTGTAAGCCTGTGGACTGACATTGTGATGTGGACTGAAGTTTTTTAAGCCAGTCTGTTCTATTTGGAGTATAAAATAAAAACATTTTGGTAATATGAGTATTTCAATGGAAAGTTTTCCAAGTTAATCAACTTGAAGGAAGAATGTGTTTCATTTCTGAAGACAGAGTTGTTGGCAATAAAAGCAGGTGGTGGGAAGTTAGAGATGTTTTAGAGTATTAGCAACAGTAACTAATTCACTAGGTGAATATGGACCTTCCTTGAACATGAGTTCTTAACTTTTCCTCTTATATACAATTAGAGAATTGATAAATAGTCTCTAGTCTATCCAGCCACAGTAATTCTGCAGGCCTCACTAATCTTAAATAAAGATAAGGCAACAGGGTCAGTTTCTATGAATGAGACAGGTAATCTGGAATTTAAGTAGTAGAGGAACAAACTTTTAGGATTAGCTAGGTGTTTTTCACTTGCCAAACTCCTTGGTCAGGTGAATTTCCTAGCGCTGCTTTAGTAAGTGCCTTAGACCAGCACACATTCACTTCTCATAGTTCAGAAGGTCGTAAGTCTGAAGTGGGTTTCTCTTTGCTAAACTCAGGGTGCTGGTAGGATTGTATTTCTTCTGGAGGGTCTAGGGAGAAATCTCTTTCCTTGCTTTTCCCAGTTTTGGGAGGCTTTCCACATTTCTTGACTCCTGGTCCCTTCCTGCATTTTTAAAAAAAATAATAAACAGTTTATTTTTACATCATTTTGTGCCTTTTTCCATCTTAGTTGTTATTCCCGTGGGCTTCCCATCACCAAATCACCCGTGTGCCATCATCGTAGTCCAGTCTTTCTGCATCTTTTAAAGTCAGAAGTTGCCTCGGCCTGACCTCTGCTTCTCTGACCCTCTTGACTTCCTCTAATAAGAATCTTTGTGATTAGATGGGACCCACAGGGATAATCCAGGATAATCTCCCCAGCTCAAGATCCTTCACTTAAATCACATCTGCAAAGCACTTCTTGCCATATAAGGTAACATACTCATAGGTCCCTGGGATTAGGAGGCAGACATCTTAGGGGGGCCATTATTTTACCTACTGCACATACATAATGTTGATAGCATTGTACTGACCTAGGAGACCATCTTTCCTCTCTTGAAAGAAATATTACTAGGAGATTAAATAATTTTTATCATTCATGAGGGACTTATAGCTGCACCATTCCAGCCTCTTGTGTCCTAGTGCGGAGTTTACTAAAAGGTAAAAAGGGGAAAAAATAGGAAAGGGGAGGCAGTTTGATCAACTCCAGTGCAGTCAACATAGAGGCCTTTGGAATAAGTGTGCACCATATACTCAAGTGTAATAATAATAATAAAAAGACAAACAGTCCCCAAGAGCCAAAACTGAAGTATTTTGAGACTTGTCTCCTAGGGAATTTGGTGATATTAGGTTTTAAAGTTCTTTGGGTGTTCAAGTGCAGTGCTACCTTGCATTCAACATTGAGGTAACATGGTTTACATTCTGGTGGTGAGATGTGGTTTTAGGATATTAGCCTATAGCATTCTCTGTGGAACAAAAACTCCTGCATAGAATGACACTGACAGTGTTTATGTATGTCTGAAGCAGAAACCATGAAGAATCTGTATTCTTAGTATATAGGAGGTGACTTTTTGGTCACTGCAATTAGATACGAGGTTATCAAGGTTTGTAGCTAGAGACATATTTGACTAAGGACAAGAGCTCAATGCAGGAGAAAAAACTGGTGCTGAAGCCACAACTTGTCTGCCATACATTTCAGCAACTTTGTTTTCATACTTTGATTTAACAGTCATGTTTTCAGAGGAAACTCATCTGGAAATTACATTTCTCCAGTCCATTTTACTTTCTAGCTTGCTTTGATAGAAGATGCTAACTTACCTCCAGACCAGATTCAATACTGCCTGGCTAGTGGCAGAGAAGCACTGACTAATATCTTGAGGTGTCTGGGCTGTATTTGGGTGTTGGTGTGTCCAGATAGCCAGGTAGTGTGGGGCTTCCTAACCTGTACCTCAAGGCTTTGGGACTGCACCACGCCTTCAAAGCTCAACTCTCTTACAGAGAAGGAAACCAAAAACACTAGCAGTAGAAACACCTGGAATCTGATATTCTGTGTTTGCCATCACTGGGAACATCTCTAGATAAATGCATGCTGGGAATTTGGCCAGAGCCTATAAGGAAATGTGAAACCTGGAAACATTTATAAAATACTGGAATTTGAGATTTTCTCTAATTATAGTGAAATGTCCTTAGTTATTTCACTAATTAACAGTTTTTCACTGCTGTTTTTGCCATGTCTAGAAATGGTATTATTCTGTTCTGAAAATATCTAGGAAATATAAGTGCTATTCTTAAAGCTCTTTCTTGTTTGTGCTACATGGAAGGGAATTGTTTTATGAAGAATTTTGGTGGGATTTTCTGAGAAAGATCGAAGCAAACAGGTTGCAGTAGTCAGATCACAGGTATTTTGAGGCTTTTCTTCTGGGAAATTTGGTGTGAGATTTTAGGTTTTGTTGAGATATTTAGTTATTGTCCACAGACTTAATAATCACTTTGTTGCTCATCCTGTGTATTGTTTTCCTGTGGTCAATTCTGTAATATAAAGAAGTGCCCCCTTACTAGATGGTGTAACTACGGCCCCAAACATTGTGGTTTTTAGGGATTTGTTTATTAAATGAAGGCATGACTATACTGTTTCTTTAGAGTATTTTAGAAAATGTAGATGGGGAAGATTGGTATATTTGCCATGTTTTTCCTGGGAACCTGACCGGCTTCTGTGTACCTGTTGTTTCTCTCCTGGGTCTTCTCTAAACTTATCACCCACCAAGAAATACAAGGAGTTAGTTGAGGTTATTCTTCTGAAAGTGAGGGTTACTGCCTGACACAGAACTCTATCCCAGGTTTCCTTTCTGAGGAGTTCTATGTAGAGCTCATTGTCATATAATTGAATATTTTATTTACCAGTAGGAATTAACATCCTCTAATGGTCCTTTTGAACATTTAAATTAGAATTTTTCTTAACATATGTAAACATCTACAGACTCTTCTTACATTCCTTTTCCACCAGTGCTCAAAGGTAAGCTTTGATTTGCCTCAAGTTGGCAGTGACTGTTTTCAAAATATCCCCTAATTCCAAGGTCAGGTTTGTGTTTCCAGGACAAACAAGGTCAGTAAGCACTCCCTTGGGCCGTGCTCCTTAGTTCTTTCCAGGTGCTTAGTCATAAGAAAGACCTGCCTGTCCTCAGCTTATATACTGATAAAAGCATGTTTCTCATTTTGTACTGCTCTGATTCAGAATGCAGAGACAAGTTGGGTTTTAACTTCTCCTCAGGTAAAATGAAATAAAACATTTGCTAAATCAAAGACTATTGTAAACAATTTCTTGAGATGGTAGCCTTTTTTTTTTAAGAGACTAACAAGCCATTTTCAAATCATATTATCTCTTCATGTTGTGTTGATCCTGTTGTGGATCAACTGCATAAGCATAATGTCTAACAAAATATAAATGTAAGAATGTATAAGAACAAGGCATATCAAGTTATTAGTAAAGCTGTTTTCCTAGAGATGGCTGCTTAGGGTGGGGGTGGTTAGGATTGGGAATACAGGCTTAGAAATGGGAGAGCCAGATCCTTTAGGGAGAGGATGGAGAGTGACAAGAATGAGAGCAGTGCTTTTGACAGGTCAAAGGAGAATAGAGAGGTTCAAGGAGCAATAGGAAGCAAAAGAGCCCAGAAACCCCGGGACTGCGAACCCCTTTACTCTCTGAGAGGTCCACAGGATAAAATATGTGAGAGTTATTCTGCTCAGATCTGGAAATTAACATGGGCTTGGGGAGCCATGACTGACACATTTGACAGAATCACATGAGGAAACAAGATTAAGAATGATCAAGTGATCCATGGTGGGGCTTAGTAGTAATCTTCCTTCTGGAACTTTCTACTCAGTTTTGTTCATATTGATGAGAGACTGGCTCCTTTGATATGACTTGTTTACAGCACCTCATTACATACACCACATGTTCACATTTTTCATAATTTAAAAATTTCTCATTTCATTAGCCTTTTTATTAGGTAATGGATGGAGTAAAATGTTACGTTTCACATTCTAAGCTGCTTATTTTTAAAAAAATAATATAGTTTATTTTTACATCATTTTGTGCATTTTTCCATCTCAGTTACAATCCCCTTGGGCTTCCCATCCCCAATCACCCATGTGCCATTACCGTAATCCAGTGCATTTCCTTCTCCCCACTGTTTTTGATCCCATTTCCCAATCCATCCCCATAAAAGGTCTGTGGTATATAGCTGTTCATTATTATTATTATTTTCTTATGTGGTCCATTATACTACTCCTATGGGTGAAACCATCCAGTATTTTTCCTTTTCTTTCTGACTTATCTCACTAAGCATGATCTTTTCCAGCTCCATCCATGTTGCTGCAAAAGGCATGTGTTTATTTTTTTTTTGGTTGCTGAGTAATATTCCATTGTGTATATATACCACATTTTTAAAATCCACTCATCCACTTTTGGGCATTTGGGTTGTTTCCATGTCTTTCCAATTGTAAATGAAGTGAAGCTGCTTATTTTTAATCTCAAACTTTGTTGTAACACTTTTTTTTTTTTAAAGATTTATTTATTTGTGCATATAGAACTGGGGTGCAGGCCAGAGGCTCAGGGGCGGTGAGAGGCTTCACCAGAGACAGAGTGGGGGGCAGAACAGGCAGATTTATGAAGTACACTGCTGAGGGGAGCAGCGGGTGCGCCAGGAGAGGTCTGCCACACCATGTGGTCACCTCCGGGGCAGGCGGGAATCGAACTCATGCCGAAGCCGGCTTTAGATACTCAGTGCTGTGCTTTAACCCACTGCGCCACCAGGGAGGGCCTGTTGTAACACTTGTAAGTGTAAAAATTAAATCTGATGTTCATGAATTGGCCATCTTGATAATGACTTTGAATTGTAGATTGTGTTAATTATTCTTTTAATTTTTGACTTCTCACCATGATATATGAACTTTCCTTTGAGAAAGTTCAGTATCTTTTTTAGTTCTGAGTTGCACTTTATTTGACTAAATAACACTTTTTGTTTAGTTTTGGGTAACCAGAGAAAACAGTGTGTGAGTATTGGTTTGCTAGAGCTGCTGAAAGAAGAACCCTAAATTGGGTGGATATAGCAACAGAAATTGATAAGCTCATTTGGAGACTAGTACTTGATAAGCTCATTTTGGAGACTAGTACCATCAAGGTGTTGGCAGAATAGTTCCTTTTATAAAGAGCTTCTCATAGTTTTCTGACTGTATCTGGTGTATTTCAAGTGGATCCAGCACACTAATCTTGCCTTCATCTTCATGTGACCTTTTGTATGTACTTCTGTGAGCAGAGTTCCCCTTTTATATGGACACGAGGATATTGGAGTAAGACCCTGCCTGCTCCAGGTTGTCTCATCTTAACATAGTACAGTTGCAACTTTCCTCTTTCAAATTAAACTCACGTTCTCAGGTGCTGGGGTTTAGGACTTTTGGACTCTTCAACATATGAACTTTGGGGTACAGAGTTCAGCCCATAACAGACTTGTTATGGGTCTATTGCACAGTAAGAATCAGCAAGGCTGAGGTTTGAGAATCTGTCCTCAGTTTTCAGACCTAAATGTCCAGCTTTATCTTGCACTTCATTGAACAATGGCGTTTCAGCCAAGTCTGCCAAAAACTTCTTTATATTTAAATGTGTAACTCAGTCAAATCAGTTAATATGAGCACAGAAATAGGGAGCAAAAAGGACTCCATTAATAGGTAAGGGAGATGGTGGGAGAGAGGAAAATGAAGGTATATTGGGAAAGACTTGAAAAGCACAAATAAATAATGGTTTAGATGCAATCTTTGAAAATTGGAAACTTTTTGAAGGGATCCAAACACACTTTTATTATAAGAAAGCCCAAGGGGTCATTATTTATGATATGATGAATTCTCAGCATTCATGGCACTGTGTTCATTAATAAGCGGACAACAAAAAATATGCGGTATCAGCAGTTTTGGGGGATGTTTCAGTTCCTGGCTAACACCTCCCTCCTACTCTGAGGTCGGCACATTCCAGATGAGAGTTGCAGCCTTTTCCAACATCACAGGCTCCCCCCACCCCTCAGTACTGGTCAGCTCAGCACCTGCCTCTCCGTGGGCTCTGCACCCCATAGTATGTGCCACGGGGTCATTTAGAGAACAGCCTGAACACACGAAGATGGAGGCCAAATGTTCATTCCGAAGCCAAAATGCAGGTGATTTTTCTAGTCATCCTATATCATAGAGTAGAAATCTCATTTTCAGTGACTCTTCTCTTGTTTATATTTAGTAACAGACGTCAGAAGGCATAAAAATACATGATAAATGCTGTGTGGTTGAGCAAGCTGGATTTACAGACTGCACTACCTGCAGATAACCACATCTGCTGTGCAGTATGTGCCTTGAATATATACTCGCCGAGGCTCAGAGACGGGGAGTGTCTTCCCAAGAAAAAGACGGCTGATTTGCAGACAGGAAAAGGAAAAGCAAGCCGCAATGATAGTGTATTACAAAAAGCACCAGCCCGTTGATTTCATCACGTGGTTTTATCAATGGTTTTGCTCAAATCATTTTTAGGGGAGCTCCTTCTTGTTCTTCTAATACCTGTGCCCCTACCACCCCCTTTAAAAAAAGCCCACAATACGGGCCCCTTCTTTTATTCAGCTTTACGCTGGAGTGAAACAGGGAGATTTCTTCTTTAGATGGGACCTCCCTGAACCACTGCCTCCCCCAGGTGCCCTTCAGGGGTGACGTGCATGTGTGACTATTTATGCTGCAGCTGTTTTTCAAGGATGAGTCTGTATTGTAGAGTCTGGCCTATGGAGTGACCTCTCTTATAGATGATCCTGCATATATTTCACATTCATGTTTAATATACTATTCACAAGAAAACTCTGAACTTGGAGCTTTGTGCCTTTGCTATATCTTTTATATTTTGGTGAAAAGATACCTAACTTTTCTCCAGTGAACAATTTTTTTTTAAAAAATATTCTGTTTTATGATGACAACTTCAGAATTGAAAGTTTTTGCACACATTTTGCTTACTTTTAGAAATAGGTCATACTATGCCATTGTTGACCAGAATAAATTTATAGTACTAAGTTGCAGTAATTCTCAAGTAAAATGTTTTAATGCTATAACTTCTAAAATGTATAGTTCTTTTAAACAAATACTGAGAACCCATATTGTGCTAGATAAGAATGCAATCATAGTTATATTGTGCCAGGTACTTTCATATGTTATAAAATCTTCCTAAGATATATTTAAAAATGAAAACCAGGGCCCTCCCTTGTGGCACAAAGGGTTGGAACGCATCACTGCAAGCTAGCCACAGCAGCTTCCATGAAAGTTCCATCCCCAGCCCTGGAGGTGACCCATATGGCACAGCTGAGCTCTCCTGATCCGCCCATGCTCCCCTCAGCAGTGTACTTCACCTACCTGCCTGTTCTGCTCCCCACTCTGCCTCTGTTGAATCCTCTCACTGCCCCTACACCTCTGACCTGTACCCCAGTTCTGTATGCACAGATAAATAAATCTTTAAAAATAAAAAAAAGAAAATGCTAAAATGATCACATTAAAAAAAAAGAAAAAAGAAAAAGAAAGAAAACCAGAAACAATGTATTCCTTTTTGAGGAAAGTCCATGTATTAACATTTAAAAGTATCAAACAGGTTAACTAGAAGTGATTTACAAAATGCAAACTGACTACCAAAAAAATACCTTCTGAAAGTAATAGTTCATGTAGGTTTTAAAATACACTTAACTTCATTCAACACATCTTGCTTGAGCATGTAGTATGAGCCATATCCGTCTGATTATGTGACTGAAGTGGGTGTGGAGACCTGGAAGGGAACAGAGAATCCTAGGGACTGCGGCCAAATAGGTCAGTCAGAAATGAAGAGAATGCATTTCTAAATGTATTATGTGTGGAACAATGTGAAATTATAACATGATTAGAATTCAACTTATAACTTTTCAGGAACACAGCTATAGAATAATGATGAGGGCTGTACAGTAATTCAGGGGAACCAGGGGAACCAGAGGACGAGTATAAATGAAAGGCAGTGATTCTGTCTCAATAAGGAACAGCAGAGTTGACCGGAGGCATAAAACGACTGCTCCAAAAAGTGATGTATCTTCTAAAAATGCTCAGATTTCTACTTCTAACAATTACAGCAAAGATGATTTCACATCTGTTAGTCAGACAGTTTTAATCTACAAAAGGTGAAATGTTTGACAGATCCTTGTTCTCACATACAGATTAGCTTCTTCGAGTTTAACCTTTAGATGTGCTTAAGCAACCATGCTTTGCAATTTTTTTTTTGTATAAAACCACCCAAACAGAAACAGTCTAATAACTTGCAACCAGGAATACAGAAATACAGGAGACATTTTTTCTCTTGATATAAATTGCTCCAATTACCTCCTCTCTTCCTTTCTGTCTGGGGGTATTTTAACACTCACCCTAGTGCCTAGAAGTGACTTTACAATTAAGGAATGGAAGCCATTTGTGGTGATATAAATGTCAGAACACAATAATTCTTCCACTTCAATGCCTTGCAGGATCTTAAATGAGTATGACTGCTTGATACAGAAAAAGGGAGAGATGGAATCTTTAATCTTTACCTGAGAATATGGGAATAAATTTGAATATTAAATTTTGTGGAGAATGTTTTTCTTGAGCTTCTAATTGTTAAGAAAGAGCAGAAATTCACAGACTTTATGTTGTGCTGTTCTCAACTTGTAAATACAACTCCATGTTACTTTTAAGGTAATATTTATACATAAAAGTCTTTTTATGCAACTGATTCAAATTATTGCATCAGATTTTGCCCATGTTGTCTGAAGAATGTAGAATGAGAAAACAGACAATAGGGGATGGTTAAGCACTAGCTCTACATAAGACTTTCCTTTCTCATTTTTAAATCAGTGGGTGCTTTTTGGCTTGATTATGTACTGTGAGAGCACATTTTTTAGGGACCGTGAAAGTTTACTAGATATAAGCACCATGCTAAGTATTTTACATATGTTGTCTTATTTTAATATCTCTGTAACTCATTTAGGTAAGACCTATCTTTAACCTTATTTGTACAAATTAAGACATAGGCTAAAAACTTTATTGGTGCTTCCTCAAACAGGCCTTCTAGCAAGCCATGCAGGAAGCTTTATTTAAAATATAGATACTTGGGGCCTCCCTGTTGATACAAGCACTATGAAGCTATCAGTTGCCACTGCATCATGAGTTCAATCCCTGGCCAGGGAGCTGACCCATAGGGCACAGCAGACCTCTCCTTTTTGCCCACTGCTTCCCTTGGCAGTGTATTTCAGTAGATCTACCCGTTCTGCTCCCCACTCTGTCTCTGGTGAATCCTCTCACCTACCACACCTCTATTCTCCACCCCAGATATTATGTGCATAAATAGATGAATTTTAAAAAATAATAGAGATCCTTGGAGCATATTCTGGAGAATTGGGTTTAGCTGTTCTAGAGTATAGATGGGAGCCTCTTTAGAATTTAGTTGTGTTCTCAGATGATTGTAATTAACACCTAAGCTTGGGGGGTACACTTGTCTGAAAGTTCATGTGGTTCTACATAGTTAAGAAATGGTAGTGTTGAGATCAGGTCTCAGTTCTTTGTGCCTCCAGAACTTACAACTGGAAGTGGCCATTATGGGGGCTAGAGCAGAGACATTAAAAACCTCCTCAAATCCTAACATTTGAAAGAATCGTAGCCTGTATTTCATCTGACATCCTTTCCAGTATAGGATTCCCCTGCCAGCATCTGAGCCTCTGCTGGATCCAGTTCAGAGGATTGAACCTCCAATTTTCTTAGGCAGCCCTTGTGGTTGCTGACTAGTTCTGATGCCTAGCAAGTGCTGCTGGACTCCAGGCTCCAGTATTCCTGCCTGTCACATGCTGGCTTTACCCTCTGGAGCTATCCTGAGTTAGTTCAGTCCTTTCGCATGACAGCCTTTGTGCTATGCAAAGAAACCCAGTGTCTTCTACTGAGGTTTTCCTACTCTAGGTTAACTCTGTCACTTGCCAGTTTGAGTCCCCACCAACGAATCTCCCTAACAGCCTTCACAGACAGCCTTGACATCCAGTGTACAGTCCCTCCGGTTGATCAAGAAACACCAGTGATAGCACTGGTTATTCTCCCTAGAATAATAGCAGATAATAGGGTTTCTTAGCATCCCTGCATCCCCAGGCAGCTGTCTTGTTCTTTTATTATTTAGTTCTGTATTGGACTTAGAATACTTGGGCATCATTTGTAACACACATCTAAATGTTGCTTGTTGAAAAAGAGTACTCACATTGCAGGTCAAAGATAGGAAAGATTTAAAAGGACAGGAACTTGGGTGCTGAGGGTGAAGTGCGTGGTGCTGAAGTGAGCTGGCATCTCAGTTCCACAGAGCTGGTGGCCTTGGCAGCACAGGGACAACCTTTACAGAGAACAGACTGTTCCTGCACAGCTCCTCCACTGTGTAAAGCAAACATATTTTCCTCCTATATTGAACCCTTTAGCCCTTTGTGTTTAAACTATTTCCTATCTTGTTTGAACAATTTTTTCTGGAACAAACATTTATTGTAGACAGTGTAAATAACAGCTGACACTGTGTTTGTGTTGATTTTTTTCTATGAAAAGTCATAGGCTATTATTTACTTAACAGAGATTGGAGACTTGAATTTGTCTCTCTACCTTGTCACCAATTTAGAGCTTAGACAAGACTTTTCATTTTTCAGGCTGAAGTTCTTTTGTAAAGTAGGGCTAATAAGTACCCGCATCCTATCTTGAGGAGAGGAATGCTAAAAAGAGCAACTCCTCATTTTCTGGAGAAATGGGGTACACAAAATAATGCAATGCTTTTTTGGATATTTTATTTTCTTGCATATGCTTAGTTTTGTTTTTTGTTTTTGCTGTTTTTAGTTTTGGCAGGGTGAGTTGTCAAAAATGTTAAAGAGAAAATTCTGACCTTTCAGGGAACCGACTGATCACTCAAATACTTGTTTTTTTTTTCTTTCTTTTTTTTTAAGATTTATTTATTTGTGCATACAGAACTGGGGTACAGGCCAGAGGCTCATGGGTGGGGAGAGTTTTCACCAGAGACAGAGCGGGGAGCAGAACTGGTAGATCGATGAAGTACACTGCTGAGGGGAGCAGCGGGCAGGTCAGGAGAGGTCTGCCACGCCATGTGGTCACCTCCGGGGCAGGCAGAATCGAACTCATGCGGAAGTGGCTTCTCAGTGCTGTGCTTTAACCCGCTGCGCCACCAGGGAGGTCCCTCTAATACTTCTTTTAATTGATGTCGGATTTGCTGAGAGAGAGAGAAAGAGAGAGAAAGAGAGAGGAATGACAATCTTTTACTAAGTGAAACTCTGAACAAAACTTTTAGTTTGCTAGTTTAGAGGGAAGTAACCATAGGTAACATGGTTTAGAAGAAGATACATATCGATGTATGCACTTCATCATGAGTTGTATTTCCTTCAGAGTATAAAATGAAGTTTGAGATATAAATAAATGTTATGTTGCCTGCAGTTTCTGCAGAAGTCTCAGACCATTATCAATTGTTTGGTGTATCCATGTTTTTCCTTCTGTAAAATATCAGTTTTTCTTTATCTCTCCTTGCAGAGATGCTATGGGAATGAATTAAAAGATCACTGGCAAATGCTTTGAAACTTCAGAAGTTATAAACTTAGTTTGGTTTTCACTTGGAGTTGATAAAATTCACTTCTTCAAAGTAATTTAAAGATGAAAGAGAGGCATTCTCTGATGGTGCAGCGGGTTAAAGCATAGAACATGAAGCTGTCTGAAGTCACTGCAGCATGAGTTTGATCCCTGGCCAGGGAGCTGACCCTCATGGCACAGCAGACCTCTCCTTTCTGGTCCACTGCTCCCTTCAGCAGTGTATTTCAGTGGATCTGCCTGTTCTGCTCTTCACTCTGTCTCTGGTGAATCCTCCTCACACACCCCAAACCGTTGTCTGGTACCCCAGTTCTTGTGTGCATAAATAAGTAAAATCTTAAAAAGAAATGAAGATAAAAGAGAGAATGTTTCTCGTGTAGTACTGATACACCATGTAAGTTACATTATCATGCAGTTGTAATAACTGAACACTTAAGTGGGGCCTCACTGTGTCTGCCAGAACCTTAATACTCTTGACCATCACAACCACATTAAAGTATAATGGATATCTAGTAGCTATATGTCTACAGTGTTGCCAATTAGAATATTTAACTGTGATAAAAGAGGAGTTAATAAAACACATCTAAGAAATGGAAAATAAGATTAGAAATGACATTTTGGCTCTTACTCAAGTATTATAAAGTAAAAAAGCTTATCTGATTTCTTGTGTTGTTGTTTGCCACGGGATCATTCCTTACTAAATGTTGGTAGCCACTGAATAGTGTCCCTTCTTTCTACTCTAAGTTGATGCCCTGCTATTTTGCTGTTTAATGAAATTGAAGTTTTGGAATTCAAAGTAAATGATAAAAATAAATTCAAATTACCACTCATTGATTTCTTGCTCACTCTTTCTTGTAAGGCAAATTGCTGAGATTTTCTAATTTCCTCCCCTTAAAAAATTATTGCCCCCCCAAAAATATCTGGAGGTGGGGTTTTTTAAATGTTATTTTAACTAAAAGTGAACTCCTGTTTAGCAACATTGACTACAAATGTGCTTCTTGGGAATTTCACTACTATATAATTGCCTTCTTCATTTCTTTTTTGCTTAACTAGTGTATGTAATCACTGATTTATAAGTGTGAGCTGTAATAATGTCAGCTGTCTGGCAGCATGATTGGAGAAGTTATTATGAAATGAAGTTAATTTTCTGTCTTCTTTTCTTGGAAACTCTTACACTTAATTTTAAGCAGATAACTGACATAAAAGACCAAGACACTTGAAGATAATGCGTTTAGAAATTGCTGATTGATGAGCTTATGCTTACCTAATTTTGTTTTAAAAGATCCTAATATATCTTTTGAGAATAGATTTTTGATTGGAAGAATAAAAATACTCTAGGAAAGAAAGATATCATACTAGGAAAAAGAAAAGTGAAGCTTTGACTATGGGTTTCTCTCCAAAAATTATTTTAATATGAATCTTAGAATTCATGTTTTAGTCATGGTTGTCAGTTATGGAAAATATTATTTAGCTTAATAGTTTTAATTAAAATAAACGTTTTAAGCAAAACAGTTTATGTTGTAAGAGGATAGCAGAAACATTTTATGCATTTTTTTTTTTGCTGGATTCTCTTAGAGATAATGATCTTTGGAGCTGTTTTTCATAAATATGCATATTATACTCTTGTTTCTGTTTAAATGCATGCATGAGGAAGATGCACTGAATTTGATTAACTTTATTAACCATAAATAATGAAGTGTACTCTTTTATGTTAACCCTTATTTTATTGTGTTTCAGCCTTTAGACATTTGGCTATCTGGACAAGCAATCATTTATATCCTTTTAAAAATATTTATTGCTTCTTTGACTAATTGCTTCTTATAGGACTTAAAGCCTTTTGCAGTGGTACCATTTGTTAAAGCACAGCCAGAAGCAGGCAGAGCAATGTCATTTTTCAAAAATTTAGTGTCATTTTTATAGACAAATAACACTTGTAAATGATGGATAATAGCTAGCAGGATGCTGCATGGTATAAAATGTGCATGAATTATATTTTCTGGAAGTTAGAAGGTTAACTTGTCTATGAACTAATTGAGGAGCTTTATGGTAAATGTAAAATGCTGTGTGCACATTATCAGCAAGACTTAAACCAGCTGAAAAAGGATTTTCCTTCCCTTGGGTATTATTCATTAATTCACCATCTTTTCTGGCTAGCCAGTATGTAAGGAGAACATCTAATCATAAAGCCTCTATAGGATTTATAAAAGAGCATATTGTCGATGCTTTTCACAATGAATTGGCAGATTAATACTTGGCACATTAGAAATGGGAGTGGATGTGAATGTAGGCATCCAAATTATCACTGCATAATGATATATTTTTGTATTTACACAGGCCATGTTTATCAAGCCAACTGTGCTTTCTGGCCCTGAGGAAAGAAATGGTGGGGGAGATATTCCTGGTTTCTTCTATCGTTTGCAATATGAAGTAACAGGAATTTATCAAACACTTTGGGGAGGGAAGAGTAACACATAGGTCTCCTTTTACACTGTACAGTTGTGTTAAGTTGAAGACACCCTGTTTCAATTTAGTAGCAGTTGGAATATTTGAATAAGTATATTGAGATGTTAATGAAAACTTCAGAAATATTATTCAAAGGTGCCACGCTTCCTGCCCATTTGAGGCATGTTGTAGGCATTCCTCTTGATTATGGCTGGAGGAGCTATGTTTGATGTCTTTTTTCCGCCTTGCAATTTTAATGCTTTTTTTTTTTTTCCATTGGATTTGTGTTGGGGAAGCAAAAGAATTGAAGAAAGGAAGGTAATTGTAAGAAATAGAGGAGATTTCTTGCTTGACTGGTTTGCTCATAAGTTGGCTTTGTGTTTTCTGGGCTTAGCTGTGTTTTGAATCTCACCTCTTTATCTTTGGCACTTCTCAGTTTTACTGCAGTATGTCTAGGTTGGATTTCTTTTTATTTGATTAATATACCTGTGGATTCATGTCTTATCACCTCTGGGAAAATCCAAGTTATCTTCTTAGTCTCATTCTTCCATTCTTTTTATTCCTCCTATACCTTTCTCTCAGAATTCTGGTTAGACTATTTTAGACCTCCTCATCATGTTCTCCACATATGGTAACATCTTTTTTTCATTTTTCATCTTTCTGTCTCTCGGTATTTTTAAAATGTAATTTCTGCAACTCTTCCTTCTAACCCATTATGCTGCTGTAATCTTGCTAGTGACTTTTTAAATTTAATAGTGGCCTTTATTTATTTATTTTTTAAAGATTTATTTATTTATTCATACAGAACTGGGGTACAGGCCAGAGATGCAGAGGGTGAGAGGCTTCACCAGGAACAGAGCGGGGAGCAGAACAGGCAGATCAACAAAGCACACTGCTGAGGGGAGCAGCGGGCAGGTCAGGAGAGGTCTGCCACCCCATGTGGTCAGGAGAGGTCTGCCACCCCATGTGGTCACCTCCGGGGCAGGCGGGAATTGAACTCATGCGGAAGTGGCTTAAGCTTCTTAGTGCAGTGCTTTAACCCACTGTGCCACCAGGGAGGGCCAGTGGCTTTTATTTTTAAGTATGTCATTTGGTTCTTTTTAAATATGCTTGGTCATTTTAAAAAATATGGCAGTTTCACACATAATGAAAAATTTACCATGGTAAATAAAGATTGGTAAGTATATAGCTCAGTGGTATTAAGTATGTTCATATTATGCAACCAATCACTGGAATTCTTTTTATTTTGTAAAACTGAAATTGTATGGTCCTTTTTGATAGTCACTTATTTTTTTGCCCATTTTTGAATTCTGTAATTTGATCTTCTTCATTAATTTTTATATAGATATATTTTATACTCTGTTTCTGGCATTTGAAATATCCGAAGCCCCCCAGTAATCTACATCTGTGGTTTATTTCTCTTTCACTCATGGTGCTGTTTTGTTTCCAAATGTCCTTAGTGGACCTTCATTGCTTTCTAATATTTGAATGAGCTTAACATTGAAAAATGGGGCCCTCCCTGGTGGCGCAACGGGTTAGGACGCAGCACTGTAAGCTGGCCACAGTCGCTTCAGTGCAAGCTTGATCCCCAGTCAAGGAGGTGATCCACATGGTGCCGCAGACCTCTCTTGACCCACCTGCTGCACCCCTCAGCAGTGTACTTCATCGATCTGCCTGTTCTGCTCCCCACTCTGTTGCTGGTGAAGCCCCTCACCCCCCTGCACCTCTGGCTTGTACCCCAGTTCTGTATGAATAAATAAATAAATATTAAAAAAAAAAACCAGAAAACAACTATTGAAAAAACCTTGGGATATAAATCAAAGATGTTGTTCAAGAAAGCATTTGCTTTTGCTTCTGCAATAGTCACAGGTGCTGCTGTCTTGAGACCATTTCGCCACTTTCCAGGTATCCCACAGTAGCCCAGGAGTTTGATTGTGGCTTTCTCACTTAATGGAGTCAAGCAAGGTCCTCCCAGAATACATGTTGAAATCAGCACTTGCCCATATAGACTCCCCCAAAAAGCACAACTTTTTTGTGCTTAGTGCCTGAAGGGTTTTTGTTTGTTTGCTGCTACTTTTGTGTCCTTTAGGGTTTTACGTTGTTTATGCTAAGCACAGCAAAGCAATGATAATTGTTTTTTTATTCAGATCTGTTTGTTTTACTGGTAGACCCCTGGAGTATTTAGTCTACCTTACTTCAGGAAGCCTTACCTGATTTTTTAAAATTCTTTTTTCTTTTTAAAGATTTATTTATTTATGCATACAGAACTGGGGTACAGGCACAGGCCAGAAGTGCAGGAGCAGGTGAGATCATTCACCAGAGACAGACTAGGGAGCAACAGGCATATTGATGAAGTACATTGCTGAGGGGAGCAGCAGGCAAGATAGGAGAGGTCTTCCAAGCCATGTGGGTCACCTCCCTGGCTGGGAGGTGAAAGCAGTTCGGCTAGCTTTCCAGTGCTGTGCTTTAACCCATTGCGCCACCAGCCTTAGCTGATTTTAAAGCAGCTTCGCATGAGTACTCTTTTAGTGCCTCTGCTGGGTTTGTCCACCTGCATTCAGCTCCCTTGCTTGGGCTTTCTCATGAGCTTTCTCCTCATTGCCTCCCATCTCTCAGTTTCTGCTTTAATGGACATCTGCTTCCATTCTGTTGGGACCACTTTATTCCCTGGAATAAAGCTCTGGGTTGGAATGATCTCTGCTCAAAATTCCCATCATAAATTCTACAGCTGGCTCCATGGTTGAGGCACCTTTGGAGCTCAGATCCTCCTCACTGCAATTTTAGATAGATGCTGGCTTTCTAGGGATACTGTAGTAGGATGTCACCTGTCATTCCAACCAGCCTTCCAAATTCTAGGGGACCCATAATAAATGCAGTGTTTCCCTGCATTGGAACCCCACACTTGTCATGGAATGCCAGTGCCCATGCTAACCCCCAGCTGCATTGGTGGTGGTCATAACCACAACAAAGCTCCTTTTCTCAAAGAAATGCAACATTCTCTTTTGATCTCCTTTTTAATCACTCACAGTGGGTGAAGGGTATAAAATATCCACAAAATCACTTATGAGCCATTACCTTTGACAAGTTCCTTTGAAAAGGCTGACACCTCATTTTGGACATTTATATCTTTTTTTTTTTTTGCTTGGTAGCTCATTTGAAATGCCCAATTTAATATCTGTCCATACAAACATATATAGCATGTGTTATCTCCTCTATTACAAAATAATTTTCTCCGTTCTCTGGCTTCCCATTGTTTATGAAAAAGCTTCTAGAATGGGATGGGTTTTCTAATTTCTCTGCAAACCTATTGGTTTACTTTTTTGTTACCTTGCAGAAAGTATACCTTTTGATTCTGAGACTTAAGAATGATGAGCAGTGAGCCGTCAACTACAACAGAGAGCTGAAAACAGCAGGGCAGGACTCTCATTTAGCATGTTGTTTTATTTTATTTTTTTTTAAATGACATGCGGATTAACCCTGCTAATATTATGATTATGTTTATATAGCTACCCCCTGCCCAAGGAAGTAGCTTTTAACTTCCTGCCCCCAGACTGTGCACTGCATTTTGTGCCTTAGTTCCAAAGAGCAGTCTGGTAAGGGGGAGAAAGTAGCTTGTGCTTGAGAGACCTGGTAAACACTGGGCTCGCTGGTGATCAGTGTCAGCTTTGACAGTGGTTCAGTCCTTCTGATAATGTGTACCCTTAACAAGATGTGATAAGAATGTGGTCTTTTCCTAAAAAGTCATAACCTCAGTCTATGATTAGAAAAACACCAGCACAGTCCAAATTCTACAAAGTATCTTATTGGTATTCCTGAAAACTCTCTCGGTTATCAAAATGAGGGAAGTCTAAGAAATTGTCACCTGCAAGAGGAGGTGAAGGAGTCATGGCTATGAACTGTAATGTGAGCCTGGAACAGACAAAGGACATAGGGTGGGGGGGGGATGTGAATCCAAAGAAAGTGTGGCATTTAGCTATTACTAGTGTGTTGATTTCCTAGCTGTAACAGATGTGCACAGTAGTGTAAGGTGTGAACAGTAGGATAAGCTGGGTGATGGAGTATATAAAGAGTCTCTGCACTGTCTTTGCAACTTTTTATATATCTAAAACCATTATAAGATGAGTTTTAATTAAAAAATGGTAAATAAATGTAATTAAGCAAAAACAAATTCCTAAACAAATTTCCTAGTATTTTTGAGAAATTTTCTATGTGTGGTGTTATCTGCACATCAACAAACCTTTTGACCATCTGGAAGAGACAAGACATTGTGGTGAGAAAGAGGCACAGTGAAGTGGAAGGCATTTTTGGCATTTCAAGGGGCTGGCCTTCAGAGTCAGCCTGACTGGTTTGGAACCCAGTTTCATTTCTCCTGTCTGTGTTGCTGCAGACAAGTGCACATACCTGTGCGTCAGTGCTCCCAGGTGTAAAGTTGCTGTCCGACATTGTGTGGTTGTGATGACCACTGAGGTTAGCAGACATGAGCTTACCAGGCAGATCCCACCTCCCTGTAGCACTAGGACAATGTCCAACTGCTTTCCCTAACATTTTTAGTGCCTACTCATGTGATTATAAAGGTCACACATTGGGAGATAACATTACCAGGCAGAATCATATGAGATTATCAGTTCTCAGAGGCTAACTTTGAACTGAATAGGATTGTGAGTCCGTTTTCCACACTGCACAGTAAAAACACCTTCACTGTCATTGTGTCTCTCAGGTCAGTTACCTCTCTAAATGTTAATGAATGGATCAGATTAATACATTTGGCCATGTGACTTTGTGTGTGTGGTTATGCAGAATTAAATTTATATATGGTCTTAATGAAAACACACCATCATGTGGCTGGAAACCTCAGAGCTTGCGCTGCGACTATTGCTGTATTTCCTGCCAGATAAGCTTTCACTGTCATCTCAAATGCACTTCAACTTAGACGTAGGCCATCCTCTTTCAATCCTGACAGCTTTTTCCTTGGTTGAATCATCGGCTAAATGAGAGTATTGTTGTGGCCATTTTTTTTCATTGCCCTTTTAGAAAAAAATGAAGAAATACAACTTTCTTTTCAAAATAGCTTTATTGAATAGGATTCCTTTACCATACCATTCATCTATATAAAATGTACAATTCCATGGTCTAAGTGTATTGACAACCTTGTTCAATTCTCACAAGTTTAGAACATCTTCATCACCCCTAAAAGAAGCCCTATAGTTAGTACTCTCTCTCTAGTCATCACTACTCCCTACCCTAGAAAACCACTAACCTACTTCCTTCCTGCCCTTATATATTTTTCAGCTCTGGACTTTTCATATAAAAGGAATCCATACTGCATGGCTTTTTGTGTCTGACTTATTTTGCTTAGCTTGACAATTTTAGGGTTTGTCCAAGTTGTAGCATATACCAGCATTCCATTTTCATCACTGCATAGTATTCCATTTTACTTACTTGTTCTTCAGTTGATGGATGTTCAAATTATTTACATTGATTATTATAGTAATGTTGCTTTGAATATTGTATACAGGTTTTTATGTGGATACATGTTTTCAGTCTTCTATATACTTGTAGGAATGGAATGTCTAGTTCATTATGTTGTAATTCTATATTTAACTGGTTTTGGGATGGCCAGGCAATTTTCTAAAGTGACTGCATCATTTTATGACCCCAACAGTGGTATTAAGGATTCTAATTCTCCATGTCCTTGCAATTCTTTATTATATGTCTTCTTGATTATAGATATCCCAGTGCTCATGAAGTGGCACCTCATTATGGTTTCATTAGCTTTTCCTAATGACCAGTGATGTTGATACTGAGCACATTTTTATATGCTCACTGGCCAATAGTATACCTTAGGAGAAACTGCTATTCATATCCTTCCCCTAATTTTAAATAGGTTATTTTTCTTTTTACTATTGATTTGTAAAAGTCCTCTGCATATTCTGGATATAAGTCTAGATCAGTGATGTGATATGCAAATTCTTTCTCCTATTCTCTGTGTCTTTTTACCTTTTTGGTGATACTCTTTGAAACAGTTTTAATATTGAATAAATCTTTATGACCTTGATTAACAAAAGTTTTAGATTTAACACCAAAAGTACAAGCAACAACTACAAAAATTAAAGAGACTGCTACTTGTACTCTTGGTGTTGATTCTAAAGAGTTTTGCTAATCAAAGTCACAAAGATCTACTCATATTTTAAAAGATTCTTATGGAATCTTAAAGAGTTTTAGCTCTTTAATCATTAGGTCTGTGATTTATTTTGAGTTAATTTTTATGTATGGCATGAGAGAGTGGGGTCTCTTTTTTTCATTCTGGGGTCTCTGTAACTTTATGGGCTACAAAGAGCAGGTCCTACATGACCAGCTTCTAATAAAAATCTTGGGTACCTGTTCACTAATGGGTTTCCCTGGGAAGAAACACCATATATATTGTTGCATTTTTGTTAATGAGATAAAAATGTGCTCTTGTCACCCTTCATGGGTGAGAACATAGGAATTCTGCAGATGGAGTCCTTCAGGCTCCTTTTCTTTGTACTTAGAATCCATCTTTGTATACTTACTACCTGGCTGTAGTAAGTCTTAGTTGTGAGTATTAGTGTACTCTGCATTCATCTCCTTCTAACTACATATCTAAACATGGTGGTATTCCTCGGGTGCCTTGACCCTGGGTTCAAGTTCTTTTTTTTTGCATGTGAACTTCCAGTTCAGTAATTATCAATCACTGAAAGAGGTCATGTCAGTTCAAAGAGAAATTCAACTCAAGAAAGCTCATGGAATCCAGTGTCTTACACAAAGCCTTATCTGTAGCAAGAGTATGGACTAGGATAGGAAGCAGGCTTAGCTCAGATTGCTGTAACAAAAATACCATAGCTGGCTGACTAAACAGCATTTGTTACTCACAAATTTGTTCCTCACAGTTCTGAAGGCTGGCAAGTCCAAGATCAGGTGTTGGCTGATTTGATTAATAGGGAAGTTCCTCTTTCTGGTTTGAGGATGAACGTCTTCTTGCTGTATCTTCACATGATGCACAGAAAGGGCTCTGGTTTAGGAGGCATTTCTATTTTTAGTTTTTAAAGATAGATCCAGATCGCTCTCTCTAATGGCTACCCCACTTTACAGTCCCACTGGCAACTTAATAGGATTCTTCTTTCTCTGTGTCCTCTCTAGCACTTGTTGTTAGAGATCTTAATTAGTGCTATTTTCATGGGTAGGAGATGGATTCTCACTGTGGTTTTAACTTAGATCTCATTAAAAGCAGTGATGAACATTACTTTTCACATATCTGTTGATCTTCTAGATATCTTCTTTGGTAAATTGTCCAATTCTTGGAGGCTATTATTTTTTAACTGTGTCTAAAAATAGGATTGGATTATCTTCATAAAAGTATTTCTAAAAAAGCATGATCTTTGGGTACAAAAGGCTGTTTCTGCATATTGGGTGGTTAAGTCCTGTGATCCTCAATTTTCATCAGAATCCTTGAAAGTACATGAGCTAGCACTTAGAAAATGCCCAATAATTTTCTTGTAATATAGTAGTAACTAAATAATGTTTTTGTAGTTGATACAGAAACCCCAACTATCAGTCATTTTTCCTGTGTGGGCCTTTTACTAATATCCTTATTTGAATATGCCTTAGGTCAGCCTTTTCTCAGAAAGTTAATGTAGTCTTTTTATTTTCTAGTTAGTTGATTTATTCTAGCTATTTGAGAGTTGCAAGCTCCCAAGTTTTGGGGATTTTTTTTCCCAGGGGGACCATAAAAGATTGTTTATCTTGAGTCTAGAAAATATAGATGTTGAAAGATCCAAGGAATATATGTTTTCATTCTTGCCAGAGTGATTCATGAATTATGTAGGTTATAAATGCAGGTTACTTCTTTGCCAGAGGAGAAACTTCCCCTAAGTATTCCAGGTTTCTAGTGAAGACAACGATTTCTTCAATAAGATGGAAGAGACTTACATGATATTAAAGAAGTAGAGTTTAACCCAAATTATTGTTAAGAGGTAGGTGGGTAAAAGAATATGACAAAAGAAAAGGAGGGACCGAGAGCCTGATAAAGGATTACAAATAATGTATTGTAGAGGGAGGGAGTTGAGGGAATTCGTGATAAATAATGCTAGTAATAATAACAGGTAACGTTTGTTGAGCATTTACTCTAAATATTTATTCAAAAAACATTTAGTCATTTGACAGACACCAAGACTCCATAGAGTAGAATCTAGAATTAAAGACATTAAGTACTATATTCTAAGGTCACACATCTATGAATGGCAGATCCAGGAAATGAACTCACTGTGGCTAGAGACTTTATGAGAGAGATTTTTTGCTGTTTCTTTTTTCTTTTTTTTGAGTGTGTGAGACCTGAGAACCCATCAAGTTTGTGAAATACTGTCTACCTCCATTTTCTCAGCTGTTCAAACTGGATATTTTTCAGAATAAAGAGGACTTTATCGACATTTACCTTGGGGCAAAAGATACCATGCTGTGCCAGGTAAATCAGAATATATGGTCACCTCTGTATAGGAGTTTTGAAACAATTATATTTGGAGCCAAAATGAAAAAGAAATACATAGCTTTATTTAGAACAGATGGTATAGTGTAAACAGATGACATGGAGAAAGCAGAACTTCTTGACTCTTATTTTGATCTTATAATATTTATCAGGAAAAATGATCTTCAAGTTGGAAAGGGTAGAATAAACATGGATAGGAGAAATTAAAGGCCAAGATAGAAGAGATAATGAGAGTTGCTAAAGAAGCATTAGATCTCCAGGGCACTGAAAGAACTTGAACTTGCAGATCTGTTGTAGAATCACTTTAGGTAATGTTTTGTGGATCAAGGACAATAGGATGCAAAAGATTATAAATGATTTTAGTGAACCTACCCCAGTTTTCAAGGGGGGGACGCATAGTTTAGCAACTGCAGTTAGGCAAGCTTAAGGCGGTTTCTGATGAAATTTTAGAAGCAATGTTAACAGTTTTTTGTGCATATATAAAGAGGCATCAGTGATTGCTGGGAAGACAGAAAGTATTTCTCTGAGAACAAGATTGCTCCTGTTTGGATGGGATCATTAGTGTGACACAGGAAGGGAAAGCCAGATAGAAAGTGAGTATTGATTTCAACAAATCATTTGAGAGTCTCTTGTGACACGGCAAGATGGAAAAATGTGAGCCGGATTATAATATAATTTGATGAGTTTATATTTGATGTAACAATTATTTTTAAATTGGCTGATGAATGAATTAATGAGAAAATTGTGACTTGTGGACTAAATATGGGTGACCACTTGTTTTTGTAAACAAAATTTTATTGGAATGCAGTCCGTCAGCGATCTACATATTATCAATTGCTGCTTTTATGCTACTGTAGCACAGTTGAATGACTTCAAGAGACCACATGGCTATGTTGTTTAAAATAATTGCTTTCTGGGTTTTCACAAAAAATGTTTGCTGACCTCTGACCTAGACAGAAAACTGCTTTTTCAGATCAACTACAATTAGTATTACCTAAGAGGTTCTTATTAACACCCTAGCTTGCCCCTGCACCCCTCCCTCTCACTTCCCCAATTCTGAGATTGGGCCCAACTTTTTTTTTTTTTTTAAGATTTATTTATTTGTGCATACAGAACTGGGGTATAGGCCAGAGGTACAGGGGCGGTGAGAGGCTTCACCAGAGACAGAGTGGGTAGCAGAACAGGCAGATCTATGAAGTACACTGCTGAGGGGAGCAGTGGGTGTGTCAAGGGAGGTCTGCCGCGCCATATGATCCGGGGCAGGCGGGAATCGAACTCATGCAGAAGTGGCTTTAGCTTCTCAGTGCTTTGCTTTTACCCGCTGCGCCACCAGGGAGGGCCGGGCCCAACTTTTTATAATAACATTTTCAGGTGTTTGCAATATGCAGTCAGGACTGCTAGCCTCTTCCCAGGAGGAAGGGTGCTAATAGGGATTGCTGCTAGGGAAAGGGACCATCTCCTGTGTTTTAGTAGAGCTAATAATACTTTATCCACTCTCTGGATGACACAGGTGAGAGGGAGAGGCGATCCTCTTGATGACAGAATAAGAACAGCAACATTTTTGCTCCTGAGGTAACAAAATGATGTTGGTTAGAGTAATAAATGCAAAGTCCTGTGCGTAGGTACTAAATGTCCCCTGAGGAAGTATTGGGTGATGATTTAACCTCATTGTAATTCATGTGAACATTAGCTAAGGGTTTACAGCAGACTCAGTATTAGACAACATTATGAAAATCAAAATGAAACCAATATCAGTAACAAGCAAGGCAGTCTCAGACTGCATTAATGCCATTGTAATGAAAAGTAGGGAAAACAAGTTCCACTGTGCTCTGTTCAGGTCCAGTCACATCTGTTAGACACAAACTCCTTCACTTCTGAGAAAATGGTTGACTCAGTTTTAGATTCTCACCCAGGGGTGGCACTTACTAAGTATCACACTCTTTAAAAACAGGACAAACTGCCATAGGAAGCAGAGAAGTCTCATCTCTGGGAGGTGCTCAAGCTGAGTTGGTTGGCAGGGGTTAGAATTGAAAATATCTTTGGTGATTGTAGTAGTGAGGGTTTCCAGAGCAAGAAAACCTAGTTTGTGACACACACACACACACACACACACACACACACACACACACAGAGGCAGCTGTGTGTATATATATGTATATATCTATATGTGTATATATATGTATATATGTCCCTGTACTCTATATACATATATATCTATAGCTGTCTATTAACTGTCTACCTATCTACTTACCTACCTACCTATCTAGAGAGGTTGAGAGCTTTATTGTAAAGAGTTGGCTCACATAATTATGGAACCCAGCAAGTTCTAAAATATACTAAGTTAGTCATCAAAAACTGGAAACCCCAAAGAACAAGTGATGTGAGTCTGAGTCTGAGTCTGAGTCTGAAGGTCTATCAGCCAGGAGAACAAATGGTGTAAATTCCAGTTTGAAGGTTTGCAGCCTCAAGACACAGGAGAGACATAGTTTCAGTTCAAGCCCAAAGGCAGGTAAAGCCCATGTCCCAGTTTGAAGGCAAAAAGAATTCCCTTTTCCTCAGGGAAGGTCAGCCTTTTTGTTCTATTCAGGCCTATAGCCATGAGGCCCACCCACAGTGGGGAGATTCCTCTGCTTTACTCAGACTTCTGGTTCAAATGTTAATCCCACCCAGCAGCACTCTGACAGACAACCTAGATTAATGTTTGATCAAATGTCTGGACACTCTGTGGCCTAGTCAGGTTGACACATTAACATTAACCCACAATGACTGTTTAGTGCAACATCCTTATTTTGTGGATGAGAAAACAGTCTCAGAGGCTATGACTGCCCCAGCGTGTTCAGTGGCCGCGGTGGTTCTGAGATTGAGGCCATCAGTCTCTAGCTCTGCACTATACCTGCCAGACTGCTCAGTAGGTGGAGAGGTGTGCTAGTCACTCCAGAGTCCTCAAAATTGGACAGATTCTGCTGAGAGAAAGGACAGAAGTAATGTCAAGGGATGAGAACGCTTTTACAGGAGAAAGAATTGCAGCCACTGGCAAGCACAGTGCTTGATTTTGAGGGATCAGTTATCATCTAGATCCAGAGTGGCCAGCACACCTCCAAGTGACAGACATAGGCATATTATCTACTTGGATTTTATACAGAAACACATTTCCGCCTCTCCGAAGAGCCCCACGTGCCAGTTAATCCTTTAATGCTGTCAAGAGAAGGAGGAAGAAGGATCTTCAGGCAAGATTTCATGTGGGCTTGCGTAATTAGGTGAGCAGAAAGCCACCATTAGCATCCATGGGTGTGGGTGAGGGAGCATATGATGTCTCTTGTTGAATCAGCAGGTGTTTGGCCAGAAGTAAGACACTCCAAGGGAAGCTCTTCTGGGAGAACATTTCCCACAGCTATCATAAGAGACTTAGCACATACCCTACGTCAAAGACTATCCCAGGTGCTTCCCACGCATTCTTTTTCAGAGCCTAAAAACAGCGATGCAAGTTACACATTACTGTCCCTACTCTACAGATGAGAAGAATAAGCTCCAGATGCATTGTCTTCTTTTGGAAGAAAATGATGTGAACTGCCAATCTGAGTAGCATTTCTAATGCGCTGGCCCTGGATGTTCCCATACTGTTGGCACTGAGCTCACCTGATTTAGGGAATAATAATAAAGTTATTCAGAAGATTGCTTTCTGAGCCAACTCTCAGTCACTGTCAAAGAACAAATTTGAAATTCCACGGTGGCTGACACACTGACACTCAACACGGCTCAGGTGTTGTATAAATAAAGTCAACAGCTGACTTTAAAGTAAAACATAATTTTTCAACTGCTGCCAAGAGGAAGATAATTGATACTTAAAAGTAAATATAAATGACTTTTTGATTACCTGTTGTTTTAGATTACCTCAGCTTCTCTTTGTCATTACTACAGAGACTTAAAAACTGCAAAAAAAAAAAAAGTCTCTTAGTATAAATTTCCCTTTCCATTCCCCCTCTTGTTACATTTTCCCATGCCATTTTACAGAAGCCCTTTGCTTGGGGAAGTCAGGACTTAGTTGCTTAACTTCTTAATTATTGCAAGTGTGTTAAGTCTTTGCTAAGAGGTTTGCATGGAACAGGAGTCCATGCCCAAGGAAATATACAAGTAGCCTGCCGATGGGCGTGCCAGCCGGTGCAGCCTGCCTGCTTCTCGGAGGCTCCGCAGAGGGACAGTGTGTGGATTTAGACCAGTCTGAGGTGTATTCTGTCCACACATACAAATACATTTTCTTTAGACACTAAAGCATATGCAGTGGAAAATGGACACAGCAAGTCCAAAATAATTTCCTGGAAACTCCTTCACTGGGACTAAAGTAGGGAACAGTGTACATAGGCAGCTGGGAAGTTCGGTGTTAACCGGTTCTTGCGCATCCATTCCAAGCAAGAGAGATCCTCAAAGGCAGGAGATAGTCAGCGCAGGTAATCCCAAACAAACTGGATATGTTGTCCCTTGTTGCTTCCCTAAATTTACTAATGGGAGGAGACGGAGGAAAATACAGATGGTCTGGTGTGCTTTCTTCCAGTATTCATCATAACTTCACTTAGGTTTACTTATGTTTTGTGGGTTTCTTAAAACATAAACAGAAGTCATATTCCTTCCCTATTAAATATATTTTAATACTGAAACTTAAAGAGAAACTCCATGAAAAATCTCGCTCATCCCCGGACTATGGCTTTTTGGTAAAAAAAAATTCAGTTCATTTTTGAACTATGAAAGTGAACATGATATAAGCAGACAAACAAGGGAAAGAAGACCTCCAGAAAGCAGGCTTATTAAAAGTTTTTCTTTTTTTAACCCCACCCTCTCTAGTCCCCACCTCCTGTCTGTGATTGCACATTTTAAGGTCCTTTGAAAATCCATTTGTATTTTTTGTTGAATGCATCTCAGATCTTGAAGACTCATAGCCTAGGGAAGTATTGATTACATTTAAGGGTCCATTACTTAGGTAAACCAAACAATGTAACTGATCTTGGCTCTAATTGATCAAATCTCTCCCACAGTGTTGGAAAGATTGTAATCTAATTACTCCGCTTCATGGTTGCTAAGGCAAAGGTAACATTTTCTAGAAACTGACCCTGCTTTGCCCCACCCTCTTCTTTCTGAGTTTTTCCTTCTTGAAACACACATACAGTGTATGTTGTACGTACATAAACTCAGAGGTGCGTATACACAAATACTCTATGCTGTCAGACTCCCTTTTAATGTCTCCTTTTTAACTTGTTAGATGGCGATGGTACTGCCTAATCAGGTTTACTAGTAGCTTTCTTGTTTTTCCTGACAAGTTTTGTCTCGTTCTATTTCTTTCCTTTTCTGGAGATCGAAGACTATTTTCAGTTTTGAAACATTACAAGTGCAGTATGTTTGAAGACTCATCAGAAGCTGCCAAGTGGCCCATTTATCCGTGGATTGTCTAACCAGACTTAACTAGTAGTTCTTTATCTTCCTCTGAGATAGTATATTGGGTCAACTTGAATTTTTCAGGTTTCTTTTGAAACAGCTGTTTGTTTCCTGTGTCAGACCTGGTCTCTGCAGGTTAAAATCAGGGCTGGAGTGGAACTGGGCAGACATAAAACGAAGTGTTATCTACCCTAGCCAGCAGGAAAACCATATGGAAAGAAAACTGCCAGAGTGACTAAGTTTTAGTTGGAAGAAAACAACCCTAACATGGGGAGACATCCGAAATTTGATTAAAAGATAACTTCTCCAACGCTCATTAAAACATCAGCGGTTATTAAAAAGTTTAGCCTTGGTCTCAAGGAGTAGCAGACAGCTTGTGCATTTCTTCTGTCTAAATAAGAGGGGATTGAAATCAGGGACCTGGAATGCAGTCCCCTCCTAGGTCCTTCCTCCATGGGGACTGTCCCCACATTAATCAGGCTGCAGCAGCATTCCTGAAGAGATTGTCAGCATCAACTGCTGCTAGGGAGCTCTGTGTGTGGTCCAGCCCACTACATTTGTGGGAGCAGCATGGAAACATTCACTGGGACATGCTTAGAGACTTGCAGGGAATGCTCGCCCTTTAGGGTCCTTGGAATTTTTCTTGGTTGGGCAAAAATCCCCATGTATCAATGTTTACTTTTCTTTATTCAGAAAGTAGGCTTTTAAAAAAGTGTAGAATACAAAACCACACTCTGGACCTTTCAGCCAACTGTACGAATGTTTATGAGAAGTATCTTGAGTGCCTTGTGGCATGGATACTTTCTGGGGTCTAAAAATGTAAGTAGACTAAAAAGTGTGTGATGGTAATATTGTAATTGCTGAAATATTGCTGTACACTTCTAAGTGTACTGCTGCTATTTAATGGATTAACATTCATGTTATAAAGTTTAAATTGAGAACACTGCAGTAATGTTTCTTAAAATTATGTGAGAGACATAAAGAGTAATACCAATTTGGTCTCCCACTCTGTCTATTGGATTTCTTATATTTTCCTAGTCTTTAGTTTCAAACTTAAAGAAAAGTTGACAAAATAATGCTATTAACAAGAGGAATACTCTTTACCCCTCATCCCCAACCCCCATTCACCAGCTCTTTTACTGTTTTGTAATTCTCACTTTACTTTCAGTCATGACAGCTCATTCCTCACCAATTTCAGATATATCTCCTAAGTTTTTTCTCTTACATGACTGGGAAAATTTGACCTTGATATAACAGTATTATCTAGGATACAGGGTACAGTTCATATTCAAATGCTCCCAATGATCTCAGCCATTTTTCTTTTAGCTACTTTTAAGAATTCTGGATCCAAATCAAGAACTGTTTCTATAGTCTTATTAAAATCTAGATTAAGTGATGGGAAGCCCACAGGGATTACAACTGAGGTGGAAGAATGCACAAAATGATGTAACAATAAACTTATATTATTTTTAAAAATCTAGATTAATCCCTCAGCTTTTCAGTTTTTGATGACATTAACCATTTTGAAAAGTCCAGCCTGGTTCTTGTGGAATGTCCCATAGTCTGTAAGTGTTGAGTTGTTTCCTTTTACAAAATTCAAGAATACCATCAAGGGAGAGTTGCCTTTCATGGCAGTACCCAGGAAACACCTTAAGTCAGTTTGCCCCATTAGTAGTGCTATTGATTTGGTCAAGATAGTGTCTACTGGATTTTTTATTTCAAAGGCACTTTTTTTCCCTTCTGTGACTAGTCTACAGGTTAATATTTTGAGAGCAAGTGAATCTCCTGTTCTTTAGCAAACTTTAGCAATTTTTTTTAAAGATTTATTTATTTGTGCATGCAGAACTGGGGTACAGGGCCCAAGGCTTCACCAGAGACAGAGTGGGGAGCAGAACAGGCAGATTGACGAAGTACACTGCTGAGGGGAGCAGCGGGCGGGTTAGGAGAGGTCTGGCCAGCCATATGGTCACCTCCGGGGCAGGCAGGAATCAAACTCATGCAGAGGTGGCTTTAGCTTCCTAGTGCTGTGCTTTAACCCGCTGCACCACCAGGGAGGGCCCTCTTTAGCAATCTTACCTAGAACTATTAAGATCTACTGATGGTCTTTGCTTGAATCAATTATTACACTGATCATTATAATATCAGTGCTCCAGTTTTGGGGATGAGGGGATTGTGCTGTGGGTTCTAGAGAAATGACTCTAAGGAGAGAAAAATATCCTATTAAAGCAAATTTGTTTTTTATTAACATAAAAAAAGGTTTAAATGAGTTGAAAGTCTATGAAAGTCTATGTGAATTTTGGTGCTGTAGGGTAAGATGAAGCTGAACAGGCTTTGTACACCATTAGCCTCAGTGGCTATAACCTGCAGCCTTGCTTGTGTGAATGCAGGTATGTGGATGAGGCACGTGTGCCTGATTGTGGACACCTGGCAGGGCTGTGTGCGCATGTGAGTGCACACACCTGTGCCTAGGAGGGATGAATAAAAGGGCGGCGTTACCCTGGGGGAGGGGGCTCAGGGTGATGTCTCCCTGCTGGCTTGTTTCTCCTGCTTACCATTAAAACCTGTGAAAACCACACCAAGGGCTCCGAAGTTCTCCTTCAAATCATTAGAACTGGATAGGGAACCTACCCAGCCTGGGATAGTTGCAAAACAGGTACGGATTTTTAAAATTTTGAGTTCATAAGTTTCTAGGCTTTGCATGTCATATCTCAAATTTTGCATTAATAATTTTAGAGTTGAATTGCTGAAGTCAATTGCATTTGAAACAGATGTAGAAAAATGCTGAGTTCATGAGAGATCTCCATTTAAACATGTCACTCCATAGGAATATCATCCCAGGAATTTATGAAAGTCTAAATGAATCTGTTGTATTTTTCAAGCAGTACTTATTGGAGAAATTGCTTTTGATAAATGGGTTTTACTAATTAAATCATACACTTCCATAGTACATTACATATAAACTAGACTAGGAAATAAATATAATTAAAGTAAACATGCCCTTCTAATTAGTAATTGTTTCTGCCATTTTAAGCAAATTTCAGAGTCACAGAGAGCTGCTCCACCGTAAACCTAATAATGAAGCTTGTGATAACAGGTGTAAATTAACACAATGGAAAACATTTACACTGTAACATGCTAAATTAAAAATGACATTAACAGGTCTCATTTTCGAATTCTCTATAATTAACATTTGTTCAACTCAGAGATGAATAAGTACAGTACAATGGTAGATATCTTTATAACGTATGATATTTGTCATGGCTTTATCTTTGTTAAATTGTAAACAACAGAGATATATTCCTTCTTAAAATATGTCATGTTTATATAATCTTAGACTGTTCTGACAGAGGGTAGTAATGGTGTCATTACTGTGGGAAATAAGCAGGTGTGCCACCAGAACAGCATTGGTCGGGGGTAGAGGTACACATGAAATATTGAGAGTGGGTTGAATATGGAAATAATGCAGGTACAGGGTAAAGGGTAATAATATCCATGACATGATAAAATATTAGGATTCCCTCAAGTGGTTCCCCCTCAATGCACATATGTGCTTCTAAGTGCTTTGAATCAGTGTTTGTTTCTGCAGATAAATATTATCTTAAAGGCTTTCTTTTATGGCACTCGTTAATATAAGCCAGAAACCAGAGAACAGAGGAAATAGCTTTGCAGCTGAGTTTGTCACAAAGGACATGATGTTTTACTCCTTACAGAGAATTTCATCAGTACTCTAATGATCAAATGAAGAACTTAAGCATTATTATGTTGCTAAACATTGGCTTAGAGCTTTTTTTTTTCTCCATTCCAGCTTTACTCTCATAGAATTAAAAAGTTGTCAAGGGCGTCTACTATGGATTACTGTTTCAGTATTAAAAAAGTCAAACTTAAGGTTGTTTTGGGATTTATCTTTGAATTGGAGGATGGGAAGGTTCATAAGAATAGGGTTTGTGTTGTGTCATGGTTAAACTAGCACAAAACAATTCAGTAACACTGAATTCTGAGACTTAGTATCTTTTTTTTTTTTTAAGATTTATTTATTCATACAGAACTGGGGTACAGGCCAGAGATGCGGAGGGTGAGAGGATTCACCAGAGACAGAGTGGGGAGCA
>NW_004567121.1:4640573-4692167 GCF_000260355.1 Condylura cristata | reverse complement strand
GGGTCAGGAGAGGTCTGCCATGCCATGTGGTCACCTCCGGGGCAGGCGGGGATCAAACTCATGTGGAAGTGGCTTTAGCTTCTCAGGGCACTGCTTTAACCCGCTGCACCACCAGGGAGGGCCGGGAATTTTACTCTTTCAGTTACTGGGCATTGTATCGGATTAGCTCAGTGAGTTTAGCTGGTGTTAAGAATGAAAAATAATCTTGCAGGATGATGCTAAGGTTCATTGCACTCTTAACTCATCTAGGTTGATGTGAAGGAGGCTAGAGGAGGGATCCTTTGGATAAATTCACTATTTTCATCTAGAGATTGTATTTTGCCCAGTATTTGTGTCTTAGAGGCACAGAGGCAGTGAAGGCAGAAAGCTAGTTAACCATGTTGTTTTCTATTAATATCTGGATATTGTTACTGCCAGGAAAGGCATGTTATAAGCTGTGTTCCATGAGAGAGGATTCTGCTAAGTGTGACAGCTGGGTGGAAGAGAGGAGCATTTCTCCTTTCCAAGCCCTGGCGGTGCAATTGAGACCTTGGTCATCTTGAGGCCAGGTGAGGTGGAGAGGAAGGCAGGACAGCATGCCGCCCACAGTTCCAGTTCCTAAAGGCGTTCAGTTCTGGCCCCACTAATGGGAAGGAAACAGCCGCCAGGAGATCTAATTACTACAGACGAGATGCTCAGGTGTGAGCTGCCTAATTAGGAAAGCCCAGGACACATCTGCTCTCAGGAGGCCGACCAGTGTTAAAGATACTGAAAAAATAATTTTGGTAGCAGATTTAAACTGGCTGAACTCTTCAAGGAGCTCTTAGAAATTTGAAGTCAAGGCTTTCTAAAAAATAAAACTAGAAAACCTGGCAACTACAAAACCCTTTGCGTTCATTATTTCAAGCCAAATCATCATGCTAGTTTTACAAGTGTGTGAAAAGGAATGTTTGTGAGTAGGTCTTTTTAGAAGCTCATAATTAAGGCAAAAGATCACACAATTGATAGTTTGGTGGATGGCTGTTGTAAAAACAATTGCTCTTTGTAGTGTGTGTTGCCTTAAAATGTTTTTTTTTATTCTAATTTCCTGCATCATGAAACTTTCGAATGTACTTGTTTTCTTGACTTGTTTTTTTCTGAAAATAAAAAGAATGAAGTGCAGTGAAGCTCTTTTGCATCTTAGCATCACGTGCTTCCCATGTGTAGTATGGAACCCCTTTGCAGGTTCCAGAATCAGTCCTTCCAGTCTGTGTCCTCAGCAGAGTCCTGTTTTGCACAGTGTCATCAAGCCTGGCAGAAGCCGAGCAGTGCTATCAGAGGCTCGCGGAGGAGACTGGGGACATGGCTTGCACACCCTGCCATCCCACCTGCCCTTCCTGTTCTGGGACGGAGGGCACAGTTCTTTTGAAAGCCAAATTGATATTCTTTTGATAGAAGCATCTGTCTCTTTGGCAGCTCCATGGAAGTTATCTTCCTCTTGATCCTCCGAGAGTTTCTCTTGCATTTGTCACATGGTTTAGATATTGAAAGGGTTCTGGCATTTTAATGTCCCAGTTCTGGGTGTGGGAAATGTGAATAAGCTGAAGTCTGTTTACATTTGCAAAGCCTCTTTGACATTTGTGGGGCTAAAAAGAGTCCTTCTTTCTTCAGTGAAGTTCTTTTGCTTTGTACCGTACCTGCATTCATGGATTAATTTTTAAACTATTTAATGTTAAAATCTGATATTGATGCTGAAGAGATATATCAGCAGGGTTATAGAGAAGTAGACTTTAAAAAATATTCAGTAGGAAAACTAACATTTTAAATTTTCTTAGTTTAAATAATTCAAAGTTTGGTGATATTTATTGGGGAACTATGTTATTTTAGATGATAGGTGCCATGCCAGACATCCTGTGTTAATCAGCTTAGACTGTTACAACAAATATGCTGCAGACTGGTTGGCTTAAACAGCAGACTAATTTCTCACAGTTGAGGAGGCTGGAAGTCCATCAGGGTGTTAGAAGCTTCCATGTCTGATGAGAGCTCTCTTCCAGGCTTGTCGACAATTGCCTCTGGCTGTGTCCTCCCAAGGCAGATGTGTCCCATCATGGGGGCCACACTCTCATGACCTCATCTAAACCTAATTACCTTCCTAGGGGTCCCACCTTAAAATGCCATCACAAAGGAGATTAGGACTTTAATATATGAATTTGAGGAAGACCCAAGCTACTAATTCCATACCAACATGTTAGAAAGTTCTCAATTATCAAACCTCATAGGCTAGGCACTCAAAATTCTATGTAATAAAAATTATTTTATTGGATAATTTATTCATGTTGGAGTCATTCACCTAACTTTAGTTGTGCAGCTAAAAATTAGTTGCGCAATGCAGTGCTTTTCTTACCTGCTAGTAGTGGACATTTGTTTATCAGTTATTTGATAGATTGGGTGTGTATTGCCTTGTTTGTTACTTGCTTTATCCTCACAACATTCATTTTTGTAACAAACACCAGTTATAGACCTACTCTGTGCTGGGCACAGTTCTAGATACTGCATTGAAAGGAAATAGCTTATTTCTGAAGAAAATAAGCCTTTTGTAGTTTATATTTCAGTGGGCCAGATAATCAACAAATAAGACATTTCAGATCAAATTATGCTTCTCCTACAGAGAGAATAACATTGGTGATAGGGAACATGACAGGGTGTGATTATAGACAGAGGACAGTTCTGATTACATTGACCAGGGAAGGCCCTACTGATGTGACATTTAACTGGAGATTTGAGAAGTTGGCCACACAGAAGTCTTGGGGAAAGACTTTTCAAACAAAAGGCACAGGTCCTTTCTCCCACTTCATTTACAGGATAGAAAAAACATGCCAGAGTACCAGTGTGCAGAATGAGTGATAGTGGGTTGGAGGCTTTGAAAGATGGAGAGGGGTCAGGGTGGGAGGTGGTCGGCTCAGAGAGTGAGCACAGGCTGGAACTTTGGAGATGGTGACAAGGAGTTGGGCATTCTAAATGCAGAGGGAAGCCATGAGGGTGTTTAAAATGGGAGAGAGGAAAATAGGATTTGATTGACATGGTAGGTTTACTCAGTATATGTACTGATAGCAGTATTAAACCTCTAATATAATCACATGTTATAATAATTTGTATATTTGTTCTGATGTGAACACCCTTCTATATGTTTGGTTCAAAGCTAAGAGAAATGTTTTATGAAGAATTAATAGATCAGCTATATTCCTGTGCTTCTAGCAGTGCATCTATAATTTGGAGAAGATATGTACATTTTTATCATGTGTGCATAAATTGTTCATCTGAGTGGGACATGCAAATTTTAGCTGAAGTCTCCTCTTAATTTTGATTGTCTATCCCTTGTGACTACATGTCAGAATATGACAAACCCACCTAGACCAACCTGGATTTAATGAATAGGAAACCATGGAATTTATATGATTTGGGGACACATGAGGGGGTTTTTAATGCCAATTCCAAGGTAAGTGGCATGGAGGTTATTTGATTAATTGGACAAATGTAAATTCATCTTCAGCTGCCTGCCACCTGAACACAAAATATTGAAAATTCTTTGCCTTAGCATTCCACAATTAAAATCAAGATACTATTAACAGAATATTTTGCCTAGGATTACACTGTCTTTTAGATGAGCACTGATAGTGTGCTACCTGTAGTCTTTACTTATGAGTGATGGATTTTTTTTTTTTTTAAAGATTTATTTATTTATTTGTGCATACAGAACTGGGGTACAGGCCAGAGGCTCAGGGGCGGTGAGAGGCTTCACCAGAGACAGAGTGGGGAGCAGAACAGGCAGATCTACGAAGTACACTGCTGAGGGGAGCAGCGGGCGGGTCAGGAGAGGTCTGGCTCGCCATGTGGTCTCCTCCGGGGCAGGCTGCAGGCGGGAATCGAACTCATGCGGAAGTGGCTTCAGATTCTCAGTACTGTGCTTTAACCCGCTGCGCCACCAGGGAGGGCCGGATTTTTTAATATATGTTTTGAAAACACTAAAGTTCAGGTGTGGTTCAAGCCATATTAGGATCTATTCCAAGGTTTCTATTTGAAACCACCTGCTGCTTTC
Source organism: Condylura cristata (assembly GCF_000260355.1). Lineage (NCBI taxonomy): Eukaryota > Metazoa > Chordata > Mammalia > Eulipotyphla > Talpidae > Condylura > Condylura cristata. The sequence goes on along the minus strand of NW_004567121.1, from coordinate 4,688,113 downwards.
ATGGCAGTGTAGAATTCCATGTATTTAGGAGGCTCTTACTGAGCTACTCTGCTGACCTGTTACAGATAGAACCATCAATCCACAATATAATCCTCTTATGACTTTGCATGTGCATGAAGTTGTGGTTTAGTGCTGGCCTTGTTCAGGAAGACCCAGACTTTTGAGTTGGGTTAACCTTTGATTGATGAAGAGAGAGGCTGTCATCATGATGAGGATTTGATTGGGCCCACTGTGGGTGGTGCAGCCCGTGGTGATGATGGGCTCCTTGACCTGAAGGGCTGGTGGTGGGTTATCCATGCCTTCCCTTCAGGGAGTAAAGAGAATGCTTAGAGTCCCAACTGGTTAGGTAGATGGACCCATTCACCACCACTGGGAACTCCTGGCACATTCAATTTTAATTCATGTGTGTTTTGATATTCTTAAAGTTGATGACTTTTAAGAAGCTTAATAATAAATGTTAATAGTAATTAAGAAAAATGTAGTTCCAGATTACATCCTCTTCCCTACAGATTTTAATATTTTATTTTCAGTACCTATTTTTCTTTCATTGCATAATTGTATTTGTTTTACTGTATAAAAAATTGTATTTGTTTTCTGTGTCTTTTCAAAAACACTTATAAGAGTGTCATCATTATTAGGCCCATTTTATAGGTAAAGACATAGTTTTTCAAAGTAGGTGTCTGGCATGTTTTGAAACTGGGTCTGATCCCAACTGTACAGATATTAATGTTTCTACCACCAGTCTGCACTGAATTTGGTTTGCAGAAAATAATTCTCCAATGCAAAAGCCAACAGAATTTGTAAGTTTCGTTTAGGAGAGAGACAAAGGATAATAAATATTGAGTGATAGCTTTTCAAGATTTCTTTTGTATTGGGTTTATACAAAAGTTGAAGGAGATCAAAAAGAATATGGTCCTTTTAGGATTTATGCTGAGGTTGAAGTAGATCTTGTTTAGGATTTGCAGATTAGAATCTGATAAGGTTTATTTCTTGCCATGTTCTATTGAATCAAGGACACATAAGAAGATGTTAGGATTGGATGCACTGATAATAGAGGGGTGGGTGAAGAGAGATTAAAACATTTTTTGAACATCTGCATTTTTTTTAATTAAAAACTTTAGAAATGTAATAATGGGGAAAATAATTAGGTTCAGAAGCTTTCCACCATAGGCAGTAAAGTACAATAGCACACAGGGCTGTTAGACTCCAGACACAAAACATATTCCCCAACTGATGAGGTTTTCACTCTCCTTTGAGAGTTCAGCCAACTGGGGCTTTCTCCTCTCAGAGGGGTCTGAACCATCATTGCTCAGTCTAGTGAAAGAACATTTCTCCAAGCTCTGAAATTGTGTTCCACTTGCTCATGAGAAAGTCCTTAGAAGAGAAAGCAGGTCTCTATCTGTCAGGTGAACCAGTCAGGTGTTCTCACTGAACAGGTGCCCAGACCTGGAAATGCTACCATGTGTAGTCATGGCCGCTACATCCTGCTTTCATCAAGTGGTTTTTTCATCAGTGGTTTCAAGTGCACTGTGCTTTTTCAAGCACATGCCTTTATTACCCAGCTTACTTAGCTTGAAATTCTCCTGTCTTTTCTCCCCATGTTCCACTTAACCACTGCTCTGCTGGACGGTTCCTTCTGTAGGAAGCGTCCCTAACATCACTGATCACCACCATGTCCACATTCCTGGCACCTAGAGTGCCTGAGTACAATCACTTTGCATTTTCTCCCCCATGAAGTTACTGTTCTCCTCAGAAGCTCACGATTACTATTGATTACGTTCGATGTAATCAATAAGGACATGAAACTAGGACATTTTCTCTGACTTCTAATGACTAGTAATGGGGTCTGTTACATTGTTTTCTTGCTACTGTTAAAAGGGAGGTCTCCAGGAACACTGGAGTTTTTGAAAGTCAGTGATGTGTATTGGTGGAATGAGTAAAGGATTACATCTCAGCTAGATGGGCCCCTTTCTTGGAGGAAGGAAATGCTGCAGTCATTGGGGGTGAAGCGCTTTGTGTGAAACACTGTCAGGCAACATGGGGAAGGAATTCTAAGTAATCTGTCATACTTTCTTTAAGCTGATTACAGTCTTATGGGGGGATGTATGCAGTAGTTATCAGTTATTAATAATATTGTGCAAACAGCATCCAAATGACTGCGGATTTAGGAAGATTCAACAGAGAAAATAAGGACAGAGGTCAGCGCCATGAGAATGTGGTCAAAAAAGCATCCTGAAAACAAACTAAGGTTCCTGAGAGAGGGCAAGTTACATGTCACTTGGATGGGTCAAGTTCCACTTAGAAAAGATGGATGCATACATGGATAGTGGGTTGAAACATTGCTAGACAGAGGTATTAACAAACTCCGTATTGAGATTTATAATACGTAGAACAGTTAAGTGGAAAATTCAGTTTAACCAACATTTCCTCAATTCCCTTTTGAGCTAGTCATTGAGCTCTGGGGAGAACAGTGAAGAGTGTCTACCCCTGAAGTCACAACTTCATGGGGGAGAAGGTACAAACTGATTGATTACTTGTGAGGAGCTCTAGGTGCCAGGACTGTGGACAGGGTGGAGATCAGTGATGTCTAGGGATGCTTCCTCCAGCAGGGACCGTCTAGCAGAGCAGTGGTTAAGTGGAACATGGGGAGAAGAGACAGGAATTTCAAGCAAAGTAAGATGGTTGATAAAGGCGTGTGTTTGAAAATGAGCACAGTGCATGCAAATCACTGTATACCTAGAATATAGAGGGTGAAGGAGAGTGACTTGGACAGACCTAATGAAATGAGGGAGTATGGTTGGTCAGCAATTCTGGTGGTGGAGCGGGAGGTGGGACACTTTTATGTCATGCTGAGGATTCTGTACATCATCATGCCTGGCAGTAAATATTTGAAGGAGTGTGAGTTTGACAAGCTACTAGAAAGCATTGCATTGAACAGAAAAGTGACATAATGACGTTGGGATTTCTTTAACTCTAACTTCAGGTATACAGTTAGAGTTTTTTCTTATAAAAGTAAAATAGATTTATTTCTAAAGATTCAAAAGTGGAAGAACTATAAATACAAAGAAAATAAACATGTTGCACTGTCCCATGACCCGTAGGTAAAAGTTAAGTCACTTGAATGTTTTGTTATATCACCATCTGTGCACATGTGTGTCATGGGTGACATCATGAGCGTCACGTGATGCTTTTCATCCATTGTAGAACATAAGAGAAATGAAATGAAAGCTCTCCTTGTATTATCAGCCCACAAAGTGGTTGGGATTCCTTGCTTTTTTCTGTATCTTAAAAACACTTTCTGCTTCGTTCATGTCCTCCCTTTTGATACGTACCTGATATGTACATTAATATGTACATGGAGGATTATTGGTATATCCAGATTGTTTTCCCATTTGAGGAAAGTTTAAGTCCACTTGACTGATACCGGAAGGGAATCCTGAAGAGGAGACAATGGTCACGTGTTCTTTTTGAAATCCGAAGGAGAAAGACCACACTTGGTGTGGTGGGAAAGCAGACAGGGCACCAGCCACTCATTCAGCTGAGGTGTTGGTGGGAACTGCCAATGCCCTGTGCCCTCTGGAGGTCTTCTGTCTTGAACTTCATGAAAGATGATGATTCCTGTTTTGGCTTTGCCTTTTCTTTCTTTATTCCCCCTCTTTCCGTAATGTCCCAATGAGTTTGTTTTTTTTTTTTTTTTGAGAAATAATTTGAATACAGTGCTTTTATAAACTGAAATACTTTGGAATTATTTTGCACGTGGTATTTAATCTATAGAGACCCAAATTTAAAAAAGTTATAAAGCAGAGCAAAAAGAAACCCACAGAAGTTGTGTTTCAGAGTTGAAGCTCAGGTACTGTTTCTCATTCTCACAGACACATAAATGTGTATATGTATAATATATGTGTGTGCACGTGTATTTCCTATTTGCTCCTTTACCCCCCATTTCCATCATACCCTATGTGATTTTGAATCTTGCATTTTCACTAATATTGTGAATATTTGCTATTAAATATCATCAGCTTCTTTGAAAACAGATTCTTAATGTTCAGTTATGTGACTGTACCATAACTCAACATTCCTTCTGTTGGACATTTAGATTTTTTTTCTTAATATTTCAGCTGTTCCATGAACATGTGCTATGGCAATTATTGGTGTACTGCAGTCGTTATACATTGAATGTACTACTGATAATTCCTTTAATAGAAGTTTTAAAAAATGGAATTCCTGATTAGATGATGTGAACATCTATTATTTTGTTATTTTGCCAAATTTCCCTTTAGAGAGATTTGACCTGCTTAACTACCAGCAGAAGCATGTGAGACCTCCTGCTGCTCTGTACTTTTGTTTATATTGAGGATTATCCTTCTAGTTCTTGGCCCATTTGATGGGGAAAAAGTGGCAGCTGATCTTTTTTTTTTTTTAAGTTACTGGCAACTTGTTATTTTGAACATACTTGTTTATTTTCATTTCTTTTATTTTCTTTTCTTTTATTTTTTCTTTTCTTTTCTTTTCTTTTAATTTTTTTGGTGATTATTGTTCATGTTCTAACTCAAGCTTTATCTGATTTTAAGTCATTTATTTTATTTCTAAGAACTTTCTCCCTCTCTCCACCCCCACTCTCTCTCCAAGTTTATCTTTAATCTTTTTACTTTGTGGGAATTTTATGATATGTACAAGTGTTTAATTTTTACATGGTCAAACATATCACTTTAACCCCCTTTCATTGCTTTAATGATTAGGAATACCAGCTCCTTTCAGGATGCTTTATAGTTTCATTTAAAAATAATTATTCTTTAAATCTGTTGGAGTTTATTTATTAATATATTATAAAGTAGGATAAAATATTTCTCTTCCCCTAATACTTTGCTTCTGTTCTAAAACTTAAAAGTTAGTCTATTGAAAACCTTATTTTCTCATGGATTTATAATAATACGTGGTTAGCTTTTTAAAAAAGTTGGTCAGATAATAGTGTCCTAGGGCAATTTGTGGTTAATCTTTGGGTTAAGTAGCAGGAATTGAATGTGACAGGACTTTGTGAGAGTGGTGGAGCCATCTATGTTAATGGGAAATTCATAAGGCAGCAGAACATTATCACCAAGGAGTTTGAAAATTTTTCTTTAGCACTTTATTTTTTTCAGAGCCTAGAAGACATTCTCAATTTTGCTTAGAACCAATAGCCTTGCTCAGTGGATTGGACATCTTTATAAACCAAGCAGTAGCTCAAGCGGTTAGGTTGACAGGATAGAGAAAATATCAGGGATTTTGAAGGCCATTTTATTTTTTCACAATTGTTCCTTGAAGTGCCCTAATTGCTATCACTGTGCTCATTCTAAGAAGGCTCCTTACAACTTACCTTTGTATAATTTACCTTTATGATTAATGTTTATATCTGTTAGTCCACTTAGTTCTCACAGTAACCCAATATATGTACTATTATGCCATTGTTTTTTTAAAGATTTGCAGTCTCATGCCCCAAAACATTAGGTACCCAAAGTTACACAAAGAATATGTGTTGTCATGTTCTTTCATTGAATACATTCTTGTTGCGGACCCATAGCCTGCCAGATACTGTTAGCAACTAAGGATACATAGATAAAAAAGCAAGTAATGTGGGTAATTTTTTAATACTTCAGGTATGGTGAACTTGAGTACTTTGATGGGATGAGGGAACTTGTATGATAGATGAGTGTATATTGTTGCTTTCCACATTGGTTTCTAAGGTATACCTTTTTGGACTCTTTTTATAGAGCTAGATAACAAAGAATCAGTGATGTGTAATTTCTTGATTCTTTGCTATGTATAATATGTCTTAGAGTCATTCAGACATTTTGTTTTAAAGAGAAATGCTTATTCACTGATGCAAAGTGTGCCTGTAATCATCCCTCTAGAAAGCAAAGATTTTGCAGATTAAAATAAAAATCAGCAAAAAAATTATATTTTTGTAAACTTTCATTGTAGTGGAAAAGTTGTTCCAATGATTTATCTTTGTAATTTTGAACTAAAAAAAATACTGGTGTGTCTGAAAATTGGAGATAGGAGTAAGTTTGTTCAACTGATTTTAGTCACTTTAGTTTAAATTTCTATATATAACTTTTTTGTTTTGCATTTAAGTCTGTAATTGCCTTGCAATTTACTTTTTATTTAAATGACATTCTATATTTCCATTTCACCTTACAATATTATATTCTCCAATTGACTTTCATGTGTTCCAATAAAATCATTGTTTCTATATACATTTTCTGATTGACAAGTTGAAGAAACTTATGTCTTTGGTGTACAAGTATAGATTCATGTAGAAAGGCTTTTAAAAGCAAATAAAACAGTCTTTTTGTTGATGTTTCTATTTGTTTTTCAAACTACTTACATGACTAGAGTGATACTCATTCTTAGAACAAGTATTTCATATTGATTTGCCAATCTAAAGTAACAAGTTACTGTTCCACTTCTTATCAAGAATTAAATCAAATTAATTCTGTGCTCTCTACAGTATGTATCATGAGAATTCCTTTGCATGATTTATGTGCTACTGGGTAGCCAGGATAAATGTTGAAGAACCATGACTTTTGATAAAGGCTGTATATTATTACTACATAATTTTATTATATAGTAAATCTTAATTTGACATCCTCCCCCCCCCCAAAAAAAAAAAAAAAACTGTTGCAGAGGTTCTTAAAAAGTTTAGGGACACATTATCTTATAAGGATTTGCATCCTTTTTTATTAATCATCATGAATTCATAGCCCATCAGACTTTTATTGTCCAATAAAAACTGCAAATGGGAAATGCTGTTTTGCTGACAATACAGACCTTTTGCAAATCAGAACTGATTATAATTCAAAACTAATACTGTAAGTTCTATATTGTTTCTCCTCAAAGTTAAAATATGAAGTTATAATTAGATACCCTGTGTTTCACATAAAAGTCAGATAGTAGTTTTTTTGCATATTGAAATTTACATTTCCAGAATTTGCCATTTGGTAAATGGTTTGAGTTAATTTCAGAGAGTTTCAAGTAGCTGAGATGTTTCAATAGAATTGCCTCCTCAAATGATGTTGCAATGAAATTCTCAATAGGAACACTGTATTTCTAAGTAGGAAATCCCTAGGTCAAAGTCAGTATTTAATGATGATCTTTTGAAGGCACTCACCTGAGATAAATAAGAAGTGCTACTTCTTTCTGTACTCTTAAATATTTTGGTCTTCTCCATCCTGGTATTAATACTTCATTTTGTCAGAACACTTTAACATTTTTAAGACTTCTGAGTTCATGACTTCGTTTACTTTATTAAGCATGGATCAATGAATGGATTTGTTGTATAACCTTGTTGAGATTAAGGCAGGGAGTGTATGTGACTGAGCTTTACCTGGGTTTCTTCATTCTTTTTGTTCAATGAGAAGCTTTGTTACCTATTTTCTCCTGTAATTCCAAGTTGATTCAGAGTCAAGTTTTTCTATTTCAAGAAAGTTGCATATTCAGTTGAATTTTATTGTGTCTTCTATTAATGTAATTAGATTTTTAGTTGCAAAAGAACAACATAACACTTCTGGGAGAGATGTTTTCAAGAATCAGGTTGAGGCCATGGACATTTTTTTTATGTTTAGTGGGCATTTTGCAAATATTACCAGTTGAATATTTTTTAATAGTTTCCAAACTTAAAATATCCAAAGTTTTGGGCCCTCCCTGGTGGCGCAGCTGGTTAAAGCACAGCACTAAGAAGCTAAAGTCATTTCCGCAATGAGTTTGATTCCTGCCTGCCCTGGAGAAGATCCACATGGCGTGGAAGACCTCTCCTGACCCGCCTGCTGTTCCCCTCAGCAGTGTACTTCGTCGATCTTCCTGTTCTGCTCCCTGCTCCTGTCTCTGGTGAATCCTTTCACCGTCCACATCTCTGGCCTGCACCCCAATTCTGTATGAATAAATAAATTAAAAAAAATCCAAAGTTTTGAGGAACTTGGAATTATAATCCTACTCAATAGCTATTATTTAGAGAAATCATTTATATATTCAAATTCTTACTTTTTTCATTGATGAAAGGTTTTTTTCTATAAAATGAGCATGAGAATGTTCATCCCATACAGGTTTTAAGTGCTAGTGACTATGAAAATGTTTAGTAAAACTTAACTTTATCAATTCTTTGGGAGTTGCTGCTTTTCAGAATATACCTGAAAGATCTTCATGTATTACAGCATATGGTTTCTCTCCTAGGAATGCTGGACAAATCTACTCATGGCATTTATTGCTTATTCTTTCTGGCTAGCCAGTAAAAATGAAAGGTTGATTGAAAGCAGACTTTGGTGATTCATACATTCATACATTCATCTGTTTAGCCCATGACTGGTAATTTAGGGCCTTCAGTGAGCTAAGCATTATTCTCAGCTAATTCTGAGCGGCTGTGGACTCTGAAATCCAATTGAGAGAGACCCCTAAAGGCTCAGAAGGCTGGAAAAGCAAGATGGAAGCTCATAGAATGGAATCCTTCTGCTAACCGAACAGGGAGCTAATTGCATTTTTAATTGGCAGAAGTGAGGGGTGAGCAGAGAAGTGAGGTATCTATCTCTTCCCACTTTCCTTCTGTGTGTGCCACTAACTGCCCAACCTCATGTGCTGTAGGTTATGTCTTTTGTTCTGTGCATAACAGTCTGAGGGAGAAGAGCCTTCTTTGTAGACCCTCCATTCGTACGTTTATCTTAATAGTATAACATGTTTATACATGAGATACTAGACTTTGCTCTGTTGTGTATGGGTCAATGTAGGAAACAAAAAAAGGCAGAGAAACTAAGGAGTGGGGACAGAGAAAAAGAGAAGAGGAAGAGGGGTGATGACAGACATCAAGCAAACATGTTGTCAGAGGAGACTGAGTGAGTATCCTCTCTGAAATATTTCTTAAAGAACTCTGGCACTTATCATCATGTGTAGGAAGCATCACTATATAATATTGTTAATTTTCGAGGGATCAAATAAAGCATTTTTATAATCTATTGCATGTTTAATTGAAGTTGGGAGCCTGCGAATGATACATCAGCTAGAGGAAGAGCCCTTGGTTTTCTGACATTGTGTTATATGAATATTTAGAGTTAATCATCTTCAATGTCACTAGCACAGATGAATTATAGAATTGTTGAGTTCAAATAATTCATAATTTTTAACGTTGTCCTCTAAATCAAGCTTAATTGACTGCCAAGTTTTTACCATGGGAGAGATGTTTAAAAATCAAAGTGGGGGCCATGGACATGTTTCATGACTAGCTGGCATTTTGTATATATTGTTAGTTGAATATTTTTAAATAAGAATATATTTTAAAACTATTTTTAATAAACACATATACATTTTTACCTCATTGTTCATTTTTGTCCTATGTTTGCTTTCTTGTCTCAGGTGTCGTTCCCCTGTGCACCATCACCATAGTATGCTTTCAGACTTTAAACAGCCAAACTTTGTGGAATTTGGAATCATAATCTAATTCTAATAATTATTTTTTAGATAAATTATTTAAATATTAAAATTCCTACTTTTTCATTGGTGAAAGGCCCTTTCCTGTATAATAAGCATTAGGATGTTTATTCCACATGGATTTTATTTCATTTTTGTGTTTGCATGCTCATTTGTTGTATTTTTGCATTTTGTGTAAATAATGGATCACATTGTAGGTTTGTTTAGTGATAAGATAGTGAATAAAACTTAGTTTCTAAATTTCTTAGCTTCAAACAATTGCTTGATATTACTGTTGTAATGAGTCTCATTATTATATTCTGTAATCATAAATAACTTAGTACCCAGGATCTGAGTGCATTTTTTATTCTATTCCAGTCATGATAGGTGTATAGACTCAGTTTTGTAAGAGGAAAAAAATTAAACAGTTGTTTAGCATACATTTTTAATGTGTATGTTTTCTCAGTTCCTACTCTGTGCTAAGTAGCATTCTAGGTACTGGGAACACACTTTTACATAAAGTACACATAGGATTTTTTCAGTAAATTTTACCATTTAATGGAATATTTGAGTATTCATAAAATTAATATAAGAAATGTAGTTGTATTTTCTCTGTAGAATATATATGGAGGGTGCTCTGGGAAACACTTGGTTCTCCTTAGGACATCATGAAACATTTCTGAGAGGGACGCATTAATTAGCTGACACTTGCAGGTCAGGAGGCAGTATACAGGCACAGAGCAGTGGGTGTGCAGGGCACAGAGAAGAGAAAAGACACAGTATAAGATTTAGGGGCTTGAAGGTTGACATTTGTGGGTTGAGCAGGTGCCTCTTCCCACACGACTGCAGTTGCTGTGTTCAGATTCTGTCCAAGTGCAAGGTGGTTCCAGAGCATTTGATCAAACCCTACCCTGGCTTTACTGTCGAGGAGCAATTGGACTGTCATTGTCAGCTTAGTGAGAAACTTTTTGAGAGACACTCGAGAGGTTTGGGAGAGACAGATGATGGTCTGATTGAGAAACTGGCAGTAAAGGAGAGAGTTAGATAAGTTTGAGTGCTGTCGACAGACTGGGAGATTGACTGGGTAGTAAGGGAAGCAATAAGGGAAATGGCAGTATGAAAGCGACACCGTGATTCTGACCTGAGCAAGGGTAGTGTTGCCCTCCTGTGACAGAGGCAACAGAAGTGGAGGCGGAGGCTAGAGTCAGAGAGTAGTGTTGTAGTCTGCAGAGTTACTGAACTGTTGGAACCAAGGAGATAGATGGATAATTGGCCCTGGAACTTGCGAGAAAGTTGGGTGAGTCTTGGATCACACATGTCATTAACATAAAAAATGGCAAAGAGGGCCCTCCCTGGTGGCTCAACGGGTTACTGCACTGTGAAGATCTCCGAAGCCACAGCAGCACGAGTTCATCCCCAGCCAGGGAGCTGACACACATGGCGCGGCAGACCTCTCCTGATCTGCCCACTGCTCCCCACCACAGTGTACCTTGTTATTCTGCCTGTTCTGTTCCCGACTCTGTTTCTGGTGAATCCTCTTGCCCAACACACCTCTGGCCTGTACCCTAGTTCTGTAAGCATAAATAAATAAATCTTTAAAAAAAAAATGGCTAAAAAAAAATGGCAAAGAATAAAACATCAGCCAGGAATGCTGTCATGTGAGACAATACCCTTCCTCATGTGCTTGGACACGAAGTCTTATACAGAACCCTGAGTGACCACAGGCTTTAACGGAATGTCCAAGGAAGAAAAATATTTCAAAGCAAAGTCAGCAGTAGCCCAAGAGGCAGGAGGTGAACACTGAATGTGAATAATCACAGAACCTAGGAAAGAAAGCGTCTCTAAAGCATCTGAACCTTGTGGAAGGTTGAGGTGAGAAGTGTCCATTGTTGGCCAGTGAGGAGGCTGGGACCTTGCTGTACCAGCAGAACCACTCACATGGGTTTAAGAAACTAGGACTTAAAGGAGATAGTGCAGATGGTTCAGGAGAAAGCTGTGGTTGACAAAGTGTGAGCCAGAATAGCACAGTGGGCCAGGGAGGACTTGTCCCTTTCTTGTTCTTTCTTTTCCCTCCTCCACCCAAGATTAAGATTAAGAGGAATTTGAATGGGTTTATTTGGTTATGAGAAAAAGCCAGTGGAGTCTGAGAGTGACCAAAAGTGACATCTGTGGGAAGGTGGAAGATAGGGGAAGTGGACTTCAGAGCTGAGCCCAGATGGCAGAGTTAGTCTAGGAGGAAGAGGATTACCTCTCAGGACCATCTGAGGAGGAAAGAGTGTCAAGGACTGAGGTACAGGGACAGTGAAAGAGCTTGAAGGAGGGTAAGTTGAGAGCAGCCGCCCACGGGCTTCCATTTCCCTGTCACTGAGGAGCCCAGCTCCTGGTCTCACAGCCAGTCCCACTTTCCTGTCATCACAGAGGCTCTGTCCTCTCTGAGGATTCAGACAGTAAGGATTTTCATCGTCTTATTTTCCCTCTTCCTTGCCATTTTTACCCACCAAGTTGTAGCTATATTGATAAGCTATCCCAAACAGGTTATTCTGATTTTCAAAACAAACTCCTTCCCTCTGAGATAAATGAAGAAGTCTACAATAGTCATTTTCATCGGTGTCAGAGGTACTTGGGGACATGCATGTGCCTTTAATTCTCTTTTCTGCAAAATTGGCTGTTTGTTTTCATCCTAGCCTTGGCCTCATTCTGTAGCTCATGAGTAAATTCCGTTCAATGGGCAGCAGTAACCCAGGTTGATGCTTGCTTACTCCTTTTCAGAAATCCCATTTCAAAAGGATGGTGCCTATCAATATGGTTCTGGGAGGAAAAGAAGATAAGAAGTTTGATTCAGGAAGAACACAAGCCATTCATTAATGGCTAACATCAGAGTGCCCCCCACTTGGGAGTGAGCTCTTTGAAATAGCATAGTAGGAACTTTGCAGGTGGGTCTCATTTGATTACGTTACTGCTTGGCAGGAGCCTGACCCAACTGAAATGTGAAGGTTTAGATGAGAAGACTTGACCACCCATTTTTCTTCTGACTTGAAGCACCGTGCCCATAAGCCAAAAGGGCTATATAGGGGTTGTTTGGAAGGGCATCATGGTTAAAAGATAAACATGCTATGAAATAGGGCCCTTCCTGTATGTGTTTTTAAAATTCCTGAAGTTTAGAAACTGATGCTATAAAGTGAAAATGAAATTCTACTGGAGGAAAAATAATTTATTGGCTCGCACACACAAAGCTCTGGGAGTAAGCATCCTTCTCGTGATGGGACCTATGATTGATGCCACCTATGTGCCCCCACCTGGGCTCTTTGAAATAGCATAGTAGGAACTTTGCAGGTGGGTCTCATTTGGTTAAGTTACTGCTTTTGTGAGGCTGTGCTGCATCTTTATATTCTACCAAGGAGAAGATGGTAAATCAGAGTAATTGTTTCATCCCAAGGCACTTTTATATTGTAAAGGAAAAAGGTCCTGTTAAGAAACTCAAATTAACTTCTGCTGTTTATACTATGTGGAAAGGCTCTTTGAAAGCTGCTTGTCACACAGCCAGGTGGTGTATTTATCATGGAACAATTCCATTAGAACCTGACACTTGTTCTCATGGCACCAAGACTTAGGATCCCTCAGGAGAAGCATTTAACCCTTGGAAATGCAAAGCTGTCATTTATCTGTCATCTCTCTAAAAACTCACTGGAGTGTATTTATGAGAGAGATTTGGAACAGTCATCATTTCCACTGAGTTAGAAATGGAGTTGGGACTCAGTAAAATGATCAGTAAGGAACTGATAAGTGCCCAGTACCATGTTGGAGAAGTGACTTGTCTGCTTGTTCTATTATAAAGAGCACTTACTCTGATATTTCATAATTCTTAAGGAATTCACCATACAGAATTCAGGGCCTACAGTATTAGTTAATTGCTAGTGCTGATTCATTCAAATGGCTTATCCCAGTTATATTTTATAGGTTTTAGAAGAATTCTTAATACATATTAATTGAAGAGATTTAGCAGATCTTAGAAGTATGAACTGAAATTGTCATGATCTGAAAATTAACTCTCTCTGCCTAGCACTTACTAACAAAGGATGCAAGAACCATTTGTCAAAGCCTGTCAGTGAACAAGCTCCCCAGGGATCCAGTGGAACAGAGTGTGAGAATTCTGTCTCTGGTGCCAGACTGCCTGGCTTCAGACCCCAGCATTGCTGCTCACTGGCTGTGACTTGGACAAGTTTGTTAACCTTAGAGCCTCTTGTTACTTCACTGGCAAATGGGATAATGTCTCTTGGGATTTGAAAGACTATTCAGTGAAATAATGCATACAAAGTGCTTTGTGTAGTGGCTGCATGTAATAATAAAGCATAGTTGTTATTAGCAAAATTTAATATGGACCTGATGGAGCTTGGAAGAGGCATAGGTCCTCCAAAGGAGATTTTCCTTCGGAATATCTGTAGATAAATTTATTTATGGGTGAAGTGCCTCAGTACTATGCCTGTCATAGAACAGATTGTCAATCATACAGCAGTGATAAGTACTCTCAAAAGAGAGTTTCAAAATTAAGATTGGTGTGATCTTGGTAGTCAGCCAAACAAGCAAACGTTTTGGACGACCCTTTTGAGCTGTCCATGGTAGGAATATTCTCCAGGGTCACTTGGAATGCTGATGATGAGCCAGTGTGTAATGTGGTTGTGGAGAGGGGGAATGGGTGGAGGAGATAGAGTGACCTGGTATGGAAACTCAAGTTACTTGACACAGAAAATCCCAGTATACATAAGCAGAGCATAGTTAATGCACTTAAGCCTTAATTATAGGCAGTTCTCACTCTTCAACAGGTCTCTAACCACTACCACCTCCCTTTTTACCCTCAAAACCACCATAACTACTACCACAGTTACAACAATTGGAGTTTCCATTGGGAAGATAGTTGCCTCCTTGCCAAACTCTGACCCTACCCCATCTTCTCTCAATTTCAAGTGTTTCTATCATCTGCTTATTCCATGACCGCCTTTCTGCCGTTCAGCCTACTACCTCTGTCTATAAACTGAGAATATTTGAAAAGAAACTTAAGCAGCCTTGTTTTTCTCCAAGAAAGATCGCTACAAATTAGTGATCTTTTATCATTTTCTTTATAAATAATGAGATGTTAATTACTTTGACTCATTAAATGTAAAGCAATTGTTATAATTTTGGAGTGTTTGATTAAGTTTCTTTAATTATACACAGTAGCTGACATTGTACTTGTGGAGAACGGGAGTTTCTATGAAATATTCTTCTCTTAGTGTTTTCTTCCTGTTTGCCTTTGCAGCTGCCAGCCCACACCCTAGGGTAGATTAGCATATTGTCCCAGGACTATAATTTTGTTGTGACTGAAAAAATTGTCTCCCCTGAGAGATCAAGTTGTCCTAGGCTAATCCTCACATGAACTATAAAAAATAGGAGTGTGGGTACCTTTCTCTTCTCTCTGGGACCTCAATCTGTTCCCTACATATCAGACCTGCTTTCAGGAAGGGATCAATTGGACTTTTTTGGGTGAGGCAGCAATGACAGCTTAGCAGTAGAAAAAAGGTCTGAAACTTTAAATACGTCATTTGTGCTGGGTGGAATGCTGTGAGGAGGGAAGGGTCCAAATACTCTCAGAGGCCATGTAATAGTAATTTATGTATCTTGTACTGTAAGCTCTTCTATTTTCCTTGGCTCTTCTCCTTTTTTTAAATATCCAGTTCAAAACTGATCTCTTGCAGGAAACAGTCCAGGTTCCTCATGGCCCTTCCCCATGGCCACATGATGTCAATGTTCTTTGCTTGATGTTGGCCCCTTTCTCCTTCTCCTCCGTGTCCCATCGACCATTGGCTTGTCAGCTGCAGGAGGGGCAGCCTCAGTTCTATTCATTCCCCCAGCACATACGTGGTAACATTCAGGAGGGATTCAGGAAATTCCTTTGCATTGAGTGAGTTGTACTTGTGTTGTTGTGAGCAGGACATTAGTTTTGAATCATAAAGAATATTACTGGTAACTTTCTTCAAGAGGTGAGAGGTTGTTCATTTTTCTTTCCCTTGAATTCACTTATTTCCTAGACCTCAGCCATGGGGACACTATAATATGTAAGATAATGGTTTTGTTTTTAAGGGAAAAAAATGCTTTGATTCTAGGCATGGGTTGTAATTAAGTATATAAAGCCTTGGATGGGAATCTCTTCTACTGGAAATGCATTTGTTTTAATGTTCAGATTTAAATAGAATAATATGGCTCAATGAAAGAGAGGGAAGCAATCTCACCTGGAGTCTGTGAGTCAAAGCTGGTTCACAGCTCTGGGAGTGGACTGTGGAAGCTCTAGTCCTTCTCTCTCCAGGAGGGAATTTGGGCAGAGGTTGGAGCAGCTTGATAAAGGGGTAGACTTCGATGAAAGTAGTGATACCATTAACCCTAGCTGGCTGTGTTTAGCTCGGTAATTTGTTTATTTATTCAGTTGACCCCTTTTCCATTTTTCTATGGTCCATGGATATATCCTTTCTGTGTGTATGTTATTGACAAAGACTTTCCCACAGTTTCTTTCTTTTGTCCTGGGAGCATAAAATAATTATAACAACCCAGATTTCCTTTATTTCTCTCTGTTGCATTTGCCCTTTTTTGCTTCTTAGGGCTCATGTTCAGTGTTTACTAACAGTGTGTAGACATCAGAGTTTAGAAGTGTGGTCTCCTTTGGGCTTGTGGATAGTTCTTCCTGGGTAAGCATGAAGGAAGAAGTACTTTGAACAAGGCTGGTTGTTTGGCATGATGTCTTTCTTGAAGGGAATTGTAAAGGTAATTGAGAGACATATATGTGAAATAGTTTGAGCTTAGTAGAAGGAAGAAGCCATGAGGTTCAAAGGTTTTACTGTTATTTAGTTTCCTGCTGTTACCTTCTCATTAAGGATAAAATTAATTGTGGTACTGTTTATACATCTATTTGTGCATATCCAGTATAACTGAAGTTGGTCTGAGCTCTACAGTTTACCTCAATTTAGAGATTAAAAACAAGTAAATGGGAATTGATCAAAAATGTTTTTATACTGTTTTTCATTTGCTGGTTTTTTTCTTCAAAATATTTTTTAAAGGAGTTGATTAAGAAGTTTCATTTTCTGGGAATGTTATGTATATGCAATAAATAATAAATAATATTGTAACAGTTGGCTGTCTCTACTTTCTGCAAAATAAATAAATACATTTGGTGACATACATTTAAGGAGTGTGATTCTTGTAATTTTCATGAAATAAGGAACAACTTCACAGATGATAGAGATTTTGCCATCTGCTAGTAACAAAGAAATATAGCTTGTGACAGGAGGCTTTCACTGAATTAATTTGTGTTAGGAGGCCAATAATCTGAATTTACTACAATTTTAGTTAGCTATATTTTGGGAAGCTGACCTGGCTTGCAGGATGTCAGGAAAAGGATCCTTTGCTATTAAAGGGAATGACATGGTCCTCATATTGTTTGAATAGCAGAGGAGGGAAAAAGACTCTTCCTGGTAAGAGATCAAGAGAAAGTTACTCTCTAGAATTATGATACCTGCGCAGATTTCACTTGTAATTAGTGGAATAGTGAACTCACCGTGGAGAAGAGACTGTCTTTTTGAATAAAAAAAAATTCTATTTGTAGAAGAGATAATAGTTCATATGCTTAGGGAGAGATAGGGAATGGCAAGTTCAGACTTTCTCATACAGTGACATTTGCTTTAAGCAGATGGCATTTTCCCTCCCTAGCCTGACATGATATGCTGGGTTATGGACAGGATAAGGAGAAGAGGTGGGTGAGTTGCTGTTAGGAAGAACTGAATGCTCAGTGGAATCTACAAACCTGCCCAACAAAGAAGAAGAGACACCAAAGAAGGAATCCAAGAAGTATTGCCTTTCTTTCGGATTCTTTTGCTGTCTTCTGGAGGACAATGGTTGTCATTTTTGGTTATCTGATTTTTATTTGGCTGTGTGGGTAGGGATATTGCAAGGCACAAGCATCTTAGCAGTACCATAAAAGATAGCTGTGCATGGCTGTTATTATGTGGAGGGCTCTGAGGATGCTCAATCCTTCTTAGTGTTAGAATCCACAGGCCGGGAATGAAGACAAAAACCTCATTAGAGAATTTTAACTGACTGGGGTCTGCATCTGGGAATGCTTATGGCTATCTTGAGGTTAAAGGAGTTGGGAATGAGACAAGTTTGGTTAAAGAGGACTATCAACCCCTTCATCTTTAGCATCCCCAAATTAGGAAGTGATTCTTACTCCTTGCCCTGGAAGTGCAGTGAATCTGAGATCTGTGTAGTTGATTTTGGCTTACATACTAATGCTATTGTCTTAAACATCTAAACTGCATTACAAAATAGTTTGTAAATTTTATAGCTGCACTCCACATTGTTGCTCCATTTTTTTTGTCATGCCTCCTATTTGAACCCTTTTGGAACTTGATATCCCTGTACCTTTGCCTTGATCTTCAGAAAAAATGCTGACAAACTCATGCATGCTAAGATACCAAGAACTGATGAGGTTTAAAGTGTTTTCCCTTCTTGTGGTGTTCACGTTTCTTACAGGGGTGAAGACATCTTAAACCAGAGGAATGACTCCCTAGTTGTGGAATTTCAGTCGTCAGCCAGCAGATGCAGGAGGTATTATTTTGGGCATGGGGATCTTCTCAGACGCCCAGAAATCATTCTAAATGACCACCAACCTGCTCCATGTTACATGAGGCCTCTTGATCATACCACTGTGTGTTTGGTTGATTGACTTGGCTGGGCAGCATGTCTGTGGAAGTCTCTTTGCATGGATTTTGCTCTAGGTGCTTACAGATGGCAGAATGTTCTAGAGAGGGTAATAGCACAGCGCATGCAATATAAACTTATTTTTATGATTGAGATGCTGGCATTGTTCCAGAAGTTAGCAAGTTCATAGTAAAAGTGGGATTCTCCACTTGGTTAAAGTCTACTCCATGCCTGTCCACAGCATGATTCTTATGTCCTCAGAGAAATTTCTATTAGAAAGCATGGAATGTTCATGAAAGCTGGGATAACATACTGCAAATATCCATAAGCAGTATGGACATTTTCTCTCCTTTGTAGCATATTCTCTCCTTTGAACTTGAAGCGTGGTTCTAGGAATAAGTGCCATTTGCTTCTCATGCCTCCCTGTGCTGGTCACTTGAATCCACAGCCATTCTAGAGAATTAGTGGTTGTGATGTTGGAACTGTGAGCCTCTCAGGTGGTAAAACTGTGGCTTCAGACTGCCTGTCTGTGAAGGTCACTGGCTGGACTCCCAAATATAATAACTTTGGGTAATGTACTAAGAATGAATTAAAATGCTAATAGGCTACATGTTCTGGGTATTTTAACATTTCCTTATTTTAAATTTAAATGAAATGCCTTAGGTGCTCTCACAGCCTCACTGGAAGCATGTTTGCTTTCCCTCTTAGTGAAATTCAAAATATATTCTGGCCACAAGAGGATAGTTAGGGGGATAAGCATATTTATTCTGTGATTATTTTATTTGCGCCTTCTATGGCTACATGACACAAATATTCACTTTTACTCAAGATAGCAATTCAACTGAAAAATAAAGCACTTTGTTTTCATAAGTTTCTTTTGACTCAGATTCCTTTATTAGCAACATCTTAATAGCAATACTTTGGAGCACCTAAAGCTATTTCAAAATCTGTTTATAGATTATCTTTGAGTTTAAACTTTTTAACACTATAAAGCATTCCTGTTTTACAATGACGTTACTAGGGTGCAGAGGTGTGTGACTTTTCTAGCAGTACGTGGCTGCTGGTGGGGAGAGAATTATAGTTAGTGGGTGGTTGTCCTGGCTCTCTGCTCAGGTTACCTGTCCACTGGATCAAGTGGAAGCTCAAAGCAAAAGGGTGACAGGGTCACTTGAATTAAATGCTTCTGCTATGAAATGAAGGCAGTGCTTATTTTGAGGGACACACCAGCTCCTTACAATTATCATATTAAATCTTGTCTACACTGAGGCTAGATTTCTTTATGTTGTGTGTTGAAAAAGCAAGCATGTTTTTCCTTTACTAAACAGGGCACTTCTTATTCATTATTTTCTCCTCATTAGGGTGAAGGACCACTGTTTCTTCCTCAGTCTTAGTTATTGGGTGCCTGGTCCCTTCATAATTGTATTTTGGAGAATAGATATTAATTTTCCTTAGAAAAAGACTGAGCTCCTTGATGACACACTATAATTCAATTCCCATTCTCTCCCTTTGTTGCCTGACTGTTTCCGCCTAGCACATTTTTCACAGTTAGAAGGAGTGATAGTGTCAAATATATCAGAAGGAAGAATTGATTCAGTGGTAGTTTGACGACTTGACTGATTAACAGAGATCAGAAGAAGGCCTGTAACTGTGAAAACCACAGCTGC
Source organism: Condylura cristata (assembly GCF_000260355.1). Lineage (NCBI taxonomy): Eukaryota > Metazoa > Chordata > Mammalia > Eulipotyphla > Talpidae > Condylura > Condylura cristata. The sequence goes on along the minus strand of NW_004567121.1, from coordinate 4,668,299 downwards.
ATAGAGTTTTAACAGCCCTTTAGGGAGCTAGTTAATGAAAGAACCACTACAGAAACACAGGCATGCAAAAGGAAAGAAAGAAAACAGGAACATTCACATAGAACATTCAGAGGCTGTGTCTTTAGAGGAAATACACTCATAATTTCTATTTACACATCACTGTAATTAGTGTCTGCCTTAAGATTACTTTCCATCTTCTCCTGTCAGAGTTGCTTAGGTATTTCCTTTTTCACTTTGCAGGCAGAGAGGTCTAATACTGGTTGGAACTTGTCTCAAGAGGTTTTTCCTCCTGAAGAATGTAATTATGAGACAGCTGAGCTCCTCCAGCTTGATTAGACTGCTTTTATCTGATCCATGTTCTTATCATCACCATTTGTCCATGAACCAGACTTCTGTACGCAGGCGAATGTTAGAATGAGCTTTAGTCTTTAATTTTCTCGTGTGTGGTTGTTCTCTTTTCTTTCTCCCAATGCAGTGTCTATGAACCAGATAGAAATGTGTTACGGAGGAAAGAACGAGAAAGAAGAAATCAGGAAACTCAACAGGATGATGGAACCTTTAATTCGAGTTACTCCCTCTTCAGTGAGCCCTACAAGGTAGACAGTTTTCAGTTCATCTCCTCCCCTCACTCCTACCTGGGACTGTGAGAGCAGTCTTAACTAGGAGAACTGACAGCTCAGCCTCAGTTTTCTGCCTGTTTTACTCAGTTACTAAGAATGGCGTCCTCCCCCACAAATCTTGGTGTCTACTTCACACATTTTTATTGACCATTTCCTCATTAAAATGTAACTTTTGTTTAATATTGAGATCTGCTTGCAGAGATTTTTGTCAATAATATAGACCACATCTGCATTGATTTTCAAAGTCAATAACACTTGGTTTGTTTCTAAGGTATTTATTAGGAAACAAATGCTGTTAAAAAAAGGTTGGGCTTGGCCCTCCCTGGTGGCGCAGCAGGTTAAAGCACAGCCCTGAGAAACTAAAGCCACTTCCCCATGAGTTCGATCCCCACCTGCTGGGGAAGTGACCACATGGCACAGCAGACCTCTCCTGACCCGCCCACTGCTTCCCTCAGCAGTGTACTTCGTTGATCTGCCTGTTCTGCTTCCTACTCTGTCTCTGGTGAATCCTCTTACCACCCCTGCACCTCTGGTCTGTACCCCAGCTCTGTAAGCAAATAAATAAATCTTAAAAAAAAAAAAAAAAGGTTGGGCTTCATACTTGACACACATGGATCATACTAGGGTCAGGATACCTGCTACATCCAATAAAAGAGTTGTTGGACTGTCTCTTAATGCCAAAGGCCAGAAAAATAACTATTCTTGCAAAATGAAATATCTTTCAAATTTACCTATATCTTAGGCAGCTTCTTACGTAGCTTAGCCCCATGTTCATTTTAAACTTCTCTGTGACTATTTGGCCTGTCACTCTGGGTTTCTGAAAAAGAATAGTTATGTATTTAGAAATTAGAATTGTACCATTTTGAATCAAATGTGAATTTTCAAGAAAAGCTTCCAGTGGGACTAACAGAAAAAGAAAACAAACTAATCCTGGAAAGAAAAATCTGGACCATTTCATAAAGTTTTAGTATCAGAAAATATTCTACTTACAATCAAGTGCCAAGGATAGAGTCCCTTTATGTACTGGAAGGCAGTGAACAGATTTCTGGTTCTGGGTGATGAAGAGTCTTGATGGACATCTTTACAGATCATGCCAACTTGATCTCAGTTCTCCACTCTCATACTGGATGTAGCAATCCTGGTTTTGTAATTGATGAAGGCACCTCTCTATTATTTCCCATGTTTCTATTGTCTCTAACAATAGTGTGGATGTTGTGTTTTTCTCTCTCCAGACAAACAAAGGGGATGAGCTCTCCAACCGGATCCAGAATACGTTAGGCAATTATGATGAAATGAAAGACTTTTTAACTGATAGATCTAATCAGAGTCATCTCGTTGGCGTTCCCAAACCTGGCCTTCCTCAGGCTTCTGTGAACAAGATCGATGAACATTTTGTTGCAGATTCAAGAGCCCAGACCCAGCCTTCATCTGTCTGTAGCACTACATCTTCTACACCAGCATCTATCCCTGTTCAGCAGAGTAAGAGGGGCGCCATGGGCTGGCAAAAGTCTGGGCATCCACCGTCTGATGGCCAACAGAGAGCAAGTAAGCATGGACACAGGTTCCTTGATTTGCACAAATCTTCTAACCCAAAGAACCATAATAAAAAATCAAATCACTGTGTGTCCAGCCCCTCATCCTCATCTTCCTCTTCCTCTTTTTCTTCTTCCTCCTCTTCTGCTTCTGCTGCTTCTTCCAATTCAGCACAACAGGGCTCTCTCAGGACCTTGCTTGGAGATGGTGTTGGCAGACAGCAACCACGGGCCAAACAAGTGTGCAATGTAGAGGTGGGTCTTCAGACCCAGGAAAGACCATCTGCTATGGCAACCAAGCACAGTGGTGGCGGACACTGTGTTCAAAACTTTCCTCCATCCTTGGCTTCGAAACCCAGCCTGGTCCAGCAGAAACCAACTGCTTATGTGCGGCCAATGGATGGCCAAGATCAGGCTCCTGATGAGTCTCCGAAACTTAAGTCGTCCACGGAAACCAGTGTGCACTGTACATCGTACAGGGGAGTCCCAGCCACCAAGTCAGAGTCCGCCAGAGCCAAAGCCAAGCTTTCCAAGTTCAACATCCCCAAACAAGGAGAGGTGAGTCTTTTTTTTTTTTTAAACCACTTGCAAGCATCTAGTATTAAGTGACTACCTGACAGATGTGATACCACTGTGTGACTTGTTTCATGTGGTAAGAATTACAGCAATCACTAAAGGAGGAAGTTCACATAGATCTCAAATTGATTATAATAGGAATTTTTTAAGTGCTAAGAAATGCCGGTGAGTTCAAGAAGGAATGTCTTCTTCAATACAACATTTCAAGGATTTTTTGTGTGTGTGTGTGGAAAAGTCAGTCAGTGCTGATGGAGATAGTACATATTGGAAATGAAGTTAATTTAAAAGTTAATTTTTAGTATAAGGAGGTTACTTTTTTAAAAAAAAAATTCAAAAACTCAACATTTCTGTCAGTTTTGAAATGGTCCAGGACAAACTTCAGAAAGTAAACTTTATAATGACTCATAAAGGTGTAAAAGATTCTGTGTTGAATATGGTGCACATTCACATATATCATATATATATTATAATACCTGACATTCAGGTTCATTCAGGTTCTTATTCTTTCAACTGAAAAATCTCCTTGTCCTATAAAAATGCTCTTAAGTTCTATGAAAAGAGTGACATCTCTATAATTCAGATTCCTCTGTATAGAATATTAGGATCATAAACAAGAAAGTCATATAATCACAGAGGTAACAAAGAAGCCGTGATAAGTCACTTCAACAGTAAGTCTGGGTGGAAGGTGAAGTTTCGCTTTAGAGAAGCCCCTCTCAAACTATAGTCCAAGCTGATGACAGTTGATAGAGCACATGAGAAGGAAATAGACTGCACATTTTGTTTTGCTGTGATATTAACTTAAAAAAAAATTAAGGCTACAATATCACAGTATATAGAACCTTTTATTTACATATTCTTCTTTAAAGAGTGAATACTAACTAATGTGGCAAAAATACACTTTGTATCTTAATTTGACTTCATAGAAAAATGAAACCAATGATTTGCTATTTCTTATTAGGTTTCTGACAATGCTGAACTTGAACATTTCTGAGCTGTCATCTCAGAAATCACTGCTCACTGATTAGGAGATAACATGAGCCCCTTAGCAGACATATTTGTTCACTCTGAGATGAGTTTGTATAGTTTCTAGTGAGAAAATTAAGTGACAGTAACTTTTGATTTGCTTATGCCTGAAAGTGTTCCTTAGGAATTAATAGAAGCAAAAGGTAATTTCATCTACAGGCATTTGTTTTTCAAAATTTGTAGGGAGTACACACAGATAACCACCTTACAAAATTGTATTCATTTAACCCTTCGGTTTTTGTCATCATCATTAAGTGACCCGTGCTGGCAAAAATAAATATGGCTTGCTTTGAACAGAAATGACTAACTTTGTGTTACAAGGAATTCCTTTGTCATTTTAATTCCACTTGTTAATGTAATTTTTATGTTTTACCAAACAACCCACATTTATTAGATATTTATTTTGGACTCCAATGAATCGATAAAGCCATGGTTAAAAGGAAAGTCTGAGTATTTTTGATAGCCAGTACAGTCATATGCAGGTAACTGTAGTTTTCATTCTGCTTCTGGGTCATCAATAACACGGTCCCTTGAAAATGCCCTTGCAGGAGCTCAGAATAGAAACAGCATATAGTACCAGTGCTTGGTAATCACAGAAAGAGGGAAATGCCTGAGCTGGAGAGTCAGGCCCAGAAATTTAAGAGTTTTTATACAAGAGGTGTTTCATTTCTCTAACATTAGTGACATTGAATGGATCCTTCTGCTCTCTTGCTAGCATTCTATACTGAAAGCTTCACAGGCCAAACACACATGGACAGAAAAGAGACACCAAATGTTTGTAGAATAAAGTTATAATTGGTGGATGCTGTTTGGTCGGGGAGATATGCATTCCTAACTTTAGCAGAAAGCTCTTGCATGTTATGGAAAAGATGGCAATTTGAAACTTATGACACTGTGTTTAGTAAGTCCTCTATCACCAGCAAATGAATCTTAGCATCAGGGTGGTATCTTTCAAGATATTTACTATTTTTCAAACTCAAGGAGTTTTTTGGTTTTGATTTTCATCATAGTACCCTTCTGTATTTATAGGACAGTCCTATAAATGCAGTCATAAGTTCAAAACTGAAGAATTTGGTCACTAATCACATTTTACTTTTGACAAAATATTTGCTTTTATTTTTGGGAAAAGGTAATTCAATTCAATGTGTCAAGCAATTATAGAGATAATGATTGCTTTATTTTACACCTATGGCACTTACATGAATATGTCCTTTTAATAGTAATGGCATTGGTTTCCAATAAGATAGGGAATGTGTGATTTAGGAAAGTTTACAGAGGAAGTGACCTAAAGGGAACTTATATTTCTTGACTCTACTTTTGCAGCATGCTAGCTCTAGAGCAGGTATGACGTGTGAAGAATTTGCAGGCTAAAAGGAAGTATGAGGTAAAAATGACAGATAGTTAAGGGAGGTACAAATATAGCTTTAAGGGGTTCTGTAGGTACATTCCTTGTAAGAAAAACAAATCAATGACTAGGGATAATGTGATCTGAAACATTAAAAAAAATCTAACATGTGATCTCTGCTTCCAAGAAAGTTACATGAATTGAATAATTAGACTCCAGCATTTTGCTTTTCATTTGCCATTGCTTTCAGAGATTCCTAACTAAATTTAAAATTGGCCTTCCAGTCCTAGGAAAATTCCTTCACCATTATAATCCCTGTAGTACAAAAAAACATTCTCTGCTATTTTAAAAAATTGAGAATTTGTGAATTTCTTTGGCCTGATTTTATACTTCATATTCCTCATTCTTTCCTTACAACATCTGCACTCTATCTGCTGCCATGGCAAATTATTTGTTATAATTCTTTAGTCTTCAATAATAGGTAATTAGTGTAGAAAAATTCAGTGCAATTTGATGTGGATGTTAAAGAGCTCAAGGGAATTTCACAACTGATACACCTGCCTGTTGGCTGGTTTTTCCCAGCTCAGTTTTGTATTTAATGAAAAACATATTTTTGTTGTTATAGCTAAGTCTTTTATTCTTGAAGCCACTACTCATTAAGTGAGCCTTCTCTGGAGTACCACTTGCAAGGATGGTTACTGTTAGGTGAGAGACAAGGGACTTAGCAAATGAAGGACACATGCATTCTAGAACATTGGGTTCTAGGGCAGGGCACACTAAATCCTAAAATGATGAAGTGAATTGCTTTATTTGCTGTACACACAAAAAAAACAAAAATTACTGTTTTGTTCTTTTGATCCAGAATCCCCACATTGGGGGCTGCTAACCTAGTGGGGAAGATACAGATTTTTGTGGAAGCTAGCTTTGTGCTATCTTGGGGTTCCTTTTCATAAAAAAGAATAGGAAAATATTGTGCACTAGTAATTTTTACAGAATCATACAATATATTAACACATTTCTATGATTCCTGGTTGGGCTTGGAGGAGCCCCTGCTCAAGAGGTCTTGGAACCTAAGAATCATTAGCTTCAAGTGTAAGTCTTTGACCTGTGACATGCTATTTAATAATTTCAGATTGAAAAAGTGCTTCATATTAACCTCAAATTTTGTGGAATTTAAACATATATGATTGCTACAGTTAGTCACAAATGGCAAGGTCCATCTTTTTCAGAGTTGAATAGTATTCCATTGTCTATATTAACCATGTTTATCCATTCATCTGTCATTGGGCACTAAGGTTGTTTCCTTGGTTGTTGTATATAGTGCTGCAGTGAACCTAGCAGCACATATATCTCTCTGAAGTAGTGTTTATTTTTTATTTTTTATTTTTCAGATAGATAGCCGGGAATGGAATTATTAGCTCATGTGGCAGATCTATTTTTGATATTGTAAGAAACCCCCATAGTGCCTGGAAGAGTTTATATTCTGACCAGTAGTGTATATAGGTTTCTTTTCTCCATGTCTTCACCAGTGATTGTTTCTGGTCTTGATTTGGTTCATTTTCTTGGGTGTGAGGTGGTATCTCCTTGTTTCCATATGTATTTCACTGGTAATAAGTAATAATTAGTATTTTTGTTATGCCTGTTGACCCTCTGTATCTTTCTTTGGAGATACATTTGAAGAGGAATGACCATATACCTCCATATCATACACACTGTTAATTTTTTTTAAGTTGAAGCAACAAATTATAATTAAAGATGTACTTTATAAGCTAGGTGATAGAAGTAAAACAGAAACAGGGCAGTACATTAATAAAGCTATATATTTCCATTGAGGGAAAATAGAAGTCTCACCGGCTATGAAATTAATTTGTTTAGCATGTTACAGCTTCAGTAGTTTCTATATGCTGTTAATTTAATGAATAGTGATAATTTGAATCTGTTCTTACAGAGTATCTGATGGCTAGAAATAGAATGCATTTGAAAAGTTAAAAGGGAGGAAAGGAATCCTGTGGCTGGTGCCCTTATCTTAGTTATTGAGAAGGAAAGAGACAGCTGAATTTGAATATAAATTAATGGACTTTATCTTCAGAATTTTAATAGTTGTTAATTCATCCAGAAGAACACAGTAACCATTTTGGTCAACAGAATTTTATTAGTTAAAATAAGCAATTAAATCATTGATAAATCATAGCATTTTCAGGACAGGTGTTTAAAAAACACCATTTATACCATAAGTAAAAGCAAAAAGATAAAGCACCATGTTTCTCATAAAATAGCTTCCTAATAAAAACAATCAACTGATTTTTTTTTTAAGTTCACAGAAGACAAATGATGTAGGTTTCCTATTTCCTGTCACTCTTAGTTACCTTTGTATGAAAATGGATGTCTCCCTAATTAAAGTCTGTAGCAGCCTGTTGGACAAAACAGGCATCTGTGGAGCAATGTGTACATTACATATTCATGTCAATCTCCATTTCTTAATTACACTTGAGGTGTGTAACTTTTTTTTAATCGAAGTGTCTATGTGATTGAGCATTAGTGAAGTAGGCTGTGAGGTCGGCAGAGACTCAGTTTCTTCATCCTCCCCATCCTCATCTCCTCCTTTCCCTGTCACTCACTGCAGACAGAGGCCCTGTTCTGCAGGGCAGGGAGGCTTAGTGACAGCACAGATGGCTGAGCTCTGCACTTCCTCCTCTTCACACAATGCACATCCTCCCTTCTCTTGGCAAGGACTTGAGGAACTTGCACTGTGCAGACTTGGAAGAGGGAAGTCTTGCAGCTTTGATCTCAGATGCTGGATGAAAGCACTTGTTTTTCATATTATACCTTGGTCATTCTGAAGGTCATAATGAAGGCTGGCAAGTGGAAATATTTCCATATTTTGGGGCACTTTTATGTTTAGCCATTGGGGCCCTATATGGTAAGGCACTTAATCATTTAAAAATAACTTCACTTTCTATAACCTTTTATTGAAAAAATTGAAGAAAGCATATTAAAATGAATCCCAATGGAGAAAGGAACTGGAGTCTTTTTCCATCCTTTTATTCTTTGAGCTCATTAAAATTTATATTATAAAGTCAAGTTTTGTAGTTGTAAGGGTGGGAAACTACTCCTTATGATGGAGGCATTACAGGCAGGACCCAGAGGGAGGTTATTAGCAATCCACACTTTATTTTCCTTGTATATATTTTTTCTATTCTCATAAAACTTCTTCTCCCGGAAAACATCTGGACAGATTACGGGGCTGTTTTCCTTTAAAATGCAACCTTATGTGTATGTTGACTCCCAACCTGAGGCTGATCAAGAGTCAGAGGCCTCTGTATATGGAATCACTTCAAAAGATGAAGTGTAACCAGCATCTCTCCCTCCTGAAAATACGCCAGTGTCCCTTTATATGGCCCAGTGAGAAAAACTTCTTTTGTATTTCATTTTATATTGTTCAGGAGTCATGTGTAAGCTTTCAGATACACAGGTATACAAGCAAGACTAGAACACAGTGGGATAATCACAACTCTGCAGTCCAACCAGGACAAGGTTCGTATCCTGGCTTGGCCACTTGTTAGCCATGTAATCTGGAACAGGTTCTGTAGTTTAACTTCACTGGGCTTCAGTTTCCTTATGTATGAAGTAGATAAAATCATAATATATCGTGTGGAAAGGCAGAGTTACTGGGGGAATGAATAATATTCTTAACAGTGATAATAAACACACTGTAAATATTTGTCATATAGTAGAAATGCCTCAAATAAAAACAAACAATATTAAAATGGATATTGAAAGAGGGTGTGTGTGTGACAGAGAGAAATGAGAGTAGAAAGAAAAATGAAATTATGAAAGCTGTCTGTATATATTAGACTACCTAAAGTTTTGAAGATTGAAATTATACTGGATTAATATAACAAAGCATGATTGTCCCTTATTAAATATTTAACCCTCTTCTGAGATTTATTATCTCATTTGGGATTGAGTTTTCTTTCTTCCACTGTAATTTGGTTTTCAGAGCTCTCTTTGGTGGAGTATATTACATTTGAGCTTTGTTTCTTGTTAAATAAAATAAAAAATCAACAAGAATTGAACTGAGGAAAAAAATGTTAAAATTTTTAAGTAGTCAGCATTTAGAATGATGTATTGAAATAGATGTCTTTGAAGCCACAAAGTATTAAGTAGCTTGTTTAATTGGGCTGAAATGTGCAGTCACGTATCCACATGATTAATTGGTATTAGCAATACTTTTATAGTAGATGAAAGTGGTCTTCCCCTGCTGTGATTTACAAATTACCCTCAGTACTTATATATGCACCAAGCAGCCTGTTGACCATCCCTGGTCATTGTAGTTTTGGGTTTTGACCAAAGATCAGACTTTAGGACCAACAGAATCTTTCAGAAGTATATTGACCAGGGACTATTTCTCTGCAGTATGTGGGGGAGTGTGCTCTCCATAGCTAGACTGGCTGGGCTGGTCTTGAACTCCATGTGCTAGTCAGATGATGATGGGTCTCCATGGCTTTGTGACGTGGCACTGTGATTATATCTTTGCTAGTTTGCTGGGGCTGCTGTAACGAAGTATCACAAAATGATTGACTTACAACAACAGAAATATATTGTCTCCTGATTCTGGAAGTTAGAAGACTGTGGTTAAGGCGCTTGCAGTCTGGCTTCCTTTTAAGGACCAGAAGGGAGAATCTATCTTAGATCTTCTTCCTTGGCTAATCGAGAGGCATCTTCTCCCTGTGTCTGTCCCTTGTCTCCCTTCTGTTTGTCTGCTTATCCACATTTCTCTTTCTTAGTTTAGGACACATCCTAATGATATACTTTTAACTTGGTTGCCTTTATAAAGAACGTACCTCCGTTGGAAATTTAGACTTGTGAGGGACACATTCAATTTAACAGTGCTTATTGATACTTTGACTTTTTAATAAGGACTCAATACTGATTGGTTCATGGAAAACACTCAAATCTCTAATAATAATCACTCATTTTATTTAAGTAGCTGTTTGCTTTACCTTCTAATGGTAAATGGTTTGATAGGCACTAGATGGACTTCACTAGAATGTGAGTGTCACAAAAACAAGGACTTCTGTTGTTTTATGGCTTTGTGTGGTTGTTGTTCTAGCTGCTTTGCCTGTAGTTTGTGCTCAATAGATATTTGTTAGATTAGTTAAGTAACTTATGTATATGGATGAAAGAAGTCATTCCGGCCACCCAATGACCTTCTGTCCTTGGAGCCTCAGTGATTTCTGCCAAACCTTTTATGGGAAAAGAGGAGCCAAACACTTCCAACATATAATTTATAGCTGCTGTTACAAAGAGAAATGGGAACCATATTTACCAAAGTATGTAAACATAGCCCATGTAAAATAAACCATAGAGCTATACGCTGGCTTCAGAAACAAAATACAAGCATGCAATGGCTTTGACAAGGATGTCTGTGCTCTGCCTCTTTTTTTTTTTTTTTGTTCTGTTTGAGTTTCATGAGCAGAAGCCCTGGCTTGGGGGCATTGTGCTTTGTGCTTTGAGTGCCCTGCAAGCTGGTGCCCTCTCCCTGGCCACAGGATGTGTTTGTGCACTGTAGCAAAGGATGTGGCTGTGTGGAAGGTGATGGCGGAGAGAGGGTTGGAAAGGGAGAAACTGTATTTTAGAACTTTGTCATTTGAAATTAATTTTAATAGAATTAAAATAGCCAAGCATACCTGGAGTTCTCAGAGATACCCTTTGGTTCCCAGAATGTTTCTTGGCTCTTTTTCTCTCCATGTCATTTCATGCTTCATTGATTCTGTTTCTGTCAAGACTCCTATTTAAGTTATTTATGGTAATGCATTGTTTCATAATTTATGCAAGCATAATTCACATTTTTTCTCCAGAGCTCTGTTTGTTTTCTTACAGACATTTCCTTTAGAAATATTGCTGCTTATGTAGCATTTGGGACCACATAGCCATTGGCATGTTTTTAATCCCGAGTAACTGGTTGATTCCTTATCTGTTTAACAGAAAGCTAAGCAGTGGAAAGTAAAACAAATGTGCATTCAGCTATTTTTTTACAAATCTTGAAAACCAGTATACATCAGTCACTTTCTTCTCTAATTTTTACATTTCTTGAAACTTTTACAGAGAGTATTGATGACAGGAGTTTTCCTCCAAACTCTGTGGGATGTTTGACTCCTCTCTGTGACATTCTTAGCCATTTTCATTTTTTTCTACACTCAAACTCCATAGCTAAGAGGGAACTTACAGTTCCTGGGTTTATCTTCTGTAATATTGTGATTTATATGATTTATATTACAATATTAAGTCTATTTATACAATATTTGGCCTTAGTCCATAGTTTCTAGTTCACAGCTCTCAAAAGCTTTGTAATTGCCTGTGTAGTAAAGGTGTTTCCTGTGTGTCAATAAAATTAATTTTGAGGAAACACCTGAGAGCAGGGTGTTGGGTGGGTGGGTGGGTGGTGCTGGTTGCCAGGGAAACCAACTCAAAATACCTGATTTTCTGGGCGTGGAAAGTAGCTGGAGGTTGTTTAATAATAATGGCCAAAGAATGAATAAGTTGTGTCTTTGTCATGAAGCTTTTATAGACGCTTCCAAAAAGAAGGGCTTCAGAAAAGAAGGGCTTCAGAGAGTTTCTGGGTTGGTGAACACATGAATATTTGGGGAGAATGGCAGGACTGAAGAAGGCATGGAAGCTCTGTACCTTTTCTCCATACCTTGCCCTATGCTTTTCCATCTAGCTGTTTGAGTTTTGTCTTTTTAATGACTGGGTGCTAGTAAACCAGCTTTCTGAGTTCTGTAGCCATTCTAGCAAATAAATAGAACCTGAGTAACAGGATCCTAGGAACTTCTGATTTCTAACCCATCAGAAGCACAGGCAATAACCTGGGTGTGCAATTGGCCTCTAAAATGAAGGGCTGACTGGGGAGACTGAATACTTATGGGATTTAACACTACTTCACGGTAGAAAGTGTCAGAATTGTTTGTTGGTGTGGGAATGCCTTCACATACTCATTGGAACGAGTAGGCAATTCCTCCAGCTTATTGAATAACTTCTGTTAATTGGAGAAATTAAATTTTGTATCTTTTAATCTTTCTTTGTAATTATGATTATAAGGGTATTTCCATAGATAAACTAAAGACCTATATTTAACTTATCAAACTATATAGTAATTAGATAAAAAATTATTGATCTTGAATTTCTGATACAAGGTAAAGCTTTACTTATTTTTTAAAATAGGCAAATTATTTATCTTTCGCTTATAATTTCAGTAAGAAAAAAGGTAAGTATTCTATCTTGATGGGTTCATCATGTAGATATGGATCTTATAGTACAGTTTCTTATGGTCTTGGATACTTTAAATTCATACATCCTTTCCTTTCTCAGAATTAGCATAAAATTCTACCACTTTATGCATGGCTCAAAACGTCAGTTGAATTTCTTTATAATTTCTACAGTGTCAATGTGCATTATGATGACATATTGTTATTTACATTTTTCTGTCTGATTTCAAATATTTTGCAAGCGTATTGAAGACAGGAACCTATTCCCATTATCTTTTGAAACAATTTTCTACATAGAGTGCTGCTAAGTCTAGTCCTGAAACATTTTCTCCCTGCGTTCTGGATATTGAGTTAGAATATAGAAAGATAAACTACGTTAGCTGGTTAGAATAATGTTAGGTGGAACAATGATGAAATGAAAGAATAAAGATTAGAAGGAAGTTCAGTTGTATATAGTATGACCCAAGTTTTATACTCCATCTCTTTGCAGACCTCTTGCTATTTTCTAAGCATGTCATTCTCTTTCATACTTTCTCTTTTTGCTTATGTACAAAATACTGTATTTTCCTGGTACCTGCCAAATTCTTTCTTCAGGGCCAGTTCCTTCTGTAAAAATAATTTAGTATTAATGATATTTGAATATTTTTATATTTGTTTTCAATTTTATTCTTGTTATTTTTCTGTAAAATACTTTTTGTTTATATTTATAAGTTACACATTCCGTGAATATGAAAATGAAGAAAAAATGAAGTTTTAAAGTAAACTTAGATTCCACTATGCAGAAAAGAAACCACAGATAAAAGATGAAATTTGTTGCAGATAACATTACCTTTTCCCCTCATCTTTTGCTCTTTATATTTCTTTAATTTTATCAGATTTGAGCCTCTCTTGAACTATGATGTATTTTAATATGTTCCTCTTGTTAACTTCTTATAGATAATTTGCTTTTTATGCTTAAATACATAAAGCATTCTTTAAATTTCTGCATCTTAGCCAATATCTCAGTATTAAGTATTTCCTGAAACATGGAGAATCTCTCAAGATTAGTTCATTCTTCTAGTTCAGGGAATTAAATGTTTACATGTATTACTTTTGATTTCACTCTTAAAGCAACTATGCATGTATTGACTCATTTTGTCTTCCTTTCATATTAGTTCCTTTCCAGTTACTAAGCTTTTCTATATGTCATTGACTCAGTGACTGTTTCTTACAGTTTCATACATGATAGCACACTTTTTAAAAAATAGTACCAGTGATATACTTGTCATTCTATAAAATAATGTATATTAACTCATATTTTATTAATTACAAGAATATTGTCATAATTAAGGATTGTATTTTTCATGAAAAAGTTAGAAATTAGACTTTCACTATGCTGCTGTTAAAATTTTGCTTTTTCCTTTTAATGGGCATTTTCCAGTCCCAAAATCCTCAAAGAAAAGCATTTCTTCTATATATTGACTAGAGCATGGTGCTACTTTATGTGATAGATTCTAAAAACAGTGGCTTAGAAGAAAAACAAGAGTTGATTTTTCTTTCATTGTAAATCTTTTCATCATAAATCTGAATTATAATTCCTGTACTTAAAAAAGTTTCAACTTGCAAGGAGCACAAACCATTTTCTTTCATATCCAGGTCACCTGGTGATCTTAGCTTTAAAGCAGCCTGGGAAATACATCCAACCTTTAGACTGGGTCACCAGTTTTATTATTATGAAAGGAGACATGAGTGGGTATTGGGGAAAACAAGCCCTATTGTAGTAAGTGGTTGCTTGTTTAAGGGTTTAATCTCTCAAGATTTTCAATCTCCCATTGTCCAACTCTAATCTGTAATAGATGCTCTCTATATTTTTTTGCTGAATTGTTTTTGAATTAGCTGTCATAATTTTTGTACTTTTGAAAAATGATATCTATAATTCATAAAGTGCTTTAGAACATTATAGAAATTTTTGACAATCAGAAAATGTTATTCTATAACATTTATAATGTTATAATGTTATTCTAGCTTGATAATTATTCTTAAAATCAATTATAGCTAAAAAGTATACCAATTTGAATGCAGTAAGAATAAATAATAGCCAGAAATATAGGCTCTTCTTAATATGAAAATGTCTTCTGATAAGTGGACTCCTATCTAAATTCATGAGTTCTTTTATGACATTTGGGTTAAGCCTGAAATGGATTAATCTCTTTCTGATAAAGTTTCATAAGCTGTGATTTCTCTGGTGACCACATTTAATTAGATATTAAATAAACTGCTTATCTTTACACCAACAGGTCTTATGACTACATTTTTTTCCTGAGCTGTATTTCACAGATTAAGAGCTATCAAAAGCAAAAAACAAACCATAATATCTCCAGATTAGAAATTAAAGCATGCCTTTAAATTTTTTGAATGAAAAAATTTTAAGCTTAAATTTAAAGAACAAAGATAGATAAGATAGTTTAAAAATATTTACTTGGCTTTTCCAAGTAATGCTATTTCCCCTAGAAGTTGACTAGGCTTCTTTTAACTGGAAAAATGTACAAAAGCTGAAACATTTTGTAATAAGGTTTTAATTAAAAACTTGATTTTTTTTTTTAATACTGTATATCCCAGTAAGATTCTCCCACTTCAATATAATGACATTCTGACTGGGCACCACCACCACCCCTCCCTACGAAGGGCTAGAATGGAAGGGGAAGACTAGCAGGCCTTGTAAATGTTGAACAGCAAAGGTTAATTTAATCTGCTGTTTCAGCAAATGAGGCACTGCTGAGATGAGTCTGGATACACCAACTGACCTTTTGTGCATAGCAGAGTAAAATTTCTAAAGAGTGCAGTACCAAGATCCAAAACAAAAGGAAACGCAACAGCATGCATAAAGTTTGTTAAGGCTCTATTTTTCTTCTCAGCATTATTTTATTTTCCTGTGAAATTTTTAAAAGTGACTCTTTTGCTCCGCAGATATTTCTTTCACTTCTTCAGATTGGAAATGAAATGATTTTTACCTTTTTTCCTGTTAATTCCTTTTCCTTACAGAGCTAAACTTCAAGAATATATGGGGATGAGTGAGATAGGTGACTAGGCTAACTCGTTCTGAGGAAAAAAAGCACTTAAAATTTAATTGTACTGCAGGTAAACACAAAAGGTCGATAATGGGTTTATTTACAGAAGGAGAAAGGAAAAGGAACAACACAGGGAAAGAGAGAGAGAGATATAAGGTAACTAGAACATCCTACCAGCTCAACTGACTTGAAACTCCAGTAACACACTGATAGCCACCAGCCTCACGGTCCCAAAAGCGCCATTGCCCTAAGAGAGGGAGCCATTGGGCGAGGGCGAGCCCTTGAAATGGTCCCCTGTTTATCCCCCAAAGTCCCAGAATGCCTGCTTAGCCCCCACCCTTGGGTCCTCCTAGTTCTCTCCTTGTTACTGCTTTTATAAAGGTTGGATTCAGTTGGGGTTATTGAAGTTCCTAGATCAGGTTTCTTACATGCTTCTCAGATTGGTATCTTCCGGACCTTGGTAATTAAACAACATTCAAACTACCATTTCCTTTCCCAACTGCTTTCTGGGTGTTTTCATTCTAATAACTTAAACTCAGATTGACTATATTCTTACTGGAACTTGACATCCTGGAATCATCTTAAACTATTCTTTTTCCAGACCATGTCTTCTTGATAACTCTTTGAAAATCTCATATTCTTCCAAACCTTAGTGCAACTTGAACTATTTCTCTTTCATACTAGCTTTTCCGTGTTCATCTAGTCAGCTTCACTCTGGTAAAATCTGTGCAGCACTATCTCAGTTTCACATCTTTTCCAAACCAAACCATTCCCTACTAATAGGCAAGCTCCCCATTCCCTGCAGGATAGAGAACAAGCCCTTTATGGTCAAATGTAAGTTGTTTAAAGATCATTTAACTTATAAAACTGTTTAAAAAATTTAAATTATAGCAAAAAATACTTAGCATATAATTTACCATCTTAACAATTTTAAGTGAACTGTTCAGTAGTGTTGTGTAAGGTTGTTGTACAACAGATTTCTTAAAATTTTTGAGGGCTTTTGTTCCTCCACCACTGAAGAGAATTGTAACTCCTGTTTGTCTAACACAGATTCTCAGGTAACTTATGCTGAAGTGTTTAAGGACTTCATAAAGCCAGGCAGTTGAAGCATTATATGCAACTAAGTGGCAGCTATTAGGATATTCCTTGTGCACAGTTATGATCATGCTGCTCTTTCTCCCTTTCACTGACACCTGCTACATTAGCAAGAACTGTGTCTCACTCTTCTTAGGCACTTGGGAGTTATTTGTTGAGTGACTATGAATGATAAGACCATTGTTAATATAGGATGTTGTGCTTCTTGACTCCTAAGACATATAGGCTAACTCCATGATGTTCCAATGAAACACAATTCAGCTACATCAAGAAAATATAGGGGTATTGTTAATACTTTGCTAGCAATTAAAACTAAGATGTGATGACAACAAAATTCTTTGCTAATATTTAATGATCTTATGCAAATAAATTATTTTATTTGTGTTCCCAAATGTCTTAGAAACAAGTAAGTGGAAGAAAGCGTTGTATTTTTAACCTTATAATATGGTAGCATTAAAACATAGTTTTGCTTAAAATCTGCAGATAGAAAGGGTTCCCAGGATTCTTTCCAGACCTGAGCCTCTGACTTTTTCTTTTTGAAGTCTTTATTGGACTAATTGCAACCGTGACTAATTAGCTACAAGATTTTGGTCAATTATCTTAACTATGTCCACACATACTTTGATTCCTTTATATTATGTACCAATAACCAATAATAAGAGTAAAATAAATAACATTGCTGGACTCAACACTGTATTTCTGTTCTGGATAATGTAAAAAGAGTGCCTTCAAGGTCACAAAAAATCCTGAAAGTGACAGTATAAAAAAAGTAACATGTCCATAAAGCTGATTCATTAATGTTGCATTTTATATGTTAAGTACTTGCGTTCTGGATCTTTGTGTTTTCACTATACCCGTTTTCCCAGAGACACTTTACCTGTTCCAAAGAGTTCATATCATTCATATGATTACAATGTGTGTGTCTAGTCTGAACTTTTCTTCTAATTTGAAAAAGGCATATTTCTGGGTTTGTTTTGTTTTGATATGCTCAGATGGACGTTTTTGTGTATATCTGATACTTAAATGATTAGCACTGATCTTATAGAGCAGACTTCTGTTCTGAAAATCTGTTAATTAAAGAAGAACCTTCTGGGTAACTAATCAAAAAACTTTGAAATAATTCTTATTTCCTGTGTTTCTGTCATTCTACCTTTACTCTATTATTTCCTTTTAAATTTGTCTAAGAGTTTCTCTTGAGTGGTATTCTTTATTCCTGTTGTTTCATCATCCTTGGAATTCTTGCCATTAATATTTTACAAGCTTAATTCAACACCTATATCACCACCAGACATGTACTGCTAAAAATACTTTTTCTAATGAAAAGTAAAAATGAGAAGATAAATTTGATCATATTATATTCTGCTCCAAGAGCTCCTTTTATTCCCCCACTTTTTTAGAGTCTTTTTCTTATCCTCTTATATGTGTTCTGCAGAACATTAGTTTTGAGGGATGTCAGTGCTTCTGTTAAAATGGTGTTCAAATTAAACTGGTTTTTATTGCCTAATTTCTTAGCTTTGTGGTATTTATGAATATCTGGAAGGAGGCGATAAGACTAACACTTTCCAAACTTGACCACAAAATACATTTTTTTTTTGCAAAGTGACTTCTGAAATTAGTATTCTAACGTAAAATATACTAATTTGGAAGATGAAAAAATTCTAGATACTTGGATCTGTAT
Organism: Condylura cristata; assembly: GCF_000260355.1. Taxonomy (NCBI): domain Eukaryota; kingdom Metazoa; phylum Chordata; class Mammalia; order Eulipotyphla; family Talpidae; genus Condylura; species Condylura cristata. The sequence goes on along the minus strand of NW_004567121.1, from coordinate 4,650,115 downwards.
CTAGCATAAGGGGCTCTTGATAAAATCCCACCCACCCACCACCATATATTGACTGCCTATCCATCCATCCATCCTGTTTTGTTTTCATTCACATCTCATAGTTACCTCTTTTATTAATCTGAGACACCCTAACCAGATTGGCACCCTGTTTTACTAAGCTTTCTATTTTGGGCATTGAATACAGTTCTTAACATTGGGTGTTTACCAAATTAATGTTGAATTAAATGAAAACGTCTTTATAAAATCTCAACAAGTTTCATAATGCTTTATAAACAAACATCCTATGTTTTGGATTATTATTATTCAATAATAAGTAATATACTTAATAGCTTATCCTGGGCCCTCCCTGGTGGCGCAGTGGGTTAAAGCACTGCAGTAAGAAGCTTAAGCCAATTCTGCATGAGTTCGATCCCCACCTGCCCTGGAGGAGATCCACATGGCTAGGCAGACCTCTCCTGACCCGACCGCTGCTCCCCTCAGGAGTGTACTTCGTCGATCTGCATGTTCTGCTCCCCACTCTATCTCTGGTGAATCCTCTCACCCTCCGCCTCTCTGGCCTGTACCCCAGTTCTGTATGAATAAATAAATAAATCTTTAAAAAATAAAAATAAAAAATAGCTTATCCTGTCAGAATTCTGGCTGGACTTCTTTGATACCAGAGAAAACATTGATACCAGAGAAAACATTCTTTTTTAAGTGTGGGTAGTAGAAGAGTAAACTCATGGATTAAAACTTCCTTAGGGATGGCAGATGATCTGTAGAGAAGTCTACATTTGATGAATAGGAATTTGAAATAATACAATTTCTCTTAGGATTTAATTATAGTTTCCTTAATTCTGGCAACAAAAGAGTTCTTTAAAACATGTCATAGGCTAGTAAACAAAAGTCTAAGTAACATTGCTTATTCCAGCTAATATTGAGAATATGTTAAAATTAGCCCTGCATAACCAGGATAATGTTAGATTGACACACCAGCTCCAGGTATGTCCACCTATTTGTGGAACATTGTATGGGAAAGGGAAACCTGATATTGAGCTATTTCAATTCATTCAACACACAGACTTCTGGAGGGTTTCACTGAAGGCACAAGTTTTCTAGGGCTTTCACTTACATATGTCTTCCCCAAATAGATAATTACAGACTATGAACATTTTCTGTGTCCCTTCCTTTTGGGGTTTACTACTTTAACATTATTTACTGTGTAGAATCAAGCTATCAGAAGAGAATTCAGCCTTTGTGACAGTGTTGAAATAGATTAGCAAATAGAAAAGAGAGGTCAGAGAGACCATCCTTTTAGGGCTAAAAAAACTCTTTATGCCTTTGACCCCTAGTTCATGCACTGATGGTTACCATTTGAGAATGCAGCTGGGAAGCCACTTAAAACAGAGTGTGTGATTATGTCTATAAAGATCAGTTTGTTTGTTCAGCAAAGACTTAACTGGAATGAGTATATAGGAAACACTACCCTTATCATTGACAACCATTACTTGTTTCGTCAATTTGTTCTTCAGGTATTCTAGTGCCTTATTACTTATCTACAGTGTTTTTACAACTTTAAAAAGTATAATTCTGAATAAAAACTCTACCATGATTTAACCTACCATTTGAACACTGTTGAGTTACATGTCGAATATTTTGGTGGAGGTAGTATTTTAAATACTCACACTCTTAGAAAATAGTTTGGTCAACTTGAGTAGGCTTTATCTTGCATTATCTACCCTTTTTATTAACACACATCTGCATATTGTTACAAGGATTATTGTTCCCTAGGTAAAAACAGCATAGCAATGTGCCATTTAAAAAATGTGCTTAGAAGCATATTTGTTGAAAATAACATGTTGAAACTGCTTCTTTGCTTTACTTTATTACAATGATAATGAAACACACAATAAAAATTTACATTCACACCTTTTGGGAGGATAATCAATTTAATATATTAGGCAAGAAACTATCTTAGAATATTATGCTATTAATTTAAGCTAAAACATTTAGCCATTTTAGTCATTAAAAATATGATTTGATGAATATTGTTACTAAGGATGTGATTATATAACCGTATAGGGGAGTTAGTGACTGCTTAAGTGATTGAGTCAGTTGAAGAGGTTGTACTTAAAGTTAGTAATAAGCAGGTGCCTATGGTTGGCATTGAGGATAGTCACATGTAGTCTGTGCCTTGCCTATCTTTTCAATTTATTTTTTAACTTCTTTGGAAATTCAATTTATTCATAGAAAGGTGACTCTGAATAGACAGCTCAAATTTTAAATTGAACACATCTGTGTAGCCATCGCCCAGAGTAAAAAGGGAACAACCCCAGCCCACTCCCAGAATTCTACTACCCACCTGAGGGTGACCACTGTCAACTGCTTCGAAAAGCAGAATTACATGAGCTCATTTTTATACTTTGTTATTAATTTCTTTTGTTCAGAATTTTGTTTGTGAGATTAATCTACATTGTGTGAAGTGTAGATTTCTCATTGCAGTGGAATGACATTTCATTAATTTGTCCTTATGTATCCGTTTTTTTTATTATAATTTTACCTTTTCATTACTTTTATTTCTCTGATTTAACTGCACACCAATTTACCTTTAAAAGGTCAAATGCTATTCCTTTTACTGCATGTGCCATGCAATCTTTTAAAACATGGATAAATGAGGCAGCCATAAATTTAGCAAATTTTATGAGTAAAAGAAACTGGTAGCACATTTTCATTATTTGAAAGAGGTCATGTCCATGGCAGTCCATTGCAATTCTGAATATGTAAAAAGAAAGTGAATTTGGTAGAATGCCAAAATAAATTTAGTTGCAAGATGATGACAGAAATATAGTTGTACTTAGGGCTTGAGCATTGCCTTGTACTTTATCATTGACTGGATTTTTTTCAGAGGATATTTTAAAGCAAGAAAGGTAAATTTAGTTTGGTTACTCTGTACAAAATTTCCAGTATGGAAATGCCTCACATCTGTGTATTTGTTTTGCTACAGACACAACCAGCAAGAGTTTAGTGATGAAATCTGTTCTTAATTATGAGAGCAGCTGTTGGAGTGGTAGCCATTTTTTTTTTCCTCCTGATGTGAAGTTGCCTGATTTACTCATTTTTGCCTGCATTTTTCAGGATTGCTAGTGCAGAAAAGGGCCCCTTTGTGAGAGGTTGCAATTTGTTTTCTGTATGAAAGCCAGTGCAAATGGACTAAATCTGCACAGCAGGGTGGTTTTATCTGTCCTTCTCTTGCACTGCAAGCTGTCCTACCTCTGCTCAGCACCAGAGACCTATAAAACCACCCAACAAATGAGGAGGCTGTTAAGTGTTCTGGCAAGAATCTCAGGCAGCAAGCAGCTCATGTGAATTAACTAGGTCCTTCTGATGGGGTGGGGGGTGGCAGAATTGGAAGAATACAGAACTGAAACAGATGGTATTAACGTACTATTTTGTTTTTAGTTTTGTAGATTTATTAACATACCTCTCTCCATTTCTATTCTGATATTTTTACATCTACAGTGTGATAGCATATTTATGACCTTGTAGGTTACCAAAACAAAGCAAAAAAATACTTAGGTGACTTTCCAGGTTCTTTCTTTCTTTTTTTTTTTTTTTAAAGATTTTATTTGTGCATACAGAACTGGGTTACAGGCCAGAGGTTCAGGGGCGGTGAGAGGCAGAGACAGAGCGGGGAACAGAACAGGCAGATCAATGAAGTACACTGCTGAGGGGAGCAGTGGGCGGCTCAGGAGAGGTCTGCCACGCCATGTGGTCACGTCCGGGGCAGGCGGGAATCGAACTCATGAGGAAGCGGCTTTAGATTCTCAGTGCTGTGCTTTAACCCGCTGCGCCACCAGGGAGGGCCTCCAGGTTATTTCTTAAGCAGTCTTTACCACATCACTGAAAAGGAACTATGTTTTCTCTAGATCTTTCACAACATTAAAATAAAAACTTTGGATGAAGTGGACAGAAAGCTGAGTGAAGAACATCTATTGTCATCAAAGTTTTACTTAGGGCTTAATTTAAAGCTTCTTAGATTGCCTTTTTGTATCTGGAAATCAATGAATTGTTTTGTTGAAAGTGATTGATACTCATATCAATCTTAAATTCATGTGTATTGTTCAATTGTCCACTTTCCATATTATTTCAAACCTAGCCACAATACCCTTAACTCTTGAAGCTTGATGTTTTTAATATTAAAGGAAACCTACATTACATTGTAAAATTGAAAAATAAAAGAAAAAACCAAAAGTGCGAAACAAGCTTTCACAAAGTGGAAGGAACGTTTATATTTTATTTTGGCTTATTTTATGTAAAAGAGGAAAGAACATTTCTTTCTCATGCTTGAAAGCTAGGGTTTTATAAGCTTTGTGAAGTGGATTTCTTCTGAAATTAGTGAAATTAAAACTAATGTTGTTTAGATTAATTTTTCTGCTCTGCTGGCATTTTCTGGAGCCATGTAGTAACTATTGCAAAACCTTTGGAGTACTCAGTACTATAAACCTTCTGAAAACTGTTTGTTTGGTAGCATTATTCTCTTTCTTATTTTAATTAAATGCAGACCAATCATCTGAATAATGCAGCCTATTAAATCCTCTTTTTCTCAAAAAATTCTGGGGAAAGGGAACTTCCCTCACCTGAGTCATCCAGAAATTATGTTTTTGTTTTGTGGCCTTATTGAAGTCAATAGAAAGCTCTGGTCCTATGGCCCCTTAGTCTCTCCCCTCAGCTGGCAACACAACCTTCTTGAAGGTCAAGTCACTGCCTGGTTAGCAGAGATGTTCTGAAGCATTTGATGCTGTTTCAGGATATAGCACTGACATTCACAGTGAAAGTAATAACATAGACATTTCAAATAATTCACAAGTGAGCCACAAAAAATGAATTGTGGCATCTTGATCAAGCTGTGTGGGGGTCTTCCTTTACATAATGGTTGAAAGTTGTAAACCATTCAAGCCAGAATGGACAAGATAAAGGAGTTGGCTCCCTTCAGTCCTGCTTCCTCTGTCATTGGGCCAAGATGATGACTGATAGCTTGTTCAAGGAACACTGAATTTATCTCACACTGTACTAAATTCTTCTGATTAAGCCTGTTTCCAATCTCTCATGGTTTCTAGTCTCTTATGGTTAATTTCTAATCAATCACAGACACATGAGTCATTTTTTTAAGGAGCCGAGATTTGTAGATTATCCCAGGTATGCCTGATTCTGTACTCGAGGTATAAATTAGTACTTAGATTCTGTAACAAAGATTATGTCCTTGCCCCTCAGGGACAGTACCTTTATGTGGCAATTACCTGACTAATTCTAGGCGAATATACCTAACTCTTAAACTCCTGAATAGACTCGGTTTTCTGCACTGCACTGTTGAACCCTTCTTTGCCTTTAATTAGGATTTTTTTCTGTTCTCTCTGATTTTCTACATTGTTTTCGATCTTCTTCCTCTTCTTGATTGTCTTGTTTTCAGTTTCATTTTGAGTGAAATGCTCCATGTTTATAGTTTTTTTGTTTGTTTTTTTTGTTTTTTTTTTTTTGCAAAATTCTAGTAAATTTAATATCCTGGCTTCACAGTGTGAAGGAAGTTGAAACATCAGACTCTGAGAGTCATAAGGATTATTTCTAGTCATTAACATAGCAAAATGAGATTCAGAAATTCAAGTAACTCAGTGTCTGTGGTTTCACAGCTGTATTGCATTTTTCTATTAAGTTTATGTTCTTCTGGTTTAGTTACCTTAGAACTCCACATTGAATTCTAGAGGATGGTGGTTTGGTCCTCAGTGGCTTTGCTTGCTTGTATGTGACTCCTTTGGCTTGAGGAAGAGTATTGTCTAGAGACAGTACCTTCGGGCTTTGCTGTGTCATCTCATGAAGAGTAAAGAAAGCAATGAAAATTTAGTGACTGGTCTAAAGATAGTTGTCAATTGAAGACTTTTGTTTTCTTCAAAGTGGTTTTAGATTTTATTCAGGACATAAAATGTGTCTGATTTCTGTGGATGGAGTGATTTCTAATGTCACCTTGACATTCAGGTGAAAATGACACAGATATGTTCCATATGGGTTTTTTAGATTAATTCCAGATTTAAAGGTAAATGACACACTGGGGAAGATGGGGGAATTTCAGTCTATTAATATCCATAAAGGAAGGGCTCTTAATTATGAATTAGAAAATAAAACCCAGTGCTCAGAAGAAAATCGGCAAAAGCCTTAAGTAGGCAGTTTACAAAAGGAGATATCCATTGTCCAAAAAAAAAAAAAAAAAAGGGGGTGGGGGGGACAGTGACAAAAAACTGAGCATAAAGGGGTATGCAAAAGAAAACATGAATCTTGTATCACCTATCAAATTAGCTAAAAGTTAAAGAACTGGAAAAAAAAGTTAAAGAACTGGGGTACAGGTCAGAGGTGCAGGGGTGGTGAGAGGATTTACCAGAGAGAGAGTGGGGAGCAGAACAGGCAGATTGACTAGGTATATTGCTGAGGGGAGCAGTGGGTGGGTCAGGAGAGGTCTGCTGCGCCATGTGGGTCACCTCCTGGGCGGGATCGAACTCATGCAGAAGTGAGTTTAGCTTCTTAGTGCTGTGCTTTAACCTGCTGTGCCACCAGGGAGGGTCCTTTTTATAATTTTAAATTTAGCTTTTTTGAGAGACAAGTTGGAGTATGAGTAAATAAATTTAAAATATTTCTTATAAGAAGGTATGCTGTAGTTTCATTTAGCTTATCAAAATTGAGAAAAGATTCTGATCTCCATATGACAAAATACAATTCTGAGGAGAATGTAATGTCATAGGTATATCTTTATTATATGTCAACTGAAAAATTAATATATACAACTAATACAGATGGTTATCTTAATTTTATAAACACATAGTCTACTATCAGAGATGATTTTGAATGGTGGCAGTGGGGACTATTAAATCTTTTCACTCTTTTCCCATTTATTTTTACAATGAACATGGCTTACTTTGAGCAACAGAAACAAATCTTTTATTTATGAATAACTGTAACTTGAAGTTCCCTTAGATTGACTACAGAAGCATGTTCTGATAATAAATATTTTGTTTAAATAAAATACAGTGACTGAAAAACTCTTTTATTTTTATAGCATTGATCTGGATAAAAGAAAATTGATACAGATAATAGGTGTCTAGAGAGTACTAAATAAGAAAAAAATACCTGGCCCTGTGCTTAAGGTCAGCAAACCTGGTATTAATGGAATCAGGAAAATAAAAGCAATTGCCATAAATCAAATTCTTTCACAGAGTGTGTCTATTATGCTTTTGAAATCTAGAAATTGCCACATATTTGAGAAAGAAAAATCATTGCCTTTCTCTGTGTCCTTCTAGCACAGTTGTTTCTGAGATGTGCCCTGTCACTAATTGACACCTCATGCACATTCATGCCAGAGCGTCATTATATCTGCAGTTAGAAGAAAGAAAACATTGACATTGTGTCTGTTAGGGATTATCTTGTGTCTTCTGTGGTGGCATAAGGGCCAAGTATGCCAGACAGCCCTTGAGGCTCAAATGAGATTGCAGAACAGCAGGGGAAGGCAAACAGCACAATATTTATTTCCATAAGTGACATTACGACTATGAATGTGGAACTCAAAATCCTCTATTAACTTAAGTCAAGCAATAATTGAGGTTGAATAGCATGCTGTAACAATAATGGGCCTATAAACCCATGAACATTATCATGAGTTTCTACATTAAAAAAAAATTGACCAGAAACTTATATTTAAGGAAGGGCACATGACAATGGAAAGAAGTGTAGTCAAAAACCAGGGAGAGTGAGCAAATAAGGATAGCTAGAGCAGTGTTTGTTTGTTTGTCTGCATTGTACTTTATGGAATTCAAACTCTTGGTGAGATTCAGAGTTGAAATAGTAGATTTTCAGCAAGAAAGAAAATGTTTGAAACAGATTGTAGAACTAAGGAATGATTTTTTTTAAAGGAAATAACAGACAAAGAAAAAAAATTAAAAAGGACTTTTTCTCTTTGTGCACTGTGAATGGTCCGTTTTCATGACTTATAAAAACTTCCCTGAATCCAGATATTCAGACTCAAGGTTAGAGCCATAGCTGTCTTAGCTTGTGCTCAGCACTCTTGCTCCTTTCTACAAAAACTCTTGTAGTTCTCTTACTGAAATCAACTAGTTCTCCAGCACTGATTTATCCCCTGAGGAAATGGAGTCCAATTCCCCTTAAACCTGTATTGAACACCTAGTGTGTGCAAAAAGCCTTGCAGCATTTCAGGGGATATAAGGACAACTTCTTCCCATTCCTCAACTTTGAGGGAAGTTGGAGAAGACAATAAATGAATGAATGAAATATTTCCTTTAATACCCTTCCAGATGTGGACTCAGTTCAGATCATATTCATTCCCTCCCTGCATTCAACTTCTCCACTTAATCAGAGGGTCCTTTTTTAAGCAATCTTTCTGCTGCCCAGTCTTGCTCATATAAACTGTGTTTCTTCTCTAAGAGGTGGGTGATGTCTCCATTCATTCAGTTATGTCCACCTTTTTTATTTGTCAAGTTAGTTACTCAACTTGTGTTCTCATAGATAAATCAGTGTTACTTCCACTTTCATATTATCACTGATGCTGTCACTATTTTGTTGACTAATCAGCGTATTTTTAGCCTTTTAAAAATTTGAGGTAATGTTGGTTTACCACACTGTATATGATTAAGGGATATAATAGCTCTTCAAATGCATGTTGCCACAGACACCACTGGAGTACCAGTTGTACCCCACTGGGGTCCTTTGGGTCCCTTTCTCCTTTTGCTCTCCACCCCTCACTCTCAGCCTCACCTTCTCATAGCCTCAATTCTGCAGTCAGATTTCTATAGTTTCTTTTAGCTTAGTTTTGTCTGTTTCCTTTTTTTTTTTTTTTAAGATTTACTTATTTATGCATACAGAATTGGGGTACAGGCCAGAGGTGCAGGGTCAGTGAGAGGATTCACCAGAGACAGAGTGGGGAGCAGAACAGGCAAATGGATGAAGTACACTGCTGAGGGGAGCAGCGGGCAGTCAAGAGAGGTCTGCCACGCCATGTGGTTTCCTCTGGGGCAGGCGGGAATCGAACTCATGCGGAAGTGGCTTTAGCTTCTCAGTGCAGTGCTTTAACCCGTTGTGCCACCAGGAAGGGCCAATATTTGCTTTATTTCTTTAAATATTAACGCCATTGATAGTTTTGGTAGTTATCTCATTGAATCTGTATACTGCTCTGGGTAACATGGCCATCTTAAAAATGTTAATATCTCCAATCCATGAATAGGAAGTATCTTTCCATTTCTTTGTGTTGTAACTACTTTTTTTAATGTCATATAATTTTCATTGAATAGGTCTTTCATGTCTTTAGTGAAGTCTGTTCTAGTTATTTTTTTTAAAGATTTATTTATTTATTCATATAGAATTGGGGTACAGGCCAGAGATGCAGAGGGTGAGAGGCTTCACCAGAGACAGAGTGGGGAGCAGAACAAGCAGATCGACGAAGTACACTGCTGAGGGGAGCAGCGGGCGGGTCAGGAGAGGTCTGCCACGCCATGTGGTCACCTCTGGGGCAG
>NW_004567121.1:4554284-4640473 GCF_000260355.1 Condylura cristata | reverse complement strand
CCTCTGGGGCAGGCTGGGATCGAACTCATGCGGAAGTGGCTTTAGCTTCTCAGTGCTGTGCTTTAACCCGCTGTGCCACCAGGGAGGGCCTGTTCTAGTTATTTTAATGCGACTATAAAGTGTTGTTTTCTTGATTTTCTTCTAGTTCATTGTTTGCACAAAAAAATAGAAGTAGATTTCAAGTTAGTTATACCATATCAAAAGTAGCTAGCTGAGAGAAGCTGGGAGTCTGTGAGATTTGTTGATTAACTGCCTCTTGGAGAGATGACTCTGAATGCTTTCAGTGAATGTTTGGGCTTTTGATATACCATTCGTGTCCTTAGACTTGTCAACTAGGAAGGGGCCACAAGTGGTAAAATTCATCCTTCTGACTTTAAACAGAATTATATCTAAGCCAGCTAAGACATTTAAGAATATACCCTGCTTTAAATGTCTCCAAAAATTATATGTCATCCTTTAGATTTAATGTTATGAACTCTTTAAGTAAGGAAATATAGCCTGAAGCAAATTCGAGTTTTTCATTCTTTAGTTCAAAGACCATTTCCTTTGGCTATCAGCCTGTCTCTGAGTACCCTTCATATATGTGAAACCTATATTGAATTAGCTTTTAGCTTTCTCTTTTCTGCAAGAGGAATAATTTCAGTTTCAGCCACTTGAAATCAGAAGAAAACACTAACAAGGAAAATTGAAACCAAGTAAATATAAACTATTTTTTAAGGGGAAAAAAAATAGGAGGAGGAATGAAAGAGAGGGAAGAAAGAAATGATTTCTTTGTTTACAAGGTCCCATTTGAAGTTCAAGCTATTCGAAATGAAGTACAAAATGTTTATATTAAATTTATATCACTGCAAAATTAACTTTTGCTGATTCCCCTTCCAGTGAGAACAAAAATTACTTTTCTTTCTAGATCTTGTGGATTTCCTTTGTGAATTTGAGAACACTTGTATGAATTGAAGAGATTTAGGAACTATTGAGAAAAACAAGATTTTTGAGTAAGGGTTTCTTTTGACAAAACCTCAGTTCTCTCTGAACAGAGTCACAAACCCACTTAATAATCTGAAAAAAATACCATCTAGGAACCTTTTCTAAGAGATATATGCATTTGTATGTACATATAGAAATTGCCATATGATTTCATTGAATTCCTGACCTCAGATTCTAACTCCCAAGCTTAAAATAGGCTGCTTTTAATCAGATGTGAAAGTGAATCACTGCTTAAAACTCTTGATATATGACTAAGAAAAAGTGAATTTTTCTTTTTATGAAAAGGTAAAGTAAAACAGATTCCTATTGAAGTATCGTTCTCTGTGACATAATTAGATATTTAATTTAATTTAATTTAAATTGACAATGCTTTTTCATTTCTGAAGTATTCCCAGCAGAAATCCATAATAGCTAATATAGTCTAATTTTGAATAAAAGTTGATATTAACCTCCTCCTTATAGTGCAGTGAACCTTGTAGAGAGATTCTGGACAAGCACCAGGACAATGAGTTCTCTTACATCAGTCATTGGTTGGTGCATGGACCTAGGTACCTTTCTGGCCATCTAATCAGTAAAATGCTGCTTTCAGAATCTCTTAACCTTTTTTTTTTTTTTTTTTAAGATTTATTTATTTGTGCATACAGAACTGGGTTACAGGCCAGAGGCTCAGGGGCGGCGAGAGGCTTCACCAGAGACAGAGTGGGGAGCAGAACAGGCAGATCAATGAAGTACACTGCTGAGGGGAGCAGCGGGCGGGTCAGGAGAGGTCTGCCACGCCATGTGGTCACCTCCGGGGCAGGCGGGGTTCGAACTCATGTTGAAGTGGTTTTAGCCTCTCAGTGCTGTGCATTAACCCGCTGTGCCACCAGGGAGGGCCATCTTTTTTACAAAAAAAAAATTTATTTTCTGTAGCTGTGTTTTTCATGTTTCTTGATACAGTACTTTTATAATCTAATAGGGTGACTTAGCCAAAAATGAATGGAGGAAGGGGTGTAATAGCATGAGGGATGATTCCACAGTTTTTAGAGCACATGTATCATTCATTCACCATAGTTGGTTCCAAACATGGTCAATAAAATGGAAAACTCAAATTCTTGCTTACTCCCAGCTTACATACAAATTTTAAGGATATGAGATATATGAGAGTCCAGACTTCCTAAACAATGTTCTTCATTTCAGCTCCACTGAATAAGCAATATGCCATAGTAAGTGACTTGATTTATGAATAGTTCATACATATATTTCCTCGATCACATATAGAATATTGATACCCATTAATTTAAAATTAAAAGATGTTCTTGCTGTTTTGCCCCTATTTCAGTAGGCTTATCCTGTCTAGGTTAAATTATTCAGATGGTGGATAATTTTAATAGATTAGTTTTTTTTCTACTTTATGTGATCCAGTAATGCTAAAGTTAGGAATCATTGATTTGGGGGATCTGGGAAGAGTCCACCTTACAGTCAGTTGCATATTGGCCTAATGAGCATCAAAATAAAGGCCCGAAAGGGCTTGGTGAAATTTAAAATCAAGTTGACCCTGGAATAAGAGTGGGTGAGCATGATTCCCAAGTTAAGGATACCTTTAGTTTCAATTGGTGTCTTGATTGGCTCATATACTCCTGGTTATTTGAAGTTTCAAGTCAAGGGGAAAATGTTATTATTCTTTTAGTGGTTGATGCAATGTATTTCAGAAAGTACATTGTTAATTATCACTACCTAAAATTGCATCCTGTGTCACCACTCTGCTCAGGACTGCATAATGATTCATTTCCCACACCATCATACGCCCTGGGAATTTGTAACATGTGTCACAACTTAGAAAGGCAGTGTGTCTCCATTGGTACCAAAGGGTGGATTGCAGAGAAGGGATTCAAAAAGATCTCATTAATTAGCCTTTCATTTCTGCAGTGTGATAACAAATGTCAGCTTTTGCATTCATTTTATACTCAACTACTGAACTAAATCTTCACAGGTGGAAGAGACACTTCCCTGATGCAGGAGCAGCAATGAAAAATCATTTCCATTTTTTACTGGTCAGAGAGACAAAAGATTGTCAGATTGGCTAGAGACAGGTTTTAGATAAATGCTGAAGTGCCCTAGTAGTAAAGAAGGGCAGGTTATCTTTGGATCCTGGCAGCGATTACTCATGCTTTTAGTGGTGTGCCTTTCATCACTGCAATTAGCTTCTTGTCTGTGAGTGTTTGGATACAGAATCTGTGGTTGTCAGGCAGTCAGTGTCAAAATTGCTCAACACTGTGCTCACTTTTGTGCTTGAGTACACTTATTGATGAGCATACAGGTGTTAAATTAGATTGGTTTCAATCCACTATATGCAGTCACCAGGCACTAACTAATCCTCCTCTTGCTAAGGTTTTTGCAGTCTAAGTTACAGAAAATTGAAGATCAGATAGCTTTAATAAAACAAGAATTATAAAAATTCACTTAAATTAAAAAAACAAACATCACCTTTCACCTAAAGAGGAAAAACAAAACAACCTTCGATAGCATTTAGACATTTAGATAAAACATATACATTTTATATGACAATATATTTGACTTTTGTTTACTTCCATTGTATTAAAGTAATTTGTACATATTCAGCATCTAAAATCCCTTGCTCCCCAGCTCAGAAAATCACAGGTGAAATTGTTCTTCAAGAGTTATGTTTAAATGCAAATTAGAAAAGCAGTTTCTGAAATTCATGAGCGTTTCTACTCCTTGGGGCATCTCCAGAGCTCTGGCTTCTGGCTCAGTGCAGGGTTCTTATTACCAGAATGGCTCATTAATGCCTGAGTTCCATACGAGGAACCTTTTGCAGGTACCCCTACCCCAGAACAGGCCACAACAAAGGCCAGCTTACAGGCTAATTAAAACAATCGAGACAGAATGGGCATGGCATACTGTACCTATAGCAATAATCTTCCACTAAAAGTCTCATTAAAAAAAAAAAAAAAAGATGATGACTCCACAAAGGGGAAAACACTGAGAATTAGAATTAGACAATTAGTGCTTATGCAGTGCAATTTGTATACTAAAATGGAAATGATAGGAATTATATCAATGGACCTGAATCTGTGAATACTATTGTAGAAGGCACATATTTGAGGGTTTCAAACTTAGGAGAAATTTGGGGCCATTTTAAGTAATTTTCCCCCTCCATGCATAAAAGAGAATAAAATATGGCCATTTGTCTTAGGTGTCAGCTTGAATCTTTGGTTAAAAATTACTCAGGATGTGTCCTGTATTGATGTAGGTGTTGGGGAAGTAGAAATGGCAGAACAACTTGTTTATCAGCTTCTTTTTTTTTTAAGATTGATTTATTTATGCATACAGAACTGGGGTACAGGCCAGAGGTGCAGGAGCAGTGAGAGGATTCACCAGAGACAGAGTGAGGAGCAGAACAGGCTGACTGATGAAGTCACTGCTAAGGGGAGCAGCGGGCAGGTCAGGAGAGGGCTGCTGTGCCATGTGGGTCACCTACAGGCTCGGAATTGAACTCATGCTGAAGTGGCTTTAGCTTCTTAGTGCTGTGCTTTAACCTGCTGTGCCACCAGGGAGGGCCCTCAACAATTCCAACGGACTAGAAATCCTGAGGATCTATAGTTCCCTCTTCATATCAAATCTTAACCGTGAAATATTTTTCTAGTAAGTGAGTGGACTATTTTTAACTGGACCTGTGTCATGATCACAACACCCATGACTTAAGTTAGTGAGAGGTTAAATGCTGCTAGTGAATGGAGGAAACGACTTTATCTACAGCAAGCACTCAGAATAGAGCAGCTAAGGATCATGTGAACCTAAATGTTTGGAAATCATACAAGGTATATCAGGAGATAAAAGAAAGATATATTGTTTTATTGTCTATTTCTGAACAGGTCAAGTGTGTTATAAAGCATACTATTCCACTAAATATAATCACTAGAGGAGAAAAGCTTTCATGACCATATATATTTAACCATTTACAGTTACTGAGACACTGGTTGGTTTTGATAGTCTGGACTTAATAAAGGAACAAAAAAGCAATTCAGTATTTTTATTGAACAAAAATGCTGACAAAGCTATAGCTGACAGGTGGCTTTCGACTTCAGGAGTTGGAGTGGTGAGAAGTAGTTTGGAATATGGCCTCCCTTTCTGTTTTTTTTCATTGACTGTTCTTGATCTCTGACCACCCTATAGTCATTCTCCTTCCTTTTGGCCTGTTACAAATTCCTTTTATCACTTTCACTGTCTGCAATGATGTTATTTTTTTGATGTATGACCTACCTCTATATTATATATTATATATAACATCATCATATCACACATCAGATCATTCATATATTTAATATACTATGGATGTCTTTTATACAATTATGGCCTGGACATCTACAGCGTGCCTGGAATAAACCATTCATTGAGTAAATGAAAATGCAAGGTAATATAGACAATCCATGAAATTCTGTGCATATTGTCATTCTGTGTTTGTCCTTATGTGAAAACACCCTTCCCCTCATGATTCCTTTAAAAACCACAGAAAAGGACATTACCAAGGCTCACTTGAATCAAGAGTGAAACAACTATAGGATCTCTGTATGAAAATTTTTCTTTTGTACTTGCTCCTTTCTAGATCTTCTTTCTAGATCTCCTTTCTAGATTTTCTAGATCTTTTGTGCTTTCTCCTTTCTAGATCTAGTGGCCTATCTGTGGTGTCTAGGATCTGAGAATAGACAAATGGATGACTGTGAAGCCAGCTGGCATCTCCTGAGTCAGTATACTCCTTGTAGTTTCTGCATTAGATTATCATTGGCCCCATCTGCAGGGCTTGGGATACACTGATTGACACCTATTATTATGGTCCCATACTTTTAGTGCATAGTGGATTTATTAGAACCATCAACTTTTGGCAGATGTTCAGCTGACCTTAAGCTAGATTTCTGTGCCACTGTGAAGGTACTGACTTGATTGGAGTCTAACTGCAGTCATTTAACCTATTAATGGATTTAGGCTTCTTCTGTCTTTTAAATACACTGATGTGAAGTTCTATTGTTAGCTTGCTCATGATTTAGACCGTGGAAATCAATCTGAGTCTTTTTTTTTTCCACCAAGAATTTTTGTTAACAGGACCTCAAAATATATTTCTTGATCAATCATCCTGAACTGAAACCACCAATAAATACATTGATTTTTTGTCGCTCATTTTTTGGTTTGGCCCTGAGCCTGACTCCTCAATGTAGGACCAAATGATGTGTCATTACTTAAACCCAATGGACCTCAAATTACATGTTATGATAACATAACTTTGCTTAGAGCTTTCAGTATAAGATCGATCAAACACTACATACTCTGTCATTGTGTACTACACAATAGTGAACTATACAGTAGTGAACTATACAATAGTGAGCTACACAATAGGAACTACATCATAAGAATTACACAAAGTATTTGTAAGACTTTTTTTTATATTGAGACAACATTGCTTTAGAGGCATAAGGTCTCCCTGCAGCTGTTGTTAATATACCACTTCACTACCAGAGCACCTACAGTCCATCCCCATAGTCCATTTGCCTTCCCACTATGTTGTTGCAAGTGTGTATTTTTTTTTTAAAAACAAAGTGTGTTTTCAAGGAGGAGAGATACTACATTGAGGAGTAGTGGGGGTGGTTTTGACTAGTTGAAGAGCATAGTTTTGATTGTAGAGGAAAGGTTAGATTGTAGAGGAATTGGTAACCAGAAAAGTTTGAATATTTTCTGGGCAAAGGGGGAACCATAATCATTTGGGGACTATGGGAAGAGATACTGTGAACTTTAAATTTTAGAAGATTATTCTAGAGTGGCATAATGGATTGAGGAAGGAGAACTAGGAATTGTTTGAATTAGGAAGCTGTTGCCAACAAGCACTGTGGGTTGGAAACCTGGACTGAATGAGAAAGGAAAGAAGGAGCCTGGAGACATCTCAAATGGGGATGCACCATTTGCACTATTTGGCTGAGTTAAAGGGAAAAATTAGAAAAAAAAATTTGACTCTGTGTCTTCATAATAGAAATATCTATTTAAAATAACCAGGGTGATAGGAGAATTACTTTAGGTATTAATAAAGCATTCTTTAGGCATGAAAATCATTTGACCATTACAACAGACCTCCGGATCAGACAAGATATTTTGATTCTTTTAGCTGTACATTCTCAGAAAGCTTAGAACATGGAAGACACAGAGCTACTAAAAGTGAAGAAGTTGGCATTCAGTCCAAATTCTCTGGGCCCTCCTCTGGAATATAATACATTCTCATCTAAATATGTTGCATTTGAGTGGGTGGTAGAAAATCCAAGTGGAATGTGAGGAAGCACTTGGAGAAATACAGTGGACGCTTGACACAAAGACCTCGATATGATAGTTAAACCAATGAGACAATAATTGAATTTAAAAGAAAGATTCAAAGACTGTGTGTCACTAGGGGCACCAGAGGAGACCCAGAGAAGTGCTAGAGGAACAGGAGAAGAAGAATACACAGTGCTTTGAAGAGAAGCAAGGATAGAGAAATCAGCAGTGTCAGATGACTTGAGAGTTTATAAAGAAGGATCTTTATTCATAAACAAAATCAATCAGTGGGTTTCCCAAGATGTGGAAGTTCCTTGAAAAGGAAAGGGAAGGAAGTGTTAGCAGGGGAGCCTCAAAATGATGTCCAGGACAGAGAATGGCCTCTGAGTTGCAGGTGGATGGTATTGACCAGAAGTCAGGGCCACTTCTTCCTTCAAACCCAAGAGAGTGAGTAATACCCTAGTTTATTGTCAGCTGCAAAGTAAATGCAGCAAAGAAAAATTATGGAACGCAGCTTTTTTTTGTCTGTGCCCATTGCCATTTTCTTCCTTTTCATCCTTTATCAGAGAAGTTGTTCACCTCTCACAGAGGAGATGCGCCGTTTGTATGCTGTTATCTGACATTATATTTCTTGCATTGCAGAAAGCAGCACAAAATCAAGACTGAGGTACATACCTGCAAATATTTTGTGTTTCTTAGGAAGAAAGCATTCTACAAATGCCTGATACTATTGTAATATGAAATTCTATATAAAGTTTCAAAGGTTCTAATAATAAAAGAAAACATTAATGTTCAGACTTAGAAATGCTACAATTATTTGTTTGGTAGGTATTCATTTCTAAGATTGCTTCTAGATTTAGTACAAGTGGTACAAACTTTCAGATTCATTATTTTCCATTAATAATAATAAAAAAAAAAACTGTCTTCTTAGAGAGGCGTGTTTCAGCTCCTCCTCATACACAGGTGGAGCTGTCCAAGTAGGAACAACTCCACTAGTTAGTACAAGGTAACCTGAGGCTACAGATCACAGGTAAGAAAGTGAACTCAGCATCATCTCTAAAGGTGTTAGAGGAGTGCAGTGGCCCCAGAGCCCGTCGCGTTCACGGTGACCACAGCATGCCACATGAGCTTGGAGAGCGTAAGCCACTCACTGTCCCACCTTCACACCCTAACAAAGAGGAGAGCACAAATCAGAAAGCCATCTGCAAGTTCCATTCCTCTGAATCTTAGGACCTGGTGTAGGACAAAAGCAGTTTACTCTTTCTGATTGCAAAGTCTACATTCTTTCTGCTGTCATGTCCCTTTCTTGGCATTTTCATCCCATCTCATTTGGGATACATGAGTCTGTGGTTCTGCTCTCATAAAGGTACATTCTTAAATTTTATAACAAAACAAGGAGGATATTGCTTGGCTGCTTTGAGAGTGGGGAGGAAAGAGGTTAAGTTGAAAAAGGGAAAGTCAGGGGAGGAGTTTCATTCGTCCAGCCAGCAGAGCCAGCAGGGCTTCCATTGGTGTGCTTGCTATGACAAACCAGACCTTCCTAGGCCATTATCTCCTCACTGCTCGATTTATACTGTACCCTGTATGCATGTATGTTGAGAGCATTCCTGCTTCTTGCTTCTTGATGTTATTGCATGCTAAATTATTCCAGGGCAGTGGAAACGGACTCAATTCCAAGTTGTACCAAAGCAAAAATGTCAACTAAATTATCTCTAATGAAATCATTTTCTTTTTTAATCATAGAATCAACCAAAGGGAAAAAAAAGATTTGCTTTAATTGCAGGCACTTGGAACACCCAGCCTGGGGTTAAATATCCTTTCATCTTCCCTGATTGTGACAAACAGAGTTGGCATTCTTAACTCTGTAAATGCTTATGGTTTGGGATAATTAAATTGGGGGGAAGCAAAATGAAGGAAATATGCAGTTGAAAGGAAAAGGAATCTCTATTAGTTAAGGGCACAAGGAGGTTTTAAAATCTATTGGAAATGAAGTTGATGGCTTGCCAAGTTTGGCACATGTGAGACATTGAAGCATAGGAATAGGAGAACAAACGGTGATGTAAAGAAAAGGGGGCTGTATGGGCCTCAAGGGAGGAATAGTTCATCCTCATTGGGGGGGATCAGGAGAGGCTCAGCTTAGTGGGCCTTGGGAGAACATGAGGGAAAGGATATTTGAGTAAGAGAAAACCACAGGTGAAAATGTGTAGCCACATGTTGTCATGTTTGGGAAACAGAATGATCTACTGTGTTTTGGACTTCATTCCTTAAAAAATGGTGAGATTGAAGCAGAATAGAATATACCAAACTATAGTTAAAGGGGTATTGTGGTGTCAGGGACACCGTTAGGAATCTGTTGTCATTGTCTAGGCACGCAGTGGTGATAGCTGGAGGTAAAGTAGGGTCACTGAGTGGACTGCAGAACAGCAACAGAGAGAGCCTATTTGCAGCTTCCATGATGTACATAATTACACCGAAGCTGAATTCAGCCTTGCTGGGACGGTGACGTTGAATGTGGAGTCGAGACTCTCACAGGAAGTTCTGGGCTACACCACTCTTCTCTGTTTAGTAGGTTGCACAGAAAGGGAGTAAGTCCAGTTTTGAATAGTCTGAATTTAATACATTGCTGAAAATTCCATGTGGAAGAAATTCTAGCCATTGTTGGAAACTTGAAATTAGCACTCAGGAAAAAGGACAAAAGGAGATAGGGAGGATGAAGTCATCAAGACTAAAGTGAGGGCATCAGCTGGAAGAGGAAGGGGGAGAAGGAGGGAAATTTCAAAAATGATTTTTGACTGGAGCCTTAGGGAATGACTTTGTATAAGGGCTGAGATGTGGAGGGAAATTCTAGAAGTGAAGTAGTAGAAAGGTGGGGTGAGAATTGGAAGAAAGGCACCTTAATCTAAGAAAACATAAAGTTCAAGTTACAAGATGAAGTCATCAACAATATAGGATGTTTTGATTTTCATTTTTTGAACAAAAACATTTTAATCAGAATTGGCTCAGCATGAATTAATTTTCATGAAGTTCCTGAGGGAGTATCATTAAACCAACTTAATTCCTTCCCATAATCAATTTTCCATAGTGCTGTTAATGTTTCTATATTTCCCCATTTTCATCTTAATGGAATTATTTAAATCAGGATCAATTATTTTCCTCATAAATATCATGTTAAAGATCTGAGTTGTCAATAACTTTTGAAAACCATTGTTGAATTTTACTGATTATATTCCCTGCTCTTCATCTTCTTTTAAGACCATCTTTTCTGAATATAGTTTCCCTGTGTCATTTTTATAAACCATTAGCAACAAATAATCCTTTAGGCAATATTTTACCTTATGTATTTTAGTCTACAGCCTTACAGCCATTTAAGCTTTACTTTGCCTTTAAATAAAAACCCACTTCTCCTAAGCACAGGCTACTAAGAGCCTACTAGAAATCCTAATGGAAAAACGTGAAGGGGTTTAGAAATGTCTTTCTCTACTCTTTCATATCATAAATGCAATAGAATTAATTAAGAAAGGTCTGAAAGTTGAGTACTAGAAGAAAATAATTCCCTCCACTATAACTATAAATTCTTGAATTTTCATAGTGCTTTAAAGTAAGCAAAACACCAAATTATTTCATCTGCTAATAAAAATTCTAATAAAGATCTCACATATATTTCTTTTTGCCTCGTTACAGTTATTAATATAATCAAAGAGCCAATATCTAGATCTGAGTTGATAAAAGAATAACAAGTAGGTTCAAAAAAATCACAGCAGACCTCAAGACAACCAGAGAAAATGACCATCTCCGTGAGACTCAGCCCACTTCTGGGAGGCCACTTGTGCTTGGCGTCATTCAGCAGTCTGTTTGCTTCAACCAGAGGCTGTGTCTTAGGCTCAGAAATTGAATTTTGCCACCAAACTTTTAACACTAAAACATAGAAACTAAACAAAAAAGACTGAGCCTAGTGAAACTAGATTGCGAATTTATTCATGTAAGCAAGAAGATGCAAGTTTTGGAAAGAATATAGGATTAAGATCTGCCTGGATTAAAGGGAAAAAGCAAAAGGTTAGACATACCCAACAATAGCTTTCAGCTAATTGTCAGATGCAGGTTTACTCTGGATATCCAAATTCTTTATCTACCTTGCTTCCTGGAGGTATTTGGAGGGTGGGAGGGTGGGTGAGTAGGACTGGGATCTCTGAAGCCCAGTAAGTACAATTCTGGGCTTCCAGCTCAATGGCATGGGTATCTTACTAAGAGAGTATTTGTGATGGATTTGGCTATTACCATTTCTTCTTGGAAAGGGCTGGAATCAATTCTGTCCTTTGTTTAGCTTCTCTGCAGGCATAGTTGCTTACCCATCCTGTGGAACCACCTTTCTTAAGGTAGATAGCTTTAGTTAGATTACAGCCTAGATGTAGAGTTCTGGCATTCATAGTGTGTGATGTTTAAAAATTGTTGTTTGTAGTTAATCTTTCATTTGTATCATTAATAAAATTGAAATCTCAGAGAACAATCTTGCACTCTTGTTTTGACCAAGTATCTGTCTTTTTTTTTTTTAAGTGTATCTTTTCCTGTAATTTACTTAATGGTAGTTCTCAGCATTACAGAACACATAAACATCACAAAATACCGGTATTACTGTTTACCACCTTGAATAGAATGTAGCAATGTTACTATAGTGAGGATATCTTCAACCATTCCTCTCTTTCAATTTAATATTGTCTTAAGTGTTCTCTCTAGGTACATTATGCAGCAAATCAGTTGGTGTGATAAATTTCGTAAACCACTAATTTTACTTATTCTGCTGTTTTTTGTATTTTTTCCCCTGAAATTTCAGCTTTTCTTCTATTGTTCCCCTTCTGTTTAGAAAACTTCCTTTAGCTATTTTTTTTAAAAAGATTTATTTATTTATGTATACAGAGCTGGGGTACAGGCCAGAGGTGCAGGGGCAGTGAGAGGATTCACCAGAGACAGAGTGGGGAGCAGAACAGGACGACTGATGAGTGCATAGCTGAGGAGGGCAGCGGGTGGGTCAGGAGAGATCTGCCGCGCCATGTGGTCACTTTTGGGGCAGGC
The DNA here is from genome assembly GCF_000260355.1 of Condylura cristata. Lineage (NCBI taxonomy): Eukaryota > Metazoa > Chordata > Mammalia > Eulipotyphla > Talpidae > Condylura > Condylura cristata. The sequence goes on along the minus strand of NW_004567121.1, from coordinate 4,628,128 downwards.
GGGGTTTGAACACATGCTGAAGTGGCTTTAGCTTCTTAGTGCTGTGCTCTAACCTGTTGCATCACCAGGGAGGGCCCCCTAGCTATCTTTTTTTTTTTAACAATAGGCTTGTTAACACAAATTCCTTTCATTTTCCTTCATTTAAAATGCTTTATTTCCCCCTTCATTTCTGAAGGATATTGTCACCATATCCAGAATTCACAGTTGAATTTGTTGCTTTGAAAAATGTTGTTCCATTTCCTCTTGGCTGCCATGATTTTAGACAAAAATATCTCTCATGTGATTCCTCTGGCTGCTTTCAAACATTTTATTTTTCCAGAGGTTGTCCAGGTGTAGATTTGTAAAACTTGTGTTGGGTATTCACTTATTTTCTGGAATCTGTGAGTTTGTCTTTACTACATTTAATAAGACTTTTTTTTGAACACATTTTTTCATATTCTTTCATCCATTCTTCCCTTTTACATTTAGTGCTCTGTGATTAAAAAAAAAAATTCGATGTCATGTTATTGTCTCACAGATATCCAAGGTTCTCTTATTATTTTTTGTTGTTGTCTTTTTTTCTCTCACTTGTTCACTTAGAGTAAGTACTATTGATTTATCTTCAAGCCCATTGATCCTGTCCTTGGTCATCCATCCACACATTAACAGCCTATTCAGTGAGTTTTAGTCTTTTTCATTATTCAATTCTTTTCATTTTTCTAATTTTTTTAATGTTTTTTATTTGTTTCAATATATTTTATTTATAAAAATTTTGAAAAAATTCTATGATAATTGTTTTCACATTCTTGTCAGGTAATGCTAACACCCTATCATCTGAGTGTTGTCATCAACTGACTGTTTTCTCCATCAACTCAGGTTTTTCCTTGTTCTTGGTGTGATGGGTGGTTTTAAAATTTATCTTGCACATACTGGGTATTTAAGAAGTTCTGTCTTTTGGCTTAAGACCCAGGCTACTTTCATAGACTGTGCTGTTGATGTGCTGTTGATGATATTTAATGTCCAGAGTCTTGGTGCCATTGTAGACTGGTTGGTGTACTTGTCTCCTGGAGTTTCTGAGTACTGGATTCCCTGATGCCTGTAAGTTGGGAAGCATCATGAGGACATGGATAGAGAGTATTTCCTTGGATAAACACTTGTGTCAGGATTTTCCTTGCATGCTTTGTCTAGCTGGGGATGAGCAATGTCAGTCCTGGCAGGGGCGGGGATAAACTCCTTCTGGTCAATTTTTGTCGATGAGGTATCTTATTCCACTCCCTTTCCAGTTCTTCCTTTCCTGGCATTACTAGTAAGATTGTTACTGTTCACAGAAGAGATGAATCCATTTGTGCTGTTGTATGCTGCTAGAAGTTAAGAGTTGGGAAGTTCTGACACAACCAGATCTTAGGTTCTGAGCCAGTTCACCTTACTCCTGACACCGTTCAGATGTCTCCTCTGGCTGCCCTTTGTATTATTTCCTGAGCTCTTTTTCAAGGGGAAATGAATTTACACCACTCTGATTTACAGATGTAAACCTAATGTCCATATTCCTACCCATGTGTATTTTTGAGATTGAATTTGTATAGTGTGTGGAAAATGCAGAGATACATCATCTATATAACAAATGTACATCAGGTGAATCGTTCAGTTGGGAACAAAGAGCGGGGGGGGGGGGGAGAAATGGCAAAAGCGAAGCCAGAGATGTCTCAAGGAAAAAAATGTGATTAATTGTCAAAGGGTGATATGGACAAGAAATACTGGGGACTCAGAGAAAGGAAAGATCAATATATTTCCTTGCCTGTCTTGAGCAATTAATATCCACAGTTTTTCAGTGATGACACTTACAGGATATGAGCTTCCGATTAACGAGTCTTGTAGCTGGTAATATCTAAGTGACAACCAAAAAGTAACATCTTAAACAAGACACCTTCCCCCAAATCATCTTGTCCCTGCTTTTCCCATATCTGGGAGGTGGGCAGGGACAGAGTAGGAAGTAGGGTGATAAGATGAGAAATGAGGAAAACTTTGGGAGAATGGCTTTCAAAATGTAAACACATGGTAACTAAAACCGTGCAGTCATTGACTAAAAGTTCAGAAGGTGTCTGGCTCACTCAGCGTGATCTCTAGCTTTGAGAAAACAGGTAGCAAGCTCACCCGTGGAAGGGCACATGGCGCTGGGGATAGCCAGCCGTGCAGGGCTGTGTGAAAGTAGGTCACAGGTTTGGCAATGCTATCAAGGCAGCTCTGAAGGAAACAGTACTGCATGGTGGTGACAGGCAAGAGGTGGGAGCCAGATTTGGAATCAGCATATTAAAGTACTCAGGAGGGGACCTGGAAGGCCCTTCTTCTCAACATGTGCTGTAGCTGATACCCACTTCATTTTGGAGCCCGCACCTGGGACTCTAGGCCCTTCTGCTAGGTAGTGTGTGTACTCCAAAAGAAGGGGGAGAAGAGGAGTGACAGAGAAAAAAAATGTGGCCTCGATGGCAGACTTGATTTTTTTTTAATAATAATTTATTTTTACATCATTTTGTGCATTTTTTCATCTCAGTTGTTATCCCCGTGGGCTTCCCATCACCAAATCACCCATGTGCCATAGACTTGATTTTTTAATGAAATATTTATAAAATGAATCATAGTGCTTGAGAGAAGGGAAAATGGGGAGTATTATGAGGATAGCATTGTTTAGTGTATTATTAATAAAATGCAACGTCTCAGTGGGATGCCTCTGAGTTAGTCCATATGGTCCTAATAGTTTTTTCTGTAATCATTTTAAAAGTTATAAATAGTGATATTAAATGAAACATCAGAAAGACTACTTTTCTTGTACTAGTCAAGAAAGTGTGAAGTTATGTATGAGCAAAAATGTGTAGTTGAGTCTAAAAAGCAAAGTGGAGAATTCTTTGTTGTTATTACTGAAACCAGTTAAAGTTTAAAGATGAGTGTTGGGGGTAGGTTGCTCAGATGTTAACAGTTTAAGTGCACATCCAAGAAAGGGTTTAAGTGTAAACGCTTGATTGTGTCACCCTGTTTTATCATGGATCATCTTAAGAACAAGTAAACAAAACATACATTTTTATGTTAATTTGCTAAGTAAGAAATTACTTAATTCAATAACAAAGTATTTATTAATGGCAAACTGTGTGTTTGGTACTAGAAAATTAACTGGGGATATAACAGTAAATAAAACACATAAATTGTTATGCTTGCTTTTCTCTGTTAAGATATCTTTGTGTTAAGATAATCTTTGTGACTGAGTGGTGGGGGAAAAGCCATGAACTTTAAGGCAGTATTAAGGGGAAATTGATCAGGTGTTTTAAATGGGGTACATACCCTAAGACCTGGTGAACAACAAACTTGAGTTTACAAGAAAAAAAAAAAAGTAGCAATATATGATGGACTATAGGAGAAAAGATGCTAATTATCTCATATGTATTGAACTATATACTCTTTAAAAATATAATTCATTGTGGAACTGAGGGAATGTGAGGGAGAACTTTTGTGCTTTGCTTTCTTGACTCTAAAATGAGACTATTTTTTTTTTTTAAAGATTTATTTATTTATTCATACAGAACTGGGGTACAGGCCAGAGGCTCAGGGGCGGTGAGAGGCTTCACCAGAGACAGAGTGGGGAGCAGAACAGGCAGATTGACGAAGTACACTGCTGAGGGGAGCAGCTGGTAGGTCAGGAGAGGTCTACCGCACCATGTGGGTCAGCTCCAGGGCAGGGATCGAACTCATGCTGAAGTGGCTTTAGCTTCTTAGTGCTGTGCTTTAACTCACTGTGCCACCAGGAAGGGCCCGAAAAAAGGTCTTTTGTGTGTGTGTGTGTGTGTGTTTTTTTTTAAAGTTTATTTTTACATCATTTTGCACATTTTGAAAAAAGGTCTTTTTAATACAAGTTTGACATAGTAATCTTCCATTACTTTCTGCACCAGACCATATTTTCCAGGCAAACTAGGGTTTTTTCTCCAGCCTTCCACACTTTTATTTTCTACTTTCAACCCTTTGTTTGAAAATACTCCTTTTCCTAAAAATATTCTTATGCCTTACCTTCTTCTCAAAAACCCTCTGGCGATCAAAACTATTCATCCCATCAAAATGTCCTCTAGGGAAATGTGATCTTTACTTCAGAACTAAGTGCTTCCTCTTGCCTGTTTGCTTGGGACTTATTTATTTATAGCCTCTCCCTAGGGACAGTTAGATTGCACACTCACTAGGGACAAAGACTGTTTCTAACCTACCTTATAATATCCCTCCAGGATTGTCCACATGGAAGTAGCTTGGTCAATACTTATTGACTTGTGTTCTATAACGAACCACATTTTCCCACCAGTTCTCCAAGCTTATATGTCTATAGTTTCTTTAAGACTCAGTGTTTCCAAAGCCTGTCTTTCTGTTTGTTCTTATTTGGACAATATCTTTGCAATGTGTTCAGAACTGAAAACAGTGCTCTCTTCTTGGGGCTGAGTATAGCATAATGACCAATTTCCTCATTCTGGGGAAAGAACTACCCACCGGTTCAAGAGTCATCTTGTTTTAATTATTGTGGGAAAGTCAAGTCAACCAAGAATGCTTTGAGCACCTAATGAGCGTGGCTTGCTTGCACTACAGGGCCTTGTGGCCAAGCCAGCCCTTGTCCCTGGCTCTAACATCCTGCCTTTGAGTCACCTTTGAGATTGTGAACACAGCAGACTGAATTGGCAGAGCCCTTGTTTCCATGTACACATAGATGTCCCTGAAAAAGATTTAATGTGCATACTTTATCTGCCATGTATCTCATGCATCTTTAGAGTTTGCTGCCTTTTTTTTTTTTTTTCTTGCCTACCCGCTAGGCTGTATCTGAAGGATCTTGCTAATCTGGGTGATCTTTTAGCACTTCTGGGGCAGGCTGTGTTCTGATCACCTTGTTGGCCTTATCAAGGCTGATGACTAAAAGCCTGGTGTTTTGTGACTCTGTGCTATAGATTCCAGTTCGCTTCCATTTTCTCTTCTCTCCTCCTTCCACATCCTTCCCATGCATGCATGTATGAATATTCTCATTTGACAAACTGTGAGAGTAAATCACACTAGATTATTGCTGATTTTATTTTATTTCTGCATACAACCCTAACGTGTTAAGCATTGCTCCCTTCCATGTAGAGGAGTAATTTTCTAAAAGTTATTCTTGGATGTTCCCCAAATTCGGGGGGTCAGCACTTAACAAGGTACCTAACAGTTGTCTAATAATGCAGGGACACACACTCAGCCTGTGAATGTGAGAGAGCCTTCGCAGGTCATGCATTATAGACCCCTTTGCAGATTTCATGGGCAAGGGAGTGCATGTTTTCTCTTTATTCCAAGGCGCTAGCATGGGGACCTGGTATTTATTAGCATTGCTCTGTTATTTCTGATGAACTTCCCATAAACTGTACTTTTTATTGGTAGATGCTTATATTATTTTGTTTCATACTTAGCCTACTTTTACATTGTGATTTTTATGACATGAAACTCACAGTTCCTCTTCAGTCAGAGGCAACAGTGGCGAATTATTATGTAATATCAATGAGTTCCTTTTTTTCTATTCCATTTCCTATAGCTCTCTCAGCATCTTCTTGCCAAATTGTGTATCATACATTCCAGGTATAATCTACCGCCTGTTGTTCAGTGATGCTGAAGTGCTTTGCTGTGAATAGAGATGGATGATGAGCACATGTGCCTCTGAAATGTCTAATGGTGTGATTTTGAGTGGTCATATCGAGGCATGTTTAAGGAGTGTTGACAAATTATTTCAGCTTTTATGTAAAAGACATTATTATAGGGGAGGAATAGCTTTTGTACTCATTTAAAATCATGTCTTAAATCATAACTTGCTGCTAAAAACTAGATGTCATGCTTTGTTTCAATCAGCGTAAGCTAAATTATGCAGTAGTAACAAACAGCCCTGATATACAGGTTTTCATATGGCGATTTACATTACATGCCTCTCAGTTCCATTTCAGTTCCAGTTTGGGAAATACCCTATATGAGACTCAGGTTCTACTCTAGAAGCAACAGACCCCGTCTGTGCTTGCTGACAGTGTATTCCTCCGTGTTCATGGTTCTCTCTAAGTGTTTCCTGAGTAGGCACAAATCTGCCTTTAACCTAATGCCTTATCTTTACGTGTGCTGAGGGTGTCTTTGGATTAAAACAATATATTTTTAAAGTCATATTTGTGTGAGAAAAAAAAACCCCAAAACTATATATAAGGAGGAAAAATAAAATACAGTTGGGTTTGAAGCTTATGCTACACCCACAGCACCCCCACATACACAGTGCTGTTATTTGCTGGTTTTCTTTGGCCTGTTGCTGCACTTACACATACCTGTTTTGACTAAAACCATCTTCATTTTCAAGTGATTAAAATTTGTCAGTGTAAAAACATTTGAAATTCTAGCCTCCTACATCTGCTTATATGTAAGGAATTTTCTGGATTCTGAATATGTTATAAAAAGGCCCCAAAGAGATTTTTTTTTTATACTTTTTTAAAAACTTAATGCTTCCCATAAGAACATTGGAATGAATTTATGGAATATTGTCCTAGTTTCTTAAATGATAATGAAAGAAACTGGTGTAAACAAGTTCGGCACAATAATTAGTAAATATTAATTCATCTATCAGATTTTCTACAGGATATTATTTTTGCCTTCACATTAAAATTTTTCTTAATATTAAAAGGTGCACAGCATTGACTATAAGAACACTAGATATTTCTAATGGCACTAAAAGTCTGCCCAGTTAGCATCAGGAATATGGCAAATGCAACAGTCTTAAGTGTGTTAAAATTCATTTCTATTTGCTTATGCCATGCATTTTTGAGTTTATGACAGTGTTTCCTATTAAAATGTTGAACAATCATAGTAACTTTTTGGAGGCAATTTTCAGTCAAAATGTCTTGAGTTCACAGTTGTAAAGTGTCACAGAAGAAATTTAACAGTTTTGTATAAATTTAATTGTTGCCTTGAAGTAATTATGACTAGAGGACAGAATACTATATATATTTTATTATCCATTAGTTTCTTTTTTAATAGGATTGCTGTGCTTTGTATAAGTCAATTATTTTTGATAGTTTTTGTAATTAATGTTTAATTATATTTTATTATCCTCATTTTACTACATCACCTTGGTGATAATTGAAGCATTTCTGAAACACTGTGTTTCCATAGAGTATTTTGATTGTGTAAACGATTACCTTGTTAATATTTCTACAAAGTTTCATCATCTTTCTTTTTCACTTTGAGTTGGTTGATTGGCTTTTTACCCATACCATAGCATTTTAATGTCTCTGTATTTATTTAATGTTTAATGGATATGAGAAGATGTCACTGATCCTCTCTCAGTAGGACTTAGTCTTGGAGGATTTTGATGTGTTTGTATGGAATAATGTGAAGGATCTGTATTATTTCATTACTTGCTTTCATAAAAATATCCATAAGGCGGCCCTCCCTGGTGGCGCAGCGGGTTAAAGCACAGCACTAAGAAGTCAAAGCCACTTCCGCATGAGTTCCATCCCCGCCTGCCCCGGAGGTGACCACATGGCGTGGCAGACCTCTCCTGACCCGCCCGCTGCTCCCCTCAGCAGTGTACTTCGTCGATCTGCCTGTTCTGCTCCCCACTCTGTCTCTGGTGAATCCTCTCACCCTCCGCATCTCTAGTCTGTACCCCAGTTCTGTATGAATAAATAAATAAATCTTTAAAAAAAATATCCATAAGGCAATAAAGCTATGACCTTGGACAAGCTGTGAAACCCACAAGACTCTGTTCTCACTGAACATTTGTAACATATCCCAGGATTTTCTGCTGAGGGCTATTGTGAAAGGAAGTGCAGAATCTGTAGTAGGAGATGCAGAGCAAGTCTAACTCCTTCCATGGGTCACTAGCCATACCATTCTGTTACCATCTTTCCCAGGTTTGCAGCTCATTGTATTGGTTCTACGTTGTTGCCAGCTATCACTTCATTTTTATATAATTTTTCTGCTATTTTTAGAAGCAAGCATTTTCCCTCCTCTAAAACATAGCCCCCAAAAGGATATTGCAATCTAACTTTCTCTGTTCATTGGTTAATTACCACAGTACAGGATAAGATAATAAATTTTGATGAATTCGAGAAGTTACAGTTATTATTAGTCCTCAGTCTTTGAAGGTTTATAGTTTGAACATAGAGGAATTTAAAATTAAGCACAGTGAACTTTTATTTAAATACTACTCTTCTAGGTATTGGCAAATTGGATATAGTCATTTTTCTAATGAAGGGAAGGTAAATGAACATTTGTAAGTATATTTGTTTTAGATGCTCTCTCATTTATATCTTATATACAATTGTTATAAAAACCTTGTGAGGTAGGACCATTGTCTCTGTTTTTGTACAGTGGAGTAAAGAAGTATAAAGACATTAATTACCCCATCTAGAGTCAGGCAGCTGCTAAGAGGCACAGACAGCCTTGAATGTCTGACACCATTTTCCCCAGCCCCAAATCATATAGTCTGTGAATATGCGGGGGAATACGGGCCCTCTTTTAGATTTAAGGCCCAGGCAAAGCATTTTTACTCTGCCTCCCAAGGTTCTAGTATGGAGCCAGTATTTATTATGCACCAGATGGTACTTGAAGTTCCCAATAAGGACTAATCCTTATTTAGTGTTTACTTGGTATCAGTCCCTTTGTGTATATTATATTATTTAATCAAACTCTTACTGACTTTATGGAGTACAGCGCTGTTATTACCCCCCAGCCCATTTTGCTGGTAAGGGAAGTGGAACACAAAAGGTTAAACAACTTATCCAAGGTCAAGCAATAATTAGACAACCAGAATTTGCACCCCATCAGTTGCACAGAATTCAGTCAGTGTTGAAGAAAAAAATCAAATCATTGTAGTGTGATAATATTTACTGATGGACTGACCATTACAGAATTAGAGCCAATCAAATGTTTCTCATCTTTACATCTGTCTATCCCGTAATCAAAGGTTACTGTAAACAGCTAACAATAAATATCACATATGATGCAGTTTGGAAATGTGACACACAAATCATACCAAAAAATGTGGGATTTCATGATGTCATTGAAAGCACCGTTGTAGAACTGCTCAAATCATAGGTAGAACAATTGGCAAATGAGCATTTGACAGAGTTAGATAAGTCAATAATTAAACAGACCATCGGCCAAGGTGATGGTATGGTGTAGGTATTTAAAAGAGAAGGAAAATCCTTGGAAGAATCATAGATGCTCTCAATTATTTTTGCAGAAGTCACCTTTTTATGGGTCATAAATCAGAAAAAAAATTCACAAAAGCTATCACAAAATTTGTCAGGAAAATTATTTTGAAAATAAATTATGATGACTCATTCTCTGCTCTAGACTATTCATGTATTTATTTAGAAAATAAAAATGACAAGTTATAGATAAATTTTCGTTTTCAGTCTTTAGAACTAAATAAAAGCTTACTTTGTTTTTGAGTATAGAACCTTGATCTCTATTCTTGGTTGCACTCATTTTATCTAGTCTTTTTTGGCACCAAATCAAATAATAAGGGACACCTGAGCACACAGACACATGTCTACATATGGATGTAGACAATTACGTTCTCGTTTTCATCTAATTTCTTGAGCACTTATTTTCTATCTACACGTGAGATTTTATTTGCTGCATGACAGGGAATGTATCTCAAACTTATCAAGAGTTTGCCACAGTATGCATACAATAATGATAAAAATAAATTATAATTTATAATAAACAAGAATTATAAGTAAATATCAATATGTAAGTAATACAGTTTTATGTTCACAGATTCATATGTGAATCTAAGTCTCCTTTGTAATTATGCATAGTAGGTGTTTAAGAAATACTTGCTAAATGATGAATAAATTCTCCAACTTTGAATGTGGAATGGCTAAACCTGCTCTTTTAAGATGGTGGAATAAAATTATTTCATGGATATGGCAATTCATGGAAATCACACTCAAAAATATCTCTGCATTTTTTATTTGACCATATTATTTTCATGACTATTACTAGTAATGAATTACTGTGATCATCCATTCAAAGACTTGACATTTGGTTGCTTCCCATGCTCCAAATATCGGGTACAGAATAGGAGACTTTATCTCTCATAACAAACAGTGTTCAGAGTCAGCGTATATTTCCATTCTTCTCCTGGAATCTTGCCTAAACACCCACTTTTCTTTTTCCCCCTTCTTTTCTTTTCTTTGACATGTTAAAAAATAAAAACAAAATATCTATATATAACTGCAGATATACTTGACTAAGGAAGTCTAGAGAAACCTGGTTAATCTTACTGCTATGTTACATTTAATGTTATTGCATGATTAATCATGTAATTATTTGTCCAAACTGAATTGAAGTACATGTAATCAAGATTTAGCTATAAAGCCACTTTATAACACTCTTGTCTGTATCTTACAAATCAGATTACAAATGTTAGTGATTAGATTTTTAAATTTTCTCTGTAAAATGGTTAGGGAAAATATAAGAAATGAACTGTTTTCTTACTAACTTGGGAAAAGTAAAAAAATATCATTTCATGTTTATTGTATGATAATGTGAAAGACATTTTATTGCATAGTTCATATTTGGAACATTAAGAGCAGCAAAAGATGTGTAGATGCCTATGAGTATTTTAGAACATTCATACACCAAATTAAGTTTGCGATACTTCCCCAAAATTTTATCTTTTCTCCTGTAGGAAAACTAAAAGGAAATAAATACTTTACTTAAGGAGTAGAAGTAGTAAATAAATAAAACAATTTAAACATACAGATAAAATGTACACATATGTTAGTACTAATAACATATCTTAAATGTTTGAAATGTGTATGGATTATTTAGTTCTTGACAGTCTTGTTAGGTTGGTATTATTATTTTCTCACCTTAAGGTGAGGAACCTAAGCCTGAGTAATTCTTCAAGGTTACCTTAAAGGTAGAAGAACCAAGACTGGAGTCCAGTCCTGGACTGTTCTAATTCTCAGATCCATGGACTAATCCCCTTGTATGCTGGCAGTAGCATAGCCTTATAAGTTAATAAAAGCTTAACATAATTTGAAACTAGATCAATGTGTACCTTATTTGAAAATAGTATTTATAACTTAAACAAAGACCCTCTTCTATGTCTTTATTTTTACGCCCTCTACTTAAATTTTATTTGGATGAACTAAATTAAGTGTAGATTCTGAAGCTTTCCACCCAGTTCTTTCCCAGTACTCATACTGCTTTAGTTCAAAGGATTGGATGTTGTCATGATCTAGGGGTAAGAAAACAAGATGTTTGGGGTGTGTTTGTGTGTTTTGACACAGTGGTTTTAAGTCTCAGATGTTTTCTGCAATGGACTACTAGTTTGGGATGAGAGGGCATATCAACTGCTCTGTCCTGAATTTCCTGGGACTATGTCTTTCTCAGAATTAGGTAGGGAGGTCCATTTGGGGATAATAGGAGAAGCTAATTTGGTCTAAATGGGAGCATACATCCATCCAACAAGACCCTTGCTGTCTACTATTCTCCTTTATTGTCCTTCCTCCTATAATTTTTTCTGTTCCAAATGAAGTAGAAGAAAATAACAAAGAAAATGTAACATCATCTGCATATATGGCTAAGCAAGATTCTCAGATTTTACGGAAATATGTAACAGGGCAGGTAGATGGAACTTGAAACTATGTGGGGAGTTGTCACAAGATTTGTTAGGAATAAGATTCTCCAAGACCTAGAGTATCCTAAGTGAAATTATCAATACATCAGGGCTGAGAGAGTAGTTATGTTTTTCTTAAGGTAAGAGGTAGACCTAGGCTGTCAGACCAGCATCAGATCTCTTGCACTGAATGCACAGAGCTCTAAATACCCCCAAACTGGGCACCAGTACAGTAGTCTCATTAATGGAGACCAGTATCAAGATGGAAAGTTAACCTATCTGAAAGAGAATCCATCCCTCAGTTACTGAGTTATAGAAAAGTAAATTGGTCTTATGGCCTTCACTGCAGATATCATGATCTCTGGCTTCAGCCACTCAATTATATGGCAAAACTCTTAGGTACCTGATTTTGGCTATCGTGTTCTAAGCTAAGTCCCCATTATTATTTCCAAAGTTGATTCCTTACCAGCCCCTTAGTTTATTTCATGCATGAGAAAGACCAGAATCTCTCATTTTTTCCTGTGTCACCTTTCCATCTCTACTGAGCTGTTTTCCAGCCCTCCCATCTCCACCAGTCATACAGTATACACTCCCAAGGTGGTCCTGAATGTCTGTCTTTTGAATGTCTTTCTCCTGGTCAGATGTAGTCTCCACTTCTATGAAAACTGTACAGTTTATCTGTAAGTAATCACTTTTTACTTTGTATTTCATGTACTTGCCTAGGTATTTTTTTATATCCCATTTCAGTTAATAATACAGGGTTTTACACATGACAAGTATTGAATAAGTATTATGTAATGATTGACTAAATCAAATAATGCATTTACTTGCATAAGATGAACAAAATTGGCCTACTAGAAGTTCATAAGTGAAATATTTAATGAGGATCATTGTGTCTATAATGCAGTGCAAGATCCTCCGGGTTATATACAAATGAAAAGGTATAGTCACTGCCTTTAAATTTGCCTTAGTTTGTTAATGATTTGTATATGACTGGGGACTATAAGTGCCTGAACTACTCCAATATTTCAAGTAGGTTTTACATATGACCTGTCACACTCCAAAGACATATTTTTTCTGTTTGTTTTAGCAATGTCTTATAGTTTTCACTGTATAGATTCTTAAGCTTCTTTAAGTTTACTCCTAGGTACTTAATTCATTAATTGTGAATGGAATTGATTTTGTGACTTCCTTACTCTTTTAACTTGTTTGCATATAGAAACAGCTGATTTTTGTGCTCTGCTACTTCACTGTAATGATTTATTTTATCAGTTAGTTTTTCAGTGTTTTCCTCCAACCTTGTTAACCATCAGTCAGTTTTCTGCAAGGAAAGCTGTGTGTCCGAGTTTGGGGTATATGGTGAAGAAATTCTGACAGGGTGTGTCTTCAACCCCCAGAAACATGTCAACATGTTTCTCTGGACCTGCACCTACTTTTAGGTATAGCTAGAGTAAGAATCCTCTTCATAACAGGGGCTGGGTTATTAAACATTTCTAGAGGTGAATTGCATGAGCAACAGCTCTCAGATTTAACTTTCCATAAAACATTTACAAAGGGATTGAGATTGTAACTGATTCATTTCTCTAAATCAAAATTTAGTTAACTGCGTTGTGCAAATCATTTATTTATACCTGTCATTTAACAAGTAGATTTTAAAGGTCTTCCAGATTCTGGCCTGTGGCAGACCCCTCTGCCATATTCCTCGTGGGCTTCTTGCTAAGTTCCCAGCATTTGGGGCAATATTTTAACCTTTGTTTTCTAGCCTGGTATCTTCTACCTGTATGACTTCTTTGCAGGGGGCACCACTTCTGTAACATTTACTCCAGTAATTAGAGCTGAGCCATCTATAAAAAGAAAAAATACCTATAAATCTCTTTTAAAGTCAGCAAAAAAAGCTGTTTGAAACAATGGTACAAATGGTTTACATATCCACAACACAAATCATTCCCACAGTGAGGATGAGAAGTATGGCAGGTTCCTATTTTCCTGGTTGGACAGCATGGCACAGAAATTGAGTGGGAAAGCAGAATGTGTTCCCAACTGCCTTCCTATTCTTTTTCCTCATGCCGAGGAAAGGCTGAACCTGGTCATGCTGGTGGGGGCTGGGGGTGGGTGACTCCTGAGATGCCTGGGTGACAGTCAACCTTCATAGGTAAAAAGCTGTCATGGGACTGAGGAGGCACGGTGAGGATCCATGCCCTCAGTTCTCCATCCCATCTGTGGCAATAGAGAAGAGGCCCAAATTGGCCATGCATTTTCAAGGCAAGAACAAGTAGAAATGTGTGCGCAGTGCCTACATATATGAGTGTAGTGGTGATAGGGGCTAAACAAAGGGATAAGGAGACACTGCTATTTTGGAAGGGTAGACATGCCAAGTAGTTTGCAATAAATGTATACCAGTGCTTAGATGTCATATTTATTTCTCAAGAATCAGCTAAAGATCATCTGTGATTGCTCATTTCCCTGTGCTCGGTTCATAGGTCTATATATACTCTGTTGTTCTGCACGTTGGGTTATCTTTATATGTTCACTCTTCCCTGAGAATGAAATCTCCTTAAGAGCAGAGATCATGTCTTATTTTTGTTGCACCCATGCCTGCATGTAACATGTGTCCAGTAACTGGAATACTCAAGTAGGTGAAACACATGGGTGAGTCTGTGTTGGAAACTCACACAAATTCCTTAGGACTTCATTTTCTGTCTGGTTGAAAAAATCCAAATAGAAAATTAATGTTCATTTCTTTTCCTAATTGACTTTCTGAGAATGCATATATTGGGATTTGATTATTACATTTGAGCTGGGCAAAAATGTTTTCTGGGGTTGGGTTATATGGCCCATTTGTTGTGTACATATCACCCCTGCTAGAGACAGCTTCTTGGCAGCTCTGTCATTCATGCACTAGTCTTACCTCTCTTTGTGCCTTCAGGGCCAAATATAATTCATAATAGACACAATGCTGAACATTTTAAAAAGTAAAACTTAACAGAGCATGGTGACTCTTTTTTTGAATGTAAACTTCTTAACTGCAATGGAAGGAAGCACTGGCGCTTGTTTTGTGCCCTTCAGTGCTGAGCCCTGCACAGGTGACAGTAATTTGATGAAGATGAGAACCTTTCACAATCTCTGCATGACTGAAGAAGCAGGTGCTCAAGTTCTCTACTACTTTCTCAGCCTGTTTGCTTAAGTTGAGTTTTTGTCTAACCTATCCCACTTAATAGGACATTTCTAAACCTACATGCTATTACTGTTAGGGGAACAGAGAATACATTCAAATAGCTTTAATTTTGCAGTGAGATATATCCACACTGTGACAGTGTGGAAAGAATGTAATCAACTCCAACCCAAGATAATCACCTTTAACCTCATTTGGGCAATTTAGGACAAAAAAGTCAGTATAAGTAGGTTTATTTTAAACACAGAACCAATGGAAGACGGAGGTGGATTAGATTAAAAACCCATATTCACTCTAAACTAGATGAACATTCAGACAAAAATTGCAAGCTGAGACTCAGTGGGAAAAAATGATCTACTAGTCCCAGTTCTAAATGAAGTACTAATCTCAGAGAAACATACAAGAGGGAAATCACCAGACGACTCCACTAAGCTACATCAACTTCATTATTAGATAGGAGACTGAGCAGTCAGCAGAGGGGTAATAGAAAACTGATGAGAAATTACTGTTACACATTCAACTTCTTTTATAACCAAGTAGAATTCATTAGAAATAGATCAGCAGGTAATAATGTGACAATTTTTGAATGTAGTGTAAGTCTATGAAAGGAGAGAGAGGGTTGTCCTTAAAATTAAAGGGGAATAAAGCTTCTCTTGATAAATTATTATTTTTTTTGAGGAAAAGAAACCTTTTCTTGGCTTAAGAAGAGAACTATTAGTTTTTTAATGATCAAAGAATTGTTGTCCATTTAATAGCATCACCGTTCACTGAAAATTGGATATATCCCTCTGAATCTTTAAAGTCAGTGTAGTATGTTTCTACATTTCCCGTTATTTAAATAGTGGGGACAAACCCAAAAGATCAGGGATGTTATCCTGTCTTTGGTATTTGTTAGGAAGCCATCAAAGGGTACCCAGGACTGCAGATGCATGTCTGCTGCTGGGACTAATTTGGGTTTGGAGTGAGTTATCAGTTTCCCCTGTATTTGGTGGTCTCTGCAGCTCTGTGATGCTGGGGGTTGCTTCTCTTCCCCTCTGGACGGGCATATGGCCTGTGAAGATGCTGTCGACTTAGCAATAGCCTCACTCATGACAGGTTTTATATTTTTTGGGGGGGGCAGTTATGTCAAAAAGTATATATTTTTTCAATACAGTAGACAAAAAGTCTTTTCCGCTTTTCTTCTCTAAGTCTTGTATGATTGTTTCTCAGAGAAGGAAAGTATACTGGAAACAGTGCATAGAAAGTGATGTCACTGAGCCAAGTGTGAAGTAGGGTTGGTAGAGAGGAGATTCAGTTAATTGTGCTCCTTCTCTCTTAGGGATTCCTATGCTCTGCAGAAGAGGAAGACTTTGTTGCAGCCATGGCAAACTTGAGAAACTTTCCTCTTGCCCCCAATCAGGGCTAAGTGTTCCCTCTAAGTTACTAGCATGAATAACTTCAATATGTGAATAATTTCAATATGTGAAGTGATTCCTGCTCCAGGACCTTTGTACTTGCTATGCCTTTTGCCAGGAACATTCCTCTGCTGACTCTTCACAGTGTTCTTTCTTCCCTCTTAATTAAGGAATGCAGTCGAAATATTATATTTATAGAGACTTTTTTTTTCTGGCCACTGTATCTGAAATAGCTCCAGCAGTGATACACTATTGTGCTACTTACTCTTATTTTCTGAAATTGTTCTACTCATTGTTTTTACTTTCCTGCCTCCAACTTTCTTTCCTCCCTTATCACCTAAAATATTTATTCATTATTAAATCCCTTGAGAGTGTCTAACATTTAGTTGGTGCTTACTAGACAGCACTTACTTGGTGCTTACTAGACATTTTTTTGAATGAATGAATAACATGAATGTTATTGTAATACAACATATATTCCACTGCTTTTCTGAATGTTTTCCCCAGTAGACTACCAGTTCCTTAAGGAACTGGGAAGCATTGTATTTCACCCCGTATTTGTATCTTTAGCACTTAGTTCACATTACATACTCAGTAAATGCTGAATGCTTGACCAGAGAAAGGGATGGGTGTAGCTACCTGGGAGATAAATTATGAGGGTCTATAACAAAAGGTTAGCAGAGTGACCCCAGCAGACTGCTATACTATGATGTCAGTAGTACCTTAAGCTCATTTTATTAACACCTTTAGTATGTCACTTTTGTCCTGAAATTGCTTCATTATCACACACAATGTAGATATTGCAGCTTCAGCCATCATGTCTCTATTCCTGATCACAGTGAAGAAGGGGGATGGACAAAATGGAAGCATTTAGCTTACTGAGTCTCCACTTGAGGATATTTCTCAGAGTTTCCAACAGATACCTTCTTACAGCTCCCTGAAAAGGATTTGGCCACATGGGCAGTCACAGAAGAATTTGGGAAATGCAATTTATAATTTGGTGCATTGCCCATCAAAAAAAGTCAAGCGTTGTGTTAGTTTAAGAAGAGGGACTGGGTAGTGATAGCAGCAATAGTCTCTGCGATCATCTATACAACTCGTAGTTTTAGTGTGTGCTCAGCTGCTCTAATAAGCAGAATACTGTGGCACAGTAACTTGATAGACTGCCCATCACATTTTGACCCCAAAAAGTGTTTCAGGCAAAGCCTTTAACAGCAAACATGATTACTGAATCATCCAAGGAACTTCTGGCAATGCCTTTGCATTTAGAGCATGATGAGTCCTTTTCCCCCTCTTACTGCCAAGAAACTTCCCTCATGGTCAGTGTCTGCACCCTGCTGATCAACAGTCAGCAGAACCTCCTTCTTGGCAAGACTTGTGTGTTCCTGGTTTGCTTTCAACAGCAGCCAAAGTGCATGGACCCATCAGAATTTCAGAAGAACAACAGGGCATGTGCAATCTCCACTCTGGGGTCTTTAGTTATGCAAACTTGCCCTTATTCCCTTTATGGTTCACCCAGAAAAGTGGATCATGAAGAAGAGGAATGTGGAGGGGTTGGTCATGAATCATAGATTGGGGAGATTACAGAAAAACAACAAATAAAAGTTGTTCCCTGGTTTTAGTTTCTGAAAGCAAGTTATCTAGTGAGATAATTTGGAAAAATAGAAAATGTATCTACTTCAGAGGGGTATGTTTCTAATTACTTAATTTGTGCTGAGTATTTTATAATCACAAAAGAAAAGCCACTGACAGATTAAAGGTAACAGCTTTAAGGCATCACAAACACAATCATGCACATATCAAGTCTTCTGATTTAAGATTATGGCAAAAGTCATTTACTACATCTGACATTTTGGAGTAAAGAAATCTGACATTTTAGTAAGAAATATTACATTGGGAGGTGTTATTTTCCCCCCATATTAAGTTTTTTAGCTCAGTACAGTAGGACACATCTAACTAAAATCTCATTGATACAGACCCCATCAGAACAATATAATCTTTTAAAACTAGATTTACATATAAAGTTTTTATTACTCTGAACCCCTTAACTTACCCAGTAGAAAACTGCTAAATTGGCAAGGTAGTTATTGCTAATGCCATAAACTGGTAACAAGAGAAATACAGATTTCGCTTTTTATTTTTTAAGTGTTTAATCCAGCATAGCAGTGGTCAGAATGCCAAATGTTAACAAATAGCTGTATTTATCCCTATCTGAAGTTAAGGGATATTACAGAAAATTGTTAGTTTCTATTTTACTACATATTTATAAAACTAAATAATAAACCTTTTTAAAAGCACACAAAAAAGTTTGGTTTTTCATTTTGAGTAATTGTAAATATTTAAATATCCCTTAGCTGCAGTGTCAGTATAAACTGAGAGGAACACTTCAGTAGGAAAGGATCTTAGATGTTCTTAACAAAGCGAAGTCAAATAATTTTGTCATTATGTTTATGTGACTAGGTGGGTCAAATATATGGACCTTTGGCTAATTATGTCATCAGGAAGGTCAAATGTTATTTCGTTTGTCTTAAGCAAACATTTGTATTTATTTTCTCATAGAAAGAAAAGAAGCAGGTACACACAAAGCAAATCCTCCTCTTGACATTCTTCTAGTGTCCTCAGAGAACCAAGATTAACCAAGAGAGTCCTTGAAGAAAGAGTTAATCAAGCTGCAATCTTGTTTATATTGATCCCTTGCATTTCTCATCTTACTGGTCATAAACAATAATGAAATAATAACATTTATATTAGGATCCTACAGAAAACCAGAACCAATAGTGAGTATGTGTGTGTATACATGTGCATGTATATCTTTCTATTGAAAGATTTATGTTAAGGACTTGACTTCATGATTGTGAGCACTGACTAATCCAAAATCTGTAGGACAGCTCAACAGGCTGTATACCTAGGAAGGGGTTGATGGTACAGTCTATTTGACTCTGGAGGGTGAAGATCCTGTTCCTTAGGGACTGGCTGTCAGGCGTTCTCTTAGGGTCTTCAACTGATTGAGTGAGGCCCGCCAAGCAGACTGTTGGTGAGTTTGCTTTACTTATTCTACTGATGTGTTACACTCATCTGACAATACCTTTACAGTGACATCTAGACTAGAGTTTGACCAAATATTTGTGTACCATAACCTAGGTCGGTCAACACATATTAGCCATTACTTCATTATCAATTTGCTATGTACCAGATTGACATTTTAAGTGTATTATTTCTTTGGAGTCTCATCACAACCACATCAGATATGTATTCTTACTATTCCCATTTTACAGGTGACATAATTATAGTCAGGTCAAATGAATGCCCACAGTGGCTAGTCCAACGTGATGTGCACATATCTGGCTTGCCTTTAAAATTTCCTGGAAGGTAATGGCTGATATTATCCACCTTTTGTAGATACTTAGTAATTATTTACTGTGTTTACCATTTGTGGAACAGTTGCTGCCAACTTGGACTGGGTTAAACATGTTCATCTTTAAAATAATCTAAGAGGTTAGGTATTTTAACTGATGGGGAAGTTAAGACTATGGAAATTAGAAACCTAATTTAATCATGGAGCTTTGAAAGATGGATTCAAGATCCACATGCATATTTATGTAAGTCTAAAACATCTTAACATTTACTGGGTACTAAAAGGAAATAGCCAATAGTAAAGAATAGGTGGTACTGGAAATGTATCAATGACTGCTTATTTTCTCATTTTAATCTTTGATTTATTATCCAGGAGCTGTGTATTCTGGTTATTATATAACCATTAAGCTCCCTGATTACAACCATCTTCCTGTATATATTTGTTAGACCACCTGTTGTCATTAGACTTATTTTTTTTTTTTTTAAAGATTTATTTATTTATTCATACAGAACTGGGGTACAGGCCAGAGGCTCAGGGGCGGTGAGAGGCTTCACCAGAGACAGAGTGGGGAGCAGAACAGGCAGATCTACGAAGTACACTGCTGAGGGGAGCAGCGGGCGGGCCAGGAGAGGTCTGGCTCGCCATGTGGTCTCCTCCGGGGCAGGCGGCAGGCGGGAATCGAACTCATGCGGAAGTGGCTTCAGATTCTCAGTGCTGCGCTTTAACCCGCTGCGCCACCAGGGAGGGCCGTCATTAGACTTATTTTTAAATAAAAGTTGTCACTGTTTTCAAATGTGTCCTATTAAAAACCCTTCAATTTGGCCCTCCCTGGTGGTGCAGCAGGTTAAAGCACAGCACTGAGAAGCTTAAGCCACTTCCTCATGAGTTCGATCCCTGCCTGCCCCAGAGGATATCCACGTGGCACGGCAGACCTCTCCTGACCTGCCCGCTGCTCCCCTCAGCAGTGTACTTCGTCTATCTGCCTGTTCTGCTCCAGGCTCTGTCTCTGGTGAATCCTCTCACCCACTGCATCTCTGGCCTGTACCCCAGTTCTGTATGAGGAAATAAATAAATTAAAAAAAAAAAACCCTTCAATTCACTTAAATTGTGTAGCTTTTATACATATATCTTTTCTTTATGTTTCTGAACAATTTTGTTCATTACCTTTTTCCTTTCTTGCCTAGCTTTTAAAAACAGGACATCATTATTTCTTATTTTGGTCCATCTTGAACACCCTATGCCTTTCTTCATAAATATACTCATTATAGATTATCATTTTTGGACCCATAAAATAGTCATAGATGTTCTTGGATCATACCTGACCATCCGAGGGCAGCACTACTGGGTATCTTGCACAGCTGTTCATGAATAGAGCCACAGTTAAATCCACCTCAGTTGAGGGCAGACAATGCGTGCCTATAACTGTTGAAAGAAGAAATCTTTTCTTGAATAAGGTCATTAGCACTTTAAAGAGTGTTTGCCTTTCTAACAGTTGTGCTTACACTTCATAAATCCACTAACTTTGGCCTATGTTCTTTAAAGAAACTGAATTCCTTTTTCCTTCCTGGAGACTTCTGAGTTTGATGCTGAACTTTATATGTTAATATTGTGCAATTTTTCCTTGATATTCTAAAAAATTAGAAGATAGAATTATAGGCTACAAACTGCATAAGTGTTCAGCCCCAAGTGGTGTTTCCTCCCGTCTGTGTAAGAATGTATGTGGACTTGACAGATAACAGGAATGCCTTTATTCAGTAATCCTTTCGATAGTTTCTTGGATATCTCCCTGAAGCTCAACTGTCTTCCTTGTCCCTTCAGTTCCTGGCAGGTTTGATTAGGGTAAAACCCATCATCAAAGAAGGCCAGGTGCTGCTGCTCCACACAGGAGGCTGGCAGGAAATGATCTTCTAGATTTCCTGAGAACTCCTGCCCACAAAGCACCACCAGGCCATAATGGCTCCTGAGCCTCAAGTGAGGGATTAGCCAAGCATCGTGTGGCTGCTTCTCACTAATCTTTCCGTACCAGTAAATTTAGATCCTCTAATTAATACCCAGTTAATACCCAAATCCGTTTCCCCAAAGGCTGTAACTTCTGATGGATAGAAAGGAAGAAGCACAAGAGGGAAGATTTAAGAGTATTGCATTTTATTTATTGTTCCTGTCAAGCATCTTTGAAAAGTCTCTCTAGCTCTCTCCATGACCGTGTGTCATCTCTTTATTTACTAGACTTCCAAGACCACCACTTGTTATGTGTGTTTTCCTCTTCTAGTTTTGGAGTATAAATAATGAAGTTCTTTTTAAATTTTTGTTTTTGTTTGAACTCATATTCTTTCTTCTTCCTTCCACTTCTTGCTTTTGCTTTTATTGAATGTTCATCATGCATTGTATATGACCGAGGGTGAATAACTGGATTACTTGCCAGGAAGACTGCCATCCTATGCTAATGCTAAGCATAAGGTGACCTCCCATTTTCAGACCTGAAGATGTTGGGCTATCAAGAGGTTTGCAGACTTATCTCCTTTCCCCCTCCTGACTGCAGGACTAATGGGAAAATAAGATATAACTGATACTCAAATGTAGGCTGACATCTCAACTGATAAAGCAGATTAGAGAAGGTAGCCTTCATTATGTGCCTCTCCCCAGACTTAGATTTTCCTTGACAATTTTAGTTTTTCCTGAGGGGCAGGCCCTGCCCATCTGAGCTTCTAGGGTATCAGGAGAGTAGAGCAAAGTGCACTCTCCCCTGGGAATGAGTCAAAAGGGTCAGGCTGAACCAGGTTAGCTTTCTTTGCTAGTAAGTAATAGGATAAGGGCCCTGCCTGGGGAGGGTCTTCAGTGAGGTGGGTGAGCGAGGTTGGGGGTGCTTCTCCCAGCCAGACCCCTTCTGAGGAATGGAGTGTGAGCTTCTTCCTCCTGAGTCACGGAAGAAGAAGGGAATACAAACTCTGTAACTGGTTACATGCAACCATCTTTCTAATCCAAGTTGTCTGTAAAGCCTACTCAGATCTACTCTTGTGTTCTTTCTAGATCCAGTGCAGCCCTCACTGTTGGGTTAGTCCTGCAGTATCACTCTTCGCGAGCCCTGTCCTAGCCCCGCTCCTCTGCTCCCTGAGAGGTGACCCGCTTTGATTGTCCTCTGTTCCCTGAGGCTCCCAAGGGCCCACGTGCAGCACTTTGAGGCCCTCTGTTGTTTTAGGCAATTGCCCTCTATGCTGGGTCACCGCGGAGGTTTGTTGATGTTCAGCATTGTATTTTCTCTCTGGCCCTGAAAAGGCCCAATTGATGGGCCAGTGTCAGACATGAAGCCATAGGACTGAGAGAGACCACCAGGCAGCCTGCACAGCACTTCTCAGTCACTGCCCCCAGTGATATATATGGTGTAGTGGAGAGAAGCTCCACAAGTCCAGTCCTAGTGCCGACTTGTGTTCACTTGCTGTGTTTAATTGTGCAGAAGCCCCTTTCACTTTCTTGTGCTCTCACTCTAAACCATTTTGCAGGAATGAATTTCTTGTCCTCACACTGGGAATGCCTGCAGGCCACTGTGCAGAGGTAGCAACGGAGAGACTGTGGTGTTCTGTGGAGCTTGTCCCTCCTGCAATACCCTGTTCTCAGACGCCTCTAGCCACTTTGAGTTCTCAGTTCTACCAGCTCTCAGCTCTTGTATATAAAAATCTTCCAGATGTACAGCCTAAATCCCACGACCTGTTGGTAAACTCTTTGTTTTCCTGTTGAATCCTCAGGGAATCTTTTCCAAGTCTTCCCACTTCTTTAATTTTCAGAGGGCTGCATTTGCTTGAAAGCAATCATAGTAGTGCAGGGCTCAAAATTTCTGTACCATCATTTTTATTCTATTATGCTTCTTTCTTAAAATATAAACGATATCATTATGAACTGATATTTATTACTGACAAGCAAATCTCACTTGGCATTCTATGACATTACTTCATTGAAGAGTTAATTCTAGAGCATATTTAACATATATTATAAAAAAGCCACATTATTGAAGTCATACATTATGATGAGGAATAGAACACAGAGGTCTGAGTGGCACCATGAAAAATTTAATTAGGAAATATGGTTAATTGAGAAGTCCATAGGGTGATTTGAAAACAGTTTATCTTGCTGCTTCTCTATGTTGTGTTTTAAACTCGTGAATAAAAGATCTCTATTCTAAGAATATGTAGCTGACATTGAAGTGTAATTGTAGAAATTTGACAAAAATGAATTCAAAACACAGGCCCTACCTTTCACATCCTTAAAACTTAGTTGGCAGGAGAAAATATAGAATAATAAAATTTAAGTGCAGTTTATAAGGTGGCATCGTGTCCAAGTTCAGTACAGTCCCCAAGCAAGGAAGTCTGTGCCTTGGACTGGTTCCTTGCATTGTCTGAGGTTGGGGCTGTGATGGTTGTAATGTGGAAAGGGCTGTTAACACAGAGAACACCTGTGGAATGGAGCATTTTCTTGGTGGTGGCTATTATGCCAAAAAGCTGGAATATGCTCTTTTTTAAAATCTTATATTCTTCAATCACCATAAAATCTGGAATCAGGGGAAATATCTTCTGATATGGCCTTTCTGACAGAAACATGAACAGAGTGAGCTTACCCTAGGTACACTGATTGTGGTGTTAAACCAGGGGTGACAGATGTCCCTCACCTGTGTAGTTATGTAGGCCATGCTGCTTACATCCCATGTTTTACAATCCCATGTTTTCAGGGATTCCTATGGATGGAAGAAGGTACACAGCAAACATTACCATGCATATTATTTAAACTTACAAAGTGTTTATATGAATTGACAACAAAATTATCACAGTGATCTCTACAGGATACCCCATAAATAACTGTGGTTTCAATATTTGATGAAATGAACAAAAGAAAAGAATTCATCAGAGTTCTTCCAATGCCTTAGTTAAGAGCAGACATCCTTCTGTACTTGTACCCAGAAGATTGAGTCTTTTCATGGCCATGCAGGTCAATACCTCTCCTCTTCCTAACAAAGAAACAATATAGTTTGGCTTCCCTTGATGACAAGAGACTGAGAGCTCCAGGAGGGCATCCTGGCTTGCCTTGATGGACGTCCTGGCAAAGTGGCCAGAGCTCAGAATTGTTCAGTGAATGTGAATGATGACTCTTCGTATCATGACACAAAACCAACCAACAATATTTATGGTGATGAGAGATACCACTATATTTACTCCATAATTTTGATGGTTTTGTTACAAATAAACTGATCCATGCCATGCTTATTCACTGTCTTATAATAAACCATCTGCAATACTGCAAAGTTTAGAATAGTAAGTTTAAATCCTCTTCTGTATGAATTCCAGTTCCAAATCGATAGTGGTTGTTGGAACTTGAATAGTTAAAAGTTTAGGCAAGTTCTAAATCATACCTGGGTATGATGTGAGGGCTGTAATAAGTGTGTGCTTTAAACACACACACATTGGCACCATGTAGAAATAGAACATGTCCTTGAGAGTCATAGACTGGAAAGTATATGTGATTGACTTTGTATTTCTAGGCTGACTTCCATAACCCTTTTGTGACGGATGCTTTCAGGAAATATAAAAATGCTTGTACTAGCCCACCCTGCCCACTGGATCTGTGTAGCAGTACAGCTCTAGTCAACTCTCAAACCACACTAACATATTTCCTTATTCAGAACTCTTTCTACCTCTAGAATATAGAAATGGACGAATTAATTGAGAAAGAAGGGTGGGAGAAGGGAGAGATAGACAAATGGAGGGAATAAGGAAGATAGTACCAATTCACCTACCAGAGAATTTTCTTCCCTCTTCTCAAAACAAGTTTTTAGCACATCCAGATGCCACATGGTGTCTGTGTCTATAGCCAAGGCTCACCCCGAGACTGAGAACAACCAGCAGGGGCCACGGTGAAGACCCTCTTGGCAAAAAGTGCAGGTTCTGTTCACCTGGAACTCAGTACCCATTTCCCTACAGCACTACCAGGCCCTTCATTGGGACTAGTTGCTTGTTCAGCTACGCTTGTCTTTTTTTTTTTTTTTTAAATAATATAGTAGTTTATTTTTATATCATCTTGTGCCTTTTTCCATCTCAGTTGTAATCCCTGTGGGCTTCCCATCATCAAATCATCCATGTGCCATCACCATAATCCAGTGCATTTCCCTCCCCCCACTATTTTTCCTACCCCATCCCCGTTATTGTTATTTTATCGCCTGGTCTGTTATACTCCAGTTATGAGTGAAACCATCTAGTATTTTTCCTTTTCCTTCTGGCTTATTTCACTGAGCATGATCTAGTTTCATTTCTTTTCTTTTCTTTTCTTTTCTTTTTTTTTTTTTTTGCATGTAGCTTCCCAGTTTTCCCAGCACCATTTGCTGAACAAACTTTCCTTGTTCCATTGTATTTTCTTTGCTCCTTTGTCAAAGATTAGCTGCCCATAAACCTGTGGGTTTATATCTGGGTTTACTATTCAAATCCACTGGTCTGTATATCTGTTCTTGTTCCAGTACCATAAGCTATGGTTGTCTTGCTAGTAGATTGTAATCTTTCTTTTTAGAATTTTTTTTTTTATATATGAACCATACCTTTGTCATTTCTTGGGGAGAAGGTACAGGGTTTGCGTAAATTGAGTGCCTCCTCTAGACATCACCTATGCATTTAACACTTATGCAAAGCCAGCTTTTCCTTACATTTAAAGAGATGCCAGTATGCAGGTCTGCAGTAGTCTCTATATAATTCAGATTCCAGGATTTTTTGCATTCTTGAATTTGAAATATATAGTCAATGCACTTTTTAGAAAACAAACTTTTTTTTTTTAGATTTATTTATTCATACAGAACTGGGGTACAGGACAGAGATGCGGAGGGTGAGAGGATTCACCAGGGACAGAGTGGGGAGCAGAACAGGCAGATAGACGAAGTACACTGCTGAGGGGAGCAGCAGACAGGTCAGGAGAAGTCTGCCTAGCCATGTGGATCACCTCTGGGGCAGGCAGGGATCAAACTCATGCAGAAGTGGCTTAAGCTTCTTAGTGCAGTGCTTTAACCTGCTGCGCCACCAGGGAGGGCCGAAAACAAACATTTTAAGCATATGATAGTATTTTTACCTCTGGTTCTGCTTCACTGAATATATCAAACTACACTTTAAAGCTATGCTCATTGTCAAATATTTGTTGGCATTCCAGCCTCTTCCGTTGTTTAGGATTGCTATTTTAAATCTATTTTGCACGATTGTAGGTATTATAAACTTGCATATAATTTTTCTGCTTATACATATTTAGTATTAAACATGCCCAAAATGCATATAATATCTAAATAACATCTTTTAAAAATAAAACTATTTTGGTGTAAAATATTATAGTGAAAACACTCATGAAAATTGTGAACTGCCTTGTTAATGCACTATGAACTGGAATCTGTGACAAATCAAATGAGGGCAATCTGAGTCAGCTGTCAGAAAATGCTTTGTTCTAAGAGGGCATTTTTCTATGAGAAGGTATGCTTTGAGTAAGGTGGTTTTGGTCAGATGATTAATATAAAAATCTGGGCATAAAACTAGATTCATGAAAAAAAAAAAAAACTGAGATCACCATGAGATTAATATAAAGTTAAACCAAAGAAAGTAGGCAGTCAGACTTAATGATAAAACAAAGGAATACATTCTTTCTTCTTGAATAAATTGACTTAGGCTTAATTAATTTTTGACTATGTAACATTTTGATTGTAATTTCTTGCTTTCCTCTACTGATGCCTTTTTACCATCATAGCTTGAAATGCATTAAACTCATCTAAAATATTTTTGTAAGTTTTTAAAGGAACTGCTTTTAACATATAGCATAATAATCCAAGTCTTGAAACTTTGCTTTCTGTGGTGTCACTGCTTAGCAGACTGTGACAGTCACAGGCAACTGTGATAGCCACAGGCTACTGTGACTCCCAGACAGCTGATCTCAAATGACTCTTGACTAATTTGACAGGTCCCTTAAGAGTTAGGATGATCAAATCCTTTGTTCAAGTGAATTGAAAGTGGGGTGTTTCAAGTCATGGTAGTATTATTTTACCCAGCAAATTGCCAAGATCTGCCCAAGAAACTGTATCTTTCTGAGTTTCTTCTTGAAGAATAAGTAGGACTAGGCTTATTTATCTAAAGTGATATGGTTAACAGAGTATTCTCACACAGTGTATTCAGATAAAGTTACTGAACTTTTGAAGGAAGTTTCTGTTATCAGTAGTAACTTTCAAGTCCACAAAGTTCAGCTTATTCTAGTTATATAAATATAACTAGCTGGCTATGTCCTGTGAAAATGACCTGTAAATACCAATCTCACTGGCAAATATCTATAAAGACAAAGAGCTTTAGGAAGCTTGTATTTAAGGAAGGATCCCTGGTTTCATGTCATGCATATTAAAAAGACTTATATAATGCAGCTTAGTTACCATTTGAGGTTTTCATGAACTTAGTTAGCTTAAACTTTAATTTCCTTTCCCATATTAGTGCATCTGTCCTACAACAGCTTCATGGATTCTGAACCATGAAATAGCCTCCCACATGCTCTGTGGTTTCTCAGTATACATTCATGGTTCTCTGATTAGGACTCTTAGTATTTTTAAGTTTTAGAGCCCTCGGGAGGCTCTGGGGTTGGATTGTTTCCAACTCATTTGGAAACCTTTGGAAAAAAATGTTTTGTTGCTTTCGTCTTCTTTTGTTGACTTTCAAGCAAGTGTTGGTTAATCACAAGTTGTGGCATGATGAAAAATTAGGGAGATGGACTTTCACCTTCCTTTCTTCTTTTTTAAGATTTATTTATTTATGCATACAGAACTGGGGTACAGGCCAGAGGTGTGGGAGGTGAGAGGGTTCACCAGAAACAGAGTGGGGAGCAGAACAGGTAGATTGACTGCAATATATTGCTGAGGGGAGCAGCAGGCGGGTCAGAAGAGGTCTGCTGTGCCATGTGGGTCAGCTCCCTGGCCAGGGATCAAACTCGTGTTGCAGTGGCTTCACTTTAACTTGTTGTGTCACCAGGGAGAGCCCCCACCTTTCTTTCTTTTAAGACAGGCAGGAGACAACTCTCCCAAGGGGTTCCCATCCCATGTGGCACATCCCACATGTGATGAGGCCATAGAATAGTAGGAGCTGCCAGGAGATTCCATCAGAATTGACGAGGATTGTCATTACTTGACTACATTGCTTTTGTTCAGATTTTTTGCGATTTACATTTGTGGGCAAAATCCTGATGGTGTTTGATATCAGAAGTTTAATCTTAAAAAAAAATCACTTATAAGCAGAGAAAGGTAACCACCTTTGTAAAAGGAGCTTGAAGAAAGCTTTGTTAGGTGTAGTGATAATTTTGGAGCACATTGTTAGAGAACAGAAATACAGATTGTTCCCAATCCTCTACAGCCCTATAAGTGTCATGGGCTTGTACCTTTGTCCACAACCTGTATCTGGAACCATTAGATTCACAGTGGCTGTGTGAGGTGAAAATCACAAATATTCTTGATATGCCCTAATCATAGCCCCAGCCATAACTGTTTGTATCTGTTCTAACATTTCCAATCTCTGTCTATATAGTATGTCTGTGTTAATAATGGGTACAGTAGTGAGGTGCTTTGGATGTGGGAGCTTTGTTGTATAAAAATATAGATCTTTCAACCCAGCTCATTGTGGGGAAATGAAAAGTATAAAGAACTTGCACCTGACTGTGGACCAACACATCCCCAAACCCCACTCCAGAGAGAGCAGGTTTGGACACTGACGGCAGAGAGGGGCAGGCAGAGCTTGTAGCACCACTTCCATTACTTCCATGCTCTTACATTCATGAGTTTGTACTTCCCTCTCTCATTCTTACTAGCTATTCCTTTTCCAGGTATATATGTTTGGATTCTAGTATTATATTCACTGGTTTTTGTTACCACTGTGACCCCATAGCTAGGAGTTCTGTCAGATTAGAGACTATAAATTATTTATTTTTGTATCTTTAACTTCTTACATAGTTGAATTGGGGCTCAATGAATATTTATAAATATGTGAATGATGACTTTGTTTTCCTATGACCAGTCTCTGCACATACTAATTTAACTACAAAGACTTCATAGTTGCCTGTAATGTAGAAGAAACATCAATGTCTCAATATTACTAGTACCTGATTCATAGTTGTGAGACTGTCCTTGATAATAAGGAAACTCCATAGAAATGGAGGCTTCGCTTATGAACTTTAGAACAGTATAAGATATTTCCCTGAGTAGACACTTAGTGAGTGCTTTCTATGTGCAAAGCAGAGGAGGTTCTGCAGTTCTGTTCTTGGTGTACCCTTCATCCTCCCCTCTACCTGCACTTGACCTCTGAACTGCTTGCTCTACCAAAATAGCCTCTGTGATGCAGGGACTGAATGTCTAGGGAAACACATGGAGGTAGATTAAAGGGAGTGAAAGGCTGAGTTTATAGCATGCAACTTTTCCTCGTTTTTCAGTCATCCTTTGTCTGCCCAAGACTAATTTCAAGGCATCCATTCCACAAACTTGATTGAATACCTACTATGTGCCAGGTACTCTGTTATCTTTTGAGGACATATAATGTTAAAATATGGTTCCTGACCTGAAGATTCTTAAAAGCAATAGAAATAAATTCCTAGTTATATTCTGACAATGAGAATCTTTCTTGAAATGGCTTGTATTCATCTGTAACACGACGTATATTTTTATAAGAAAGTATTGCTATTGATTTTTTAAAATAGACACTTCTCCAAAGAGGAAATGCAGATGGCCAACAGGCATATGAAAAAATGTTCAACATCACTCGTAATAAGGGAGATGCAAATTAAAACCACAATGAGATACCACCTCACCCCAGTGAGAATGGCACATCTTCAAACAACTAGCAACAACAATTGTTGGCAAGGATGTGGGGGAAAAGGAACTCTCCTGCATTGCTGGTGGGAATGCAAACTAGTACAACCACTATGGAAAACTGTTTGGAGGTTCCTCAAACTGCTAAACATGGAGCTTCCCTACGACCCAGCAGTCCCACTCCTAGGTATCTATCCAAAAGACACAAAAACACTGATTGAAAAAGATACTTGTACCCCCATGTTTATTGCTGCTTTATTTACAATTGGAAAAACATGGAAGCAGCCCAAATGCCCAAAAGTAGATGACTGGATTAGAAAGATGTGGTACATATATACAGTGGAATATTACTCAGCAACCAAAAAAGAGAAACACATGTCCTTTGCAGCAACTTGGATGGAGCTGGAAAAGATCATGCTTAGTGAGATAAGCCAGAAAGAGAAAGAAAAATACCGGATGGTTTCACTCATAGCAGGAGTATAATGGACCAGGCGAGAAAATAACAAAAATAATGAACAACCATATACCAGAGACATTCTGTGGGGGCGGAGTGGGGAATGGGATCAAAAACGGGGGGGCAGGGGAAGAGAGGGAAATGCACGGGACTATGGTGGTGGCACAGGGGTGATTTGGTGATGGGAAACCCGTGGGGATTACAATCGAGATGGGAAAAAAAAATGTGCAAAATAATGTAAAAATAAACTTTGTAATAAAAAAAAATAGAGATTAATCATCCATGCTAAGCCTGAAGTAAATTTTAATGAATCAGTAGGAGCACAAGAAAAAAGTTTGTAGTCACTATCATTATCATCTTGGACATTTGCATTTGACTGTATGACAAATGCATATAGTAATTCTAAAATACATATTTCCTCTAGGAGTCTGAAAACATGGGAAAATTAAGTTGATGAAATAGCATTTGGGGTTTTATATGCCATGTTCATAGTTTCTGAATCACAAACATAGCTTATAACAGTGATCACAAGATATTGCTGTTTTTGTCAGATCAATGTTGAATTTATACCAACAAGCAGAGAGGCAAAAGTAAGTTTGAGTTTTTATGTAATATGACAAACCAAAGAATGGTGATAGTAATTAGAAACAGGATTTTCACTTCTTAAATTTCCTGATAAAGATAGTTCTCTTAACATATTCCAGACTTAAATGAAAAGGTCAGGAATTGAACTGTTATTTAGTGAGCACTAAGTGCATGAAAGGCATTGAAGTAAGAGAGTGGGAATAAGTCAAAGCAAAAGAGATTTAGAGAATACTATACACATTTTACCCAAACTATAGATCCTGGCAGGATTAAACAAGAGCTTATAATAGATACAAAATGTAGATACAGTCAATTTCTTTGGAGACTCTAAGAAACTAACTCAAAGAGGAGACATACAAGTGGAATCTTCTGAGATATGAAGGATCTGTGTTAGCTGAAGGGGGTGGAAATGCATTGTTATGTGCATGTGTGTGTGTATTTATGTGTGTGCATACATGCAAGTGTACATTTATTGAACAAGTATGTTTCTTTCCAAAAGAATTTGAGGTGCCATGTCTTTTTGGGGGAAACTCCCTCAATCCCTTGTGCAGAGTAAGATATTAAAAGGTTTTAATGGTCCTTAATGGGAGAAGGACAAAGCTTGTAGTTGTTATTGATTTTATTCTTTACTTTGGTTTAATTGCAGTAGTGAGAATTGCAACATAAAAGTGAATTCTGTGGTGTGACTATATAGAGGAATAGATGCACCGTTTTAAGTGTGTGCATTTGGGGTAGAACATAGCAGTTTCTCTTTTCCTTTTCTTCAAGCTGTATAAATCAGAAACCAAGGATACAGAAATTTCCTATATTAGGAATATTTTTTCCTAAAGCAAAATTGAATTTATATTGCAACAGAAGTATGGGACAAGTCCTTTTAAAGTGTTTGATTCAAATGACTTACACAGTCAGCATTGTGGATGCACTCATAAGCCATTGAACAACTATCATCACTGTGTGCATTATCTCTTTTGAATGAATTCATTGGACCTCACTTTCCACTCAACAAGAATTCAGAAGATCTTAGTCATCTTTAATTGTTCCTTTTGCAAAAATACAAATTAGCTCTTAAGTTTATAGAACTTGTAATTGCAGTTCTTGAAAATTCTTGGGTAGAATATGAAATAAAGTACTTGCTGATTCTTAAACCCAAAGCATATTTTCTCACCATCTATTCCATATGCTTTTCAGCTTTGAAATCTTATATCTAGAAATTGACAATCTGTACTCTGGTAAGCATCACAAGTGTGGTTCAGAGCAGCCTGTCCTTATTAACACTACACACAATCCGTTAACACCCAAAGGATTCACTTAACTTTGAGCAACTTAATGTCATTTTGATCTGAAGAAATGACAATGGTGACAAGATCCTGGTAGATGAAGCTTAAACAGAACCCCAGTTCTGTTTTGTTTTGAATTCCCCTATGTTATATCTACAATGGAGCAAGTTTATTGCCATGTTGTCTGTAGGATGAGGGAAGAGTTTGCTTACAATATATTACCTTTGGGCCCTCCCTGTTGATGCAGTGGGTTAAAGCGCTGAACTATGAAGCTCTCAAAAACCACTGCAGAACAAGTTCAATCCCCAGCCAGGGAGCTGGCCCATATGGGTCAGACCTCTCCTGACCCACTCACTGCTCCCCTCAGCAGTATTTCAGTAGATCTACCTGTTCTGCTCCCCACTCTGACTCTTGTGAGTCATCTCATCCCTCACACCTCTGGCCTGTACCCCAGTTCTGTAAGCATGGTTAAAACTCTTCCAAAGGTAGGAGGGAATGGATAGAACCCCATTCTTCTTTAAAACTTTTAAAATGTGAAACATTTGTGAAGTTGATGTTCTGGATTAGTGTGTCAGGCCTCAGTAGTACACATATGGATATAATATATAACATTTGAGAAACATTTCAGGGACTCCAGGAAGGCAGTGTCCTATCCTGCCCTAGATAAGAACTGCAGCAATGTAGATAAAAGATAACTACTACTATTTAATCAGAAATAACCAAAAGACTGGAACTATGAAAAAGGCCTATTTTAGCCCTACAGGTAGCAAAGAATTTAGACATAAAGAGAAAAAACATGTTAGCTTGACAACTTAGAATAACGCTTCATTCTTAGGAACTGTGTTGCTTTTTTTTTTTTTTTTTTTATAGTTTGCATGATGTGAAAAGCTCAGTCTTTAATAAATAGCTATGGACATTTTAGTATAGGGCTTTTTGTAAACATGTGGTTTGATTTCTTTTGAAAACAACTTGGAGTAGAATTGGTTGGTCATAGACTAGATGTGTGCTTGTTTTTAAAACTTTTTTTTAGAAGCTGCCAAAGAGATTTTCCAAGTGTTCCAGCTATATTGAAACATTTTGATCACTGCACATTCTCTTCTATATTTGGTGGTGGTAGTCCTTTCCATTTAATCATTTTAGTGTGTCTGTGTTGGTATTTCATGGTGTTTAATTTCAATTGTGTGTTAAAATAATGTTGAACTTTTTTTCATGTGCTTATTGGCCATATGTTTATCTTTACTTGGGAAGGACCTCTAAGTCTTTTGCTAATTATTTATTGTATTATTATTGTTATTTATTAGGTATCTCGGGCCTTTCTTGTATGGATACAAGTCATTCCTCAGGTGTCTATCTGCATTGCACACATTTCCATCCATTCTGTGATGAATTCACAGTGCTACATTCTCACAGCGGTGCTTACTTGTTGCCCAGACATCTTTGATTGTGATGAAATCCAAGATATTACTTTGTTTACTACTTTCTTTAATTTCTTTAAGCAACCTTTGTCCATTTCAAATTTACACATACATACATACAAATATTCTATACATTGTTCTAGTAGCATTTTAATTTTTTTCACTTTTACTTATTTTTAATTTTTTAAATATTTTTTTTACATCATTCTTCATTTTGTATATTTCTTTCATCTTGGTTGTAATCCCCATGGACTAATAGCTTTAAAAAAAAATTTACAGAACATTTCAGTGCCTTGTGTGCCAGTCTTCCCTTCATCCAGCTGCTGCTGACATTAACATCATGCATAGCATGGTACAGTTACCAAACAAAGTAGATGATATTGGTAAAATTAAGTAAACTGTGGGCTTTGTTTGGGATTCCCAGGGCCAGCCCAGGACACCATGTTGCATTTAGGGTTGTACCAGTTTGTGATAGCTCCTCTGTCTTTCCTTATCTTTTATGACCTTAATATTTTTAAGATTTCCTCAGAAATTTTGTTGAATAACCTTCAACTTGGGTTCATGTAAAATTTATTGATAATTAGACTGAGGTTAAGATAATTGGGAGAATGAATACTAAAGAGGTAATTATTTTCTTCTTGTTTCTAATATTTTTATTACCATGTATATTTTTAAACTAAGTACTATTATTTTACATACTTGTTAACTTTTTCAAAATATAGGATTTCTCCCTTCAGGTGTGTTCACCATATTTCTCCCATGACCAAACCACCCACAATCTTCTACTGTAATCTGCTGTGTTCTTTCCTGCCCATTTTCTCCTCTTTCTTTTCCTTTACCCTCCCTTTTTGGGTGCCTCAAATCTATGGCCTGCTTTCAGGGGTCAGTTTTAAAGTTTGTCTTTGTCTAATCCTTTGTTTGATTTCTCCATATCCCACATATAAATGAAACTACCTGGTATTTGTCTTTCTCATTCTGGTTTGTTTTACATAAGACAATTCCTTCCAGTTTCATCCTTATTGCCACAAATGATAAGAGTTTATCTTTTTTGATTGCTGAGTAGTATTCCATCACGTGAAAAAAAGGAACCCTCTTACACTGGTGGTGGGAATATAGACTGGTATAGCCCCTCTAGAAGGAAGTATGGAGGGTCCTGTAATAGTTTTGGTGGTGTTGTTTTAGTTGTTATATTTAGGTCTGTCGTTGCCTTTTATTTTATTTGTGGACCTTTGAGAAGTGCTTGCTGGCATTTTTGACTGGAATTCCCTTACGTCTTTGAATCAATTTATGGAGAATTGACATATTAACAGTGCTGAGTTTTCAGTTCATGTATTCATAATAATACCTGTATTTTTAAAAGGTATTTAGTTTCTCAGAATTTTTAATATAAAGGTCTTCCATTATTTTGTTGTTTACTCACAAGTACATGTTTGATACCTGTATAAATTACATTTTTAGAATCTTTATTGCTAATATATTGACTTTATCCTGTGATATTACTAAATTAATTTAGCAGAGATGTTAATTTTCTTGTATCTCTATTTAGACATTTTACAAACACAACAGCCATCAATGGAGTTTTGATATATCCTTCCCAATATGTATGCTTTTTATTTCTTTTGCTTGCTTGAATGTACTGACTTGGGCCTGCAATAAAAGTGTACAATAGCAAACATTTTTGTCTTATTCTTAATCCTAGGGGGAAACATTTAATTGTTATTAGCTGTAGTTTTTTTTGTTTTTTGTTTTTTTTTTAAGATTTTTAAGAAAAGATTTATTTATGCATACAGAGCTGGGGTACAGGCCTGCCGTGCAGGGGCAGTGAGAGGATTCACCAGGAGGACTGACAAGTATATTGCTGAGGGGAGCAGTGGGCGGGTCAAGAGAGGTCTGCTGTACCACGTGGGTCACATCCCTGTTGGGGATCACCTTATGATGAAGTGGCTTTAGCTTCTGAGTGCTGCGCTTTAACCTGCTGACACCAGGGAGGACCCTGCAGATTATTTTTGTAGATGTTCAATACAGACTGAGGATTATCTACTCCATTCTTAGTTAGCTATTTTTTTTAAAGATTTATTTATTTATTCATATAGAACTGGGGTACAGGACAGAGATGCAAAAGGCGAGAGGATTCACCAGAGACAGAGCGGGGAGCTGAACAGGCAGATCGACGAAGTACACTGCTGAGGGGAGCAGCGGGCGGGTCAGGAGAGGTCTGCCACGCCATGAGGATCTCCTCCGGGTAGGCGGGAATCGAACTCATGCGGAAGTGGTTTAAGCTTCTTAGTGCTGTGCTTTAACCCGCTGTGCCACCGGGGAGGGCACAGTTAGCTATTTTTTTTAAAAACATGAACGAGTATTGTAACACTAATGGCTTAGGTAATTAACATAAATTGATGTGTCAAGTGTTTTCTCTGCATCTACTGAAACAATCATGAATTCTCCACCCTAATCTCTTATTATAGTGAACTTTGTTTGATTTACAACCTTTAATTTTTGAAATAACTTCTACTTGATTATAGTGTATTATCCTTTTTATATAATTCTAGGTAACCGTGATATTTTGTTAACTTTTTTGCATTGATTGTATTGAGGGATTTTGGTCTTTAGTTTTCTTACAGTATCTTTGGTTTTGGTGCTAGGATTATTAAGACATTATAGGATGAGTTGGGAAGCTTTTGTTCTTTTATTAATTTTTGGAAGAATTCAAATGTGGAACATTCAGTTTCCTTTGGAGAATTGTTTAATTGTAACTTTAATTTCTGTAAAAGAATTGTTACAGTGTAAAACATATTCTTTTTTTCTTCTTGTGTCAGTTTTGATAACTGGTATTTTAGTTATTGAATTTGTTGGCATAAATTTACACTCTTTTTCTCATTATGCTTTTAATTTCTTAACATCTGTAGTGATATCCACTGTTTTTTTTTTTCCAAAAATCGATATTCACTGTTTTATTGTTGACAATTTGTTTTCCTTCTCTTTTAAAAATATCAGTATTTCTAAATTGTTATTAATTTGATTAATCTCTTAAGATTCTGGCATTGCTGATTTTATTTCTATTTGTTAGTGTTCTATTTCTTTAATTTCTTCTGATTTTTATTTCCTGTGTTTTACTGTGAGAAACTGACTTATTTTTAACCAATGCCTTTAAAAGGGATTAATTAGTATAAAATACTTTTACTAAAAATACTTTCTATTAAAATTGAATTTGGTATCAAGTTTTTCTTTTTTAAAATATGTATCAAGTTCACCTATCAGACCTAAAGTAATTGGAACAGACATGGCTGCTCTCGTCTTGAAGATTATATTATTTTATAAAAGGAACCATTTCATATTTTACAATCCATTCTAGAACTGGCAAAGTAACATATCTTGAAAGATATATGCAAGAGGATATATAACAGATCTTTACATAATTAAATTCATTTGAAACATGAAAATTATACATCTAGTTTTAATTGATGTGTTCAACTGTGGGCATTGATGTGAGAAATATGGTAATTACATTTAAGAGATAAACATTAATAGTTTTATGTTCACAGATCATCCATAAAAGAATTAGGTGCCCCAAATGTTTTCATCTATGTTTTTTATGAGAGAGAACATTACAGTTGAGGGAAATGATTCTATACTACTGTTGGGAATTAATGATTATTGTCTATATTCATAAAAGCCAGACAGTAACCTAAGGTGTACCATAAAGCAATAACAGTAATGATTAGGATTAATAGTACCGCCTGCCGCTCAAAGCATCATAAGCAGGCATTTTAATTCCCCAGATGAAAGTCACCTTTTCTGAGGGGCCACAGAGAAATAAAATGGTTTTGGATGACTAAAATGTGGTCAAGATATCCAAGTTTAGTCTTCTTACTGAAACTTTCTGCTGATTTAATGTTTTTTGTTCCTTTTATACCTTTCCATAATACTCTTTGAAAACAAGACTAAGCCATGGAAAATATGCCATGCAGGGTTGCTTCTGCTAGGTTTTGCTCTCAAGTACCTATGTGTACTTATCTTTTGCATTGTACTTAAAACACCACTTTTGTGAAGAGGTTTTAAGTTTAGGACTTCCGTGTCAGTCATCTAATGTTAATATGTTATGCTTGTCCATCTCATCTCATAAATACTGTTTTCAGAATGTGGCGACCAAAGTTGTTACTGAGTCAAAGACTGGAGCAATTAATATTACAAACTCTCACACTAAGATAGTGCTTTTTTGATTGGTCATAGACTTTTTGAAAGGCAGGGGTAGAACTTTCTGTTTGGTGACTTGATCAGTAATTCCAGCCTCTGGAGTATCTAAAGAACTAAAATAGAATTGGACTTTGAATGTTAAACTGTATGTAATAAGTACACATGTTTATTTTTATAGTGCACACCTGAAAATACATTCTGTTATAGTGCACTTACTTCAATAAAATATTATAAAAAATGAAGAACAAGGATCTGGGTAATGGAAATGTTCACTAGTAGAATTTTAAGAACATAAAATGTGAGTTGAAGTAGGCTAATTGAAATGACTTTAAAATATTTTATATGAGCCCTCCCTGGTGGCGTATCGGGTTAAAGCACAGCACTGAGAAGCTAAAATCACTTCCGCATGAGTTCGATTCCCGCCTGCCCCGGAGGTGACCACATGGCGTGGCAGACCGGGTTAAAGCACAGCACTGAGAAGCTAAAATCACTTCCGCATGAGTTCGATTCCCGCCTGCCCCGGAGGTGACCACATGGTGTGGCAGACCTCTCCTGACCCTCCCGTTGCTCCCCTCAGCAGTGTACTTTGTCAGTCTGACTGTTCTGTTCCCCACTCTGTTTCTGGTGAAGCCTCTCGCTGCCCCTGAGCCTCTGGCCTGTACCCCAGTTCTGTATGCACAAATAAATAAGTCTTTAAAAAAATTTTATATGGCCTTAGAAATATTTTATATGGCCTCCCAGATCATTTCAAACTTTTAATTGTTTCCAAATTTAAATGTTTATATTTTGAAAAACTTTTCTAAATTATCATGAACATAATAAAAAGATAACACAGCAATGTTAAGGGTGAGCCAGAAAAATAACAACCAATACTCTATATGTTTCATAACTGTAACCAGACTATATATTTCAAATAATAAGAGAGAATTGGTTGGTTGAAGGAACAATAAATAACGTGTTCCCTTTAGGAAACCACAGTGAAAGAGAAAAGCTGTTTTTGTTTTTGTTTTTTTCCCCCTTTCTCCCTTTCCTGTATCAGAATTGATTGTACACTAACATATTACTGCTTTGTTAGGATTTTTTCTCACCCTACTGATTTTATTTCTGCAATATTTTCATGTAATGGACAGGGAATAAATACCCAATAGAAACTTTTTCATACTTCTTGTGAAACAGATAATGCAGTTTCCATGTCAAGTAGCTAACTACTTTTTATCATTAACTTGCTTACTAGGCAGTGTATCTTGTGTAGAAATGTATAGAATCCTAGCTACTACTATTAAGATAGATACCCATTATTTTCATATATAGAGTACTGTAAATTCTGATACTTTTTGGCCACTTTTGATGTCAGAAAATCTGACAGTCTGTTTAGAAATCTGTCCTTAAATTAGTAAGTATATGTTGGGATATGTGATTATGATAAGCTTTTAGTGGATGCAGGAAAAGTTTAGATATACATTTATATATAATACATATGTATACATACATACCTATCCACATATATTTGCTTTTTCAGAAGAGCTTTGTCTGAGAGAGACAAAGCTGACACATACAAAACAAGGCTATAATTCAAACAAGAGGGGATAATTGAGTTTTGGACTTTCTTCTATATACCTGTTTTCTCATCTACTCTCTCCAAATCCTTCTACCCCCACTAGTGCTGAGGAAGCCCATCTGTACAAGTCACATAAGAATCTCCTACCTTTTGGCTTCTGGTTGAGTTTAGCCAATGAGGGTAGAGGGAGAGAGAAGAATGTGGTTCCAACTCATCTCCTCCCCTCCCCAAAATCTCATTGCCCCTTCTGTTCTAATCTCAGGCAAAGTGTAGCAAGTAGCCCTTGGTTCCCAACACACTGAATGGGGTAGGCAAATATCCTCCATACTACACTCCTTCCTGCCAGGTCCCTGTTTGTTATCTAATCTGTCAGGACCCTACCTCTCCTGTGGGCTCCAGTAGTTCAGGCAGATTTTATGAAAATTCATGCTAGCCCTAGAGTTCGGGTCAAAGAGATGGGAACCAGCATGAACAAAATCAGACACACACACACACATACATACTTACACACATGTGAAAATCTAGAGAACTGGACACTCTTTCTATAGAGGTGGGTGGCATCAGAATCATTCACCTTAATATCAGGCCCTCACCTTTGCCGTTATCTTTGCCTTGCGGCCTTGCAAAGATGAGATTATCTCATTATGAAGATTTGAGGTACCCAGACTTCATGATCCAGAGATGTTGCTGCTCCTAGAGAGATAGCTCATAATTCTGCCCCAGGATGTTGCCTGGATATGTTTGTAAAAACATGATTGGAGAGTGTGATCTGAGGGCCATAGTGTCACTTCCTCTTCTGACTCTGCTTATGCTCTGTGTACATTCTGCAGGCTCTTGAGAAATCATGCTAAGTACTTCTTCCAGAAGTATGGACACTTTTAGGTCTCTCTCCATCTCTGCAAATATTTCTCTTTGTCTCTTATTTGGTGGGGGGTGAGGTTGGGTGGGTGGGGAGAGGACAGTAGACACCTGCTGTGTGCCGCATCCTTTTCAGGTGCTGGAAATAGCAAATGACCATGGCTGAGAAGTGCCTTACATTCTGGGGCTTGCGTTATAATGAAGGAGAATATAATGTTCACAACCAGTAAATGATGTGGTTTCAGAGAGTTGTAAGTGAATTGATAAAAATAAAAGGAAGTGAGGGATGACAACAAAGAAAGGAGGGATTGTAGAAAGCTGGTTAAAGAAGAGATGCAAAGGAGTGATATTTCATCAGAAAAGTGAGTAAATGCAAAGGATTCAGACCAGGAAGAACATCCTTGGTAGAGAATTTTCTTTTAAACAGAACTTTAGATCAATTCAACTTTGAAATACTGAATAGCATATGCTATGTTTTCCCACAGAAGATCTTTCTGAGCTTGAAAAAAAAATGCAATACTGAAAAGTGCACAACATAATGTCTCCAATACCTGGGCATTAACTAACCAGAGATAATATGTTGATTTTGTTTATTTTATGAAAGAAATTAAAGAAAGAATAAGTTGTGGGGCTGTCCTATTTGTGGTATCCTGTGTTTAAAAAAATAATAAAAAATTCACTGAGTAATTTTGGTAATGTTTCCATAATGTGTTTTAAATTACGTAAGTAATAGTGTCCTGCCTATGTCATTGTATAATTTGCCCTTTTTTTAAAGATTTATTTATTTATTTGTATAGAACTGGGTTACAGGCCAGAGATGCAGAGGGTGAGAGAATTCACCAGAGACAGAGCGGGGAGCAGAACAGGCCGACTGACGAAGTACACTGCTGAGGGGAGCAGCGGGCGGGTCAGGAGAGGTCTGCCACGCCATGTGGTCACCTTCGGGGCAGGCGGGAATCGAATTCATGCAGAAGTGGCTTTAGCTTCTTTGTGCTGTGCTTTAACCCGCTGCGCCGCCAGGGAGGGCCCTAATTTGCCCTTTTTTAACTGAATATGTATTTAACCTTTATCCCTATTAAAAGAGGTGGCTTTGTATTTCTTATGTCAACTATTGTTAGAAGCTAATCTATAATATTTGAGCAAATGTGTCTGTTCCTAGTGAATATTTTTTATTTTTCTGTATATAATTTTAAGACATTTATATATTTATTTTCTCTTGGAATCTTCAGAATTTCCCAAAAGTAGTTAGACCATTCTCTTACATAATCACAGCACAGTGATCAAAATAAGGAAATTGACATTAATGCAATGCTATAATCTGCACACTTTAAAGTGTTGTAATGATGTCTCTTTTCTTTTCCCTGGTAGAGTGTCCACTTGAGACCACGCACTGCACTTAGTTGATATAACTCCTAGGCTTCTTTAGTGTACTTTAACTGGATTTGTCTTTCATGACCTCAGTGATTTTGAAGAGGCTGGTATTTTATAGATTATACCTCCACTTAGATTTGTTTAATATCTTTGACTAGTTATAGTCAAACCTTGCAATTTGAGACATACTGATCCTTCTCAAGGTGTCATTCCAGTTTCATGATATTGGTTTGTCCCATTACTGGTGATGTGTACATCATCACTTGGCTAATGTGATCTGCCAGCATTAAACTACTGGAGTTGTTAATAAGTATTATCAGCATGTATATATATTTGAGTATATATACTTGAGACTATGTAGACATATTTCTCATCAAGACTCTCTTGTTTTAGCACCCATTGATGAGATTTCTACTTAAATCAGCTTCATAGTGGTGCTTATCAAATTGTACTCTTTGAATGTGTTATCTACATTTATTAGCTAGTGTTCCTCTGTAAGGAAGACCTTTCCTCCCTCTTACATATTTATCTAATCAGTATGGACCATGAATTTTTATCTTATTCAATGATCTATAATGGATTATTCATCTTACTTTAAGGTCAAATTCACCAGATTTGATCAGGAAGAGTCCCTTCAATTTGCCTTCTTCCATTTGACATCACCATTATTCTTCATTATCCTCTTTTCTTATACAAAATTTTCTAGTATCATTTTGTAATTCTCAACCCCATGCCCAGTGTCAGTCATTTCTCCAATGAGTTCTGGTTTTTTTTTGTTTTTTTTTTTTTTTTTTGAGGAAATGGTATTTAGAAAACAAGGTCTTGAATACTGTTCATGCTTATTTCCACTTGGGTCTTAACTTTAGCCCTTTTCATTGGACAGAGCTACTACAGCTACACCCAAACTATTCTCCTCCACACATACTACACTTATTATGTGTTTATATACACATCTCTGTATCTACCTTGGTATCTAATATCTGTCATCCATCTATCCATCCTTCTGTTTATTTCCTTCTTTAAGAGAATTCAGGATTCATACTGATAACACAATTCCAATTTAATTCCACAGGTTTCATTCTAATCTTCTCTTTTATGGTTTTATCATTCCCTTTTCATTGAGCAGTCTTGTTGCCATTATCCACAATAGATTTACTAATTCATGCAATATCAGAATACACACACACAAAGATTCAAAGTTACTAACACATATAACTATGGAAAAGCATACTACTCAGAATTCATTATCTATTTGATATCATTATTTATATACAGTGCCTAGGTATTAGGCACAATAGTAGGTGTAACTAAGTAAGACACTGTCTTTATAATTAAATTACTTCCCTTCTTTCCCCTCTGTGAAGAGTGATATGCAGTTGGCTGAGAAGCATTGTCTCTCAGAACATATTAAGAGCTGGAGAGCACAGGGTATGATGAGATGTGGGGCTAGTGGGGAGCAGGTGTTGGGAGGACAAAAGAACATTGTCTTTTCTCTTCCCCTTTTGGTACATAGTCCTTGTCTCTATGAAGTGGACAGCCCCTCATGTGCATCTTTGTTCTCTACTTGTGGGGAGTATATGGATTAGTTAGTGTTGCATAACAAACCACCACAAAACTTAGTGGCTTCAAATAACTACAATAATTTATTTTGCTTATGTACATATGGTTTGGGAAAAGATGAATCAATTCCTAACAGAAATAGTAAGCTAAGGTTGTGTAATCACTTGGGGATGTATGACCCTATGAGATATTGCCCCTCATTAAATGCATGGCTTAAATCATGGAGACCCATGTCTTCTTCATTCCCTAGTGATTTCTGATCTTAAGGGATCATTTGGTGAGAAATATAACTCCAGCTACTTGGGTCTAAAATACAACCTTTTGAAAGCTCTGAATGATTGGAAGATACCCTAATGAGGAAAAATCTTCATAATCAGTGGTGCAGAAAAGTTATTTATTGGATCTTAATGGGAACACACAGCACAGTTATAAATATAAGGACATGTTGTAACAAGTTATGTGGTGTTTGGAAGCACATATGCCCCAAGTGTGACTTTTGGTTAATAATTTTTACCAATGCAAATTACCAAGTGACATTTATGGACTGTGTTTGTCATCGAGCATAAAATTTTTGTTAAATGTAGAACTATTGATCATTAGTTTCCTGGGCAAATATTTTCCCATGGGTCACAGTGGATTTTTGCCTTAAGCCTCTAATAATGCTAGGTTCTTACATTAATAAATAGAGCAGTTTTACTTTTATAGGCTAATCATTTGGAGAAATCAGACTTGCCATTCCTTAGTAATGTGAATGTAGTCTTGTTTTCCTTTGGGCTAAAGAGCAATATATTACTCCCATTGATCTCTGAATTACTTTCACATGCCAAGGAATACTCTTTCTCAGGCTTGGTATCCTGGCTGTAGATGGATTCTGTTCCTTTCTTTACATTTGGGCACTTTCCCTGCTAGCTATTACTTTGTGCTTGTAAATTCTGCCACTTTCAGCAAGGCAGCCTGATGAATCATCAGAGAAGTTAACCTTTACATCTAGAGCTTTTAAAATGTTAAGTTGCTGTCAAATGCCCTGTTCTACTTGGAATTTTACATCACATCCTTGACAACAGGAGGTTCTACACTGTCTGCAATAGCCTGGGTATTGGGTTTTGTCTCAGTGGTGCATATTTCTTGCATATACATATCTTCCC
This sequence comes from Condylura cristata, assembly GCF_000260355.1. NCBI lineage: Eukaryota > Metazoa > Chordata > Mammalia > Eulipotyphla > Talpidae > Condylura > Condylura cristata. The sequence continues at coordinate 4,583,324 of NW_004567121.1, read as the reverse complement.
CTTAAGATCCCTGACTGCCTACTCAGTGTACCCCATTAGTTACCACTGAGCACTCTTCCAAGCGATGATGGTTGCTACTGCTAAGTACAGCAGTTTATTTTATTTTTATTTTTTTAAAAGATTTATTTATTTTTTCATACAGAACTGGGGTACAGGCCAGAGGTTCTGGGGTGGCGAGAGGCTTCACCAGAGACAGAGTGGGGAGCAGAACAGGCAGATCTACGAAGTACACTGCTGAGGGGAACAGCGGGTGGGTCAGGAGAGGTCTGCCACATCATGTGGTAACATCTGGGGCAGGCGGGAATCAAACTCATGCGGAAGTGGCTTTAGCTTCTCAGTGCTGTGCTTTAACCTGCTGCGCCACCAGGGAGGGCCGCAGTTTAATATATTTTTTTTTTTTTAAAGATTTATTTATTCATACAGAACTGGGGTACAGGCCAGAGGCTCAGGGGCGGTGAGAGGCTTCACCAGAGACAGAGTGGGGAGCAGAACAGGCAGATCGACGAAGTACACTGCTGAGGGGAGCAGCGGGCGGGTCAGGAGAGGTCTGGCTCGCCATGTGGTCTCCTCCGGGGCAGGCGGCAGGCGGGAATCGAACTCATACGGAAGTGGCTTCAGATTCTCAGTGCTGTGCTTTAACCCGCTGCGCCACCAGGGAGGGCCGCAGTTTATATTTTTAATGAAATGTTCTGCAATAACATATGACATCTGCATTTATAATTTATTCTAATATGCAGCTCAAGTGTAGATCAGTAAAATTTGGTACGGATTTTGGGGCATAGGAAACCCCTACTGACTATACAATCTTCCTACATGGAATTTTGCATATCAGAGGGGTAAGCACCTCTCATAACCAAACCCACATCCTTTTCCCTACCTATTTCAGTGAGCATAAAATGTACAGATCTTTAAATGGGCATACATGTTCAACAAAATCAGTTGGATCTGTTGGGACAACTAGTTTGTAATTTCCCTTTTCTTCTGAATTTTTGAGTGCTAATCCTTATCGTAAAATTTTTTTTGTACTAAATATTAATGTATGCTCAGGTTTATTAAAACTAACACATAGATGTAATAGATTGAACATAGTTAAAAGAGATTGGGATGTGATAGCCACATGCAAAATCACATAGGCCCTTCATGTCATGACTCCTGCAATACAGTGCCAACCCACAGTCAAAGACAAAGCATCAGACAGCTGGCAGAATAAATGGACTAATATGATCCACTCAGGAAGCCCCACACCCCAGCAGCTCTGCCTCAGACACCACACTGGGTTATTATACTGTATGCACAAATCAAAAGCATTTTCATATCTTTTAAACATATGTGTTAAACCATTCTTTTAAGATTCTTCAGTTAAAATTCACAAATCATCAGAGTAGACTTGAATAAGAAGGAAGGAATTATAGAATTCCTAATATGTGATTTAACTCTCACTAATAAATTTGTCCAGTTAAAAAGCACAGTCTGTTAGAGCTCTGAAGTCATCACATTTAACTTAGTCTACTAAAGCACAATGCTATTCATAGGTCTCTTTGTCAGAAAAGGATGTATGTATGGTATCTTAACGTAATTCTTACAGTTATTACATAGTAAGTAAAAGTGACCAGTAAATTGACTCTGAGCTTCCTGCTAGTCAAAGTGAAAAGAGAAATTTGAAGCCTTTCAACAGTATATTGTCCTTAAATATAAATCGAGCTTCTTAGAAGTAAAATTTTCCCTCATACTGTGGCCTAAAGACTCTACTAATACCATAGAAGACAATAATGTGACTTCTTGCAATAATTAGAAACTTTGATCCAGATGTTTTTGTTGTGCCTACTGATCCAAATCCATTTGTAAAGATAGTGATCAAAATACTAAATATATTATAGTGATATTGAAGAATAAATATATGGGTATTTTACTCTGCTCTATCTAGATCTTTCTTTAATGCTATACAAAATACCTAAATGTTACTTTATAGCAAACTTGTTAAATTTTTAATCAAGAATAGTTTTAAAAAACATGCTTAGGAATTAAATGAATAATAAAATAACAAATCTTAGTGAATGAATAATGGAAGGATAGCTTTCTATAATAATCCAAACAGGTATATTTATTCCCAAGCAAGTATTAAGAATGCTTTTCTTCTAAATGGTCATTTTAATACAATAAATATTTAGTGAGTAGTTTGTGTGATAGAGCATACCACATTTTTGTATTCAAAGTTCATCTCAGATTGAATATATTGCTGCTATATATGAAAAGATAATTTTCAAAATGTTTTGATCGGTGACATGAATGAAGGGTTGACAGTGATATGCAGAAGCATTTAGATAACCTATTACTGGATTTGGATCAAGAGGCAAGAAGTTAAATAGGCAACACAGATTCAAACTTATTATGTGTGATTAGAAAAAATGGAATATAAAAATTATGAATAAGTGTCAAATAGAAAGTTTTCTTAAAGACATAAGATAAACTGTAAGTGTACTGATCATAAGGACAGTTCTCATTCATTTGAATCAAGATAGAGAATAAAGTGTCAAGATTCCCTATTTGGAAGAGGAAAATTGAGAGAGTGTTCTGTAGTAATATGTGGGTGAGTATAGTGAATCCAAGACAATGTAATTAGTAAATATTTGTTTCATATTAAAAGCAACACTCCTCAGCATTTCAGAAACTCTTATTAAAATGGTGAATCCAATGTTAGTTTAGGATTAGAAAACATGGATAGTAAAAGCTCCACAGGCAAGTAAATGAAGCAAGATGGTTATATGACTCACAGTGAAGCATTATGGGAATGTGTGTTATTTAACCTGGAGAGAAGAATAGGCTTTTCTAAACTAGTGTCTAAGGAACAATATTTTGGTAATATTCAAAATACTTCATTTTAATCTTGCACATAGAATGACTGAGTTTTGCCTGAAATTGTTAATTATGTAAATGTACATAATGCACAGAATTGAATTAGTATTCAATCAGTGTACACAGAGTTTGTATAATTTTAGCATCTTTTTATCAATGACATGATAAATACATGAGGGACTTCAAACACAGGAGGAAGGTTGCTTTCTACTTCAATTAAGAATAAAAGGAACTTCAAATTATTAAGGATACATAGTTACACATATTGTTAGAATTCAATTGCTTCCCACTAAAGGGTTGGGGGGAGTTGCTTTTCAAGAATGTGCATATTTGCCTGGCATGTGGCAGAGGTATAGATTTGTTGTACATTAACAGGTAGAAGTATTGGTTTATAATTGCTTCTTATTCATCAATACAGTTCTAAGATGATGTATAACTCAAACTTTGAGAATACCAGAAACAGTAAATCATACATGAATGCATATAAATAAGGGAGAAAGAGAGCGGAAGATTGCAGTGAATTGCCTTATACAACTGTGAGAAATATCTAGACAAGAAAAAATTTACAGGAACAGTTGCATCAGGAAGGACAAGTTAGAAAATCTTGGGCAGTTGATACTGTAGTTCACTAGTGCAGCTGGTAGAATATGTTTGTCAATTCTGTTCCGAAGGCCTTTCAGCTGATTGGATCAAGCCCTCTACATTGTCCAAGATAATCTGGTTTGCATAGTCAACTGATTGTGATGTTAAAAACATCTATAGAATACTTCTGTAGTGACATAGAGATTAGTTTCACTGGATAACTGGGGGCTATTGCTTGAGAAGTGGACACATAGAATTGGCTACCCTAGATGAATAGGGTACGACCATGTTGCAGGCCAACATGTTTGTCCTATAGCAACCATTTGGTGGTAGTTAGGAAATCTAGGTCAAAGTCCAACTCTGGCCCCTCCTAGCCCTGTGCCTGCAGAGGATGTTTTTTAGCCTCTATTTGCTTCAGTTTCCTCATATATATAAAATGGACTTAATGCCAATTCTGTGAAGTTCTTCAGATAATCAAGTGTGTATCTGGGATTATAAAAGTACTTGGCTAAAGATAGCTTTCATTTCTTTGGTAAGTTTTAAGCAGTTGTGAGACTTTAGTCTTCACACTGTTTATAATGGCATCCAGAAATGTAAAGAATACCTAAAAAAATTAGCTGGGTGGAGTAGTAGGGAAGAAGTTGTAGTATTTTAGTGTTAGGACTTAAAGTTTTCATCCTATGTCTCTAGCCACACATTAGTAAGACCTGCTTTTAATATTTTACTGTGAAGAGCAAAGATTATCAGCTTATTTATCAAACACAGGAATAAAAAATGTAGTGAGTGGGAGTGATTCTCTGACAGTAGTGGAGGACAAGATACACAACATCTGTAGAAATACCAAGTGGAGTCATTACTATCTCTGCTGCTGGTATGAAAACCAACTGCATCCGTAATTATGGGACTCTTAAAATAATGTATTGCTTAGGATCTGAGGAAGTAGAGCGCCTAATTTTTTAGGTGGTTTATTGCGTCCTTTAACAAGCATGGCTGCTAGTAAGTAGACAGTTAAATTAAACTCATGAATATCTGTTACAGTTTTTAAATATAAATTGGAAACAAAAGCCTTATATTGCTGCTTGGAGCAATGCATTACAGCACATCCCTTTGTGGGTCTGAAGCTAGGAAAAAATGTACCAGAGCAAAAGGGACAGTAGACAAGGATGATTCTTTCTTGGGATTTTCTAACAGTCAACATCTGAGATGGCAATAAAAGAAAATGTGACTGATGATATGATCTTAAGTCCTGTGGGATGTTGGGGGGAGAGGGGGATGGAGAGACAAGCCAGATGCCAGGCAAGTGCACAGATGTCTACCTTTGCCCTTATGTATAGAAGGTTAACAAGACCAAGAGGGCGTTGTGTTGGAAGTATTTCAGCAAAGTATATCAGAATTAGACTGACAGACACTTGGACAGACATCTTGAGGCAAGTGCCTGAAGACTTCCCACCAAATAGAAGAAGCAGCAGAGCCTGCTGGCTGGTGTACTCTCACATGTCCCATGGTGCTGTAGGCAGCAGGTTCCATGTTTGCCCCAAGAGATATTGAGAGGGAAGTGTGTCAAGTAAGTAATTCAGAATCAAATAGAGTCCCATACCACAGTGGCTTTTAGATAGGACACTTTTCTGCACTCAAAATTTAACTTAATGTTATTCATTTATAGATACTCTGTCAACCTTTAGAAATGAGGATTTGCCATTAAATGGGAGGTATACAATTTATTGTAAAGACAGATGAGAATGTCCTTGCTTTGTTATTCTCCAGCGGTCCACACCATGCTTTGCATTGTGTATTGAGCACATAGGAGACACAGCTTCATTTCATATCTGGTAGACCCAGCATTTACATGAAGATCAAGTCTTGGGAAAGCCTTAGCGTCTATTTGCAATAGCTAGCCAATGGCTAAATAAGCAGAAATGATGACTAAAATCCAGTTTTATACCAGTGAGCCCAGGAAAGCAGAATAAGTGAAAAAAGAAGAAAGTTTTCAGATGAAGGACAAAATTCTTAAAGAAGATATACAAAGCGAGTAACTGAAACTTAGCAAATTTAGACAACAAATGACAAGTAATTGAATTCTTTCTTCATTCATAAGGGTGTACTCTGATGGAAATATCTTAAAATGAAGTCAGATAGGAAGAAAAATATAATAGAGGAAGAATTGTTCATAAACTGTTGTTTGGAAGGCTTATAATTGGGGGCATCAGCAAATTGTCATCAGTTGTAAAATAGAGCATTATTCCATTTATATTGACATGATTCAAGACTTAAGCCTAAGGGGTATTTGTTCAGTCACATTAAGAGACTCCAGACCTTCAAGATAAGTCTACTATAAGTAAAGAACTTAAAGCTGAACTCAAAGGAAAAATCTATTGCAAAATCTATTACATAGCTGGGCAATCATTTTGAAATCTAACATTTTAAAGAATAACCCGTCAAATTTATATACGATTTTGTGTACTAGATACTTATGTTAATGGAAGTTTATAAAGATGTTATCATTTTTTATGTTCTAATTTCCTGAGCTATACTTTTAAACATTTGATTTATGAAACAAATACTATTAAAACTTTTAATCAATTTCCACCATTTTCATAATTTCCTATAAGCAAGATATTTATTTCAACTATTATTTTTTAAATACTATATTCAATATCCACTTAATATTTTCTCAACTTCTCAACAAATATGTATAGAATGTTTACTATTGCCAACCACTGTTCTAAATGCTGGCAATAAAGCTAAAAAAAAAAAGTCTATACTATATATAATTGATTTCCAGATGAACATTTTCTAACACTTCTAACATCTCTGAAATTGGAATGTGTCTGATAATCAATTTTGTATCATAATGGTTGATAGATTATTTTAAAAAATTATACACAACATTGTGAGCTTCAAACAATTGTCAGCATCTTGTAATTGTTCAAATTGGCATAATAACACAATCATAAATAAGTACATGTATATATTGATGTAGTTAGGCAGTATTTCATACTTATCTACTAAGAATATTGAGACTATTCTTCCCTGAATCATTTTTGTGCCTCTGGGGGAAAAATGATTCCAATATAGAATGCACCATGTGTCCTTGTGCTTGCAAATTGAGAGTTAAAAAAAAAAAAAAACCAACTATTTAAATTAGTAGATAAAATGGGACTCAAGAGAATACAAATACTAAACTTTCCTATATTTCTTCCCTCATTATGCATGAGGGGTTTTCAAGACAGCTTAATCATCTCAGTGTTTGTATTATGTAGGATGTTGGCAATGTGTTTGTACATATATTACTGTTTTTTCTTTGTGTTTTATTTTGTGACTAAAATCAATTTAATTACTTTATTATATTGCTATAAGTAAATCCAATTATGAAAGTCTGGATTATTCAAGAAAGTTAAATTAGGAGGTGGTTCTTCCCTTTGAATGTGGAATTGCCATAGAATTTGCTCAAATGGGACATTTAAAATCAACTTTGATTCACAGAAATTCAGTTTGCATGCAATCTTAAAAGCATGCCTGTCATGTAAAATGAGGTACACCTGCATTGATGAGTTACACCTGCTTTGTTGAGCTGAGTCAACAATTAAATTCAACTGAATCTACTCATAGTCTGCTGTATATTTATATAAAACATGTTTAAATATATTTTTATGTATGTGTCTACATATGTGTGAGAAGATAATATTCAAAAGAGTAACCCATTGGGAATTAGAATTTATCACTTTTTGATTTTAAGCAAATGTTCAATATCTTTGATCATTAAAAAATAAATATTTCCTCCATTTTATATGTATTACTATTCAGTGCTAATTGTAGAATGTGACTTCCAGATTTTAAGAATTCATAAGGCTATAAGTTATTTATACTGTTTATTAAAGTTCATACTTTTTTAGTGCATTAGCTTAGAGTTCAAACTAAACATCTTCCAGGTATATCTAAAAATCTACCTTTAATGAGCACTACTAATGACCACTACACAGTGTTCTATAGGAGCACTCAGAAGGGACTCTTTCAGATTGAAGAGAAAATTATATCCTGGCAGAAATTTCAGTGATACACAGCAGCAGAGGGGGAAACATTTACAAAACCTAGTCGTGTAGACAAGAACTGAAAGAAATTGAACAGAGTTGTGAAGGGAATTAGAACCACATTGACAACATCCTGTGGCCCTCAGAGAATCCCAGGTCTAGTCTGGCCACCCAGACACTTTCAGTCAGTAAATACCATTGACTTCAGTGCCCACTGAGTCTTGTTAGGCACTGCGTCAACCCCTACGAGATATTTCTTCTAGATGACTCAACTAAATGCAGAACAGGCGTTCCTCAAAGAGATGCTTTTCAGGATCTTCTTGGGACAGGGGAAGATCCTGAAAAGCATCTCTTTGGACAGGGGTCTCTGAAGACAGTAATGGTCTGTGTGAAGGAAAGAAGAAAAATAAGGAGGTCCTGAATGGGTGTTGGGGGGAAATGAATCCAAGAGCCACATCTTTCGGTAGAAAGAAGCTTGAGAGCCGTTTCAGAGGTCCCCTTACCTCTCTTCTAACAGTTTCTGTGGAACCCAAACACTGTGCCTCTCTTTGGAATATGGTAATTTAACTAAGGTCATTATTGGGCTGAAATTGCAGTGTCAACTTGTATAATGTCATGATCATAATTTTGCATCATCACAAAATGATAATGCTGTTTTCACACAAATGTAGTGAAGTCTTGCAGTTCGAGTTCTCGTCGTGAGCTCTAGCCTTTTCCCAGGATGCCCACTTTTGCACTTGAATTAAAATTCTTTTGGAATCTTAATATCTTATTACAGCCCCCAATGATACAGGTTCTCCATGGCCTTGTATTGAAATCTTTACAGGATTGTTGTGGTGCAGTTATTAAGTGATTGTCCATGCAGCATAGCTGAACAATCAGGTCAGAGCTTTCAGAAGAATATTCTGCTTTTTTTTAAGGTCTAAATAGCTTTGCTATCTCCAAATATACTTTCAAACTAGCTGAAGACATTTGTCAATGCAAGTCTTCTAGTAGTTACTCTTTGATTAAACAAAAAACTCACTTGGTTTCCCAGAATTTCTGTTTCATAGGAATTTGATTTGTGACACCTATTTTTCTATACCATGGTGCTCAGAATTTTAGTTGGTCCTGCATGGCTTACGTCGAGCAGGTAAAAAAGGAGGTTCTATATAGATAGCAGTTATGAAAACTAAAATGTTAAGCCAATTGTGTGTCTTTTACGTATAAGAATTACCTGTTCTTTTTTCCTTAAAATCCTTATGTCAGCAATATTTCTTTCATGATAACATTTATTTATCAAAGTTTATGCTACTTTGACTTTTTATAAAATACCAGTGGAAGATAAATGGATCGATTGACCCCAGGAACAGTTTATTTATCCCTTTAGTCACACTTCAGTGGCAAAATCAATACCTTTCTGAAATATCTGATTTTACAGTGGTTCCAGTAAATAGTGACATTCCTGAGATATGTGCAAGAGGAACTAAAATTTATTATCAACTTAGATTTTTTAGTACCAGTATTGATTTTCCTGGAGATGCTTGTGAATTTTTATTTATCTGTAGCCGAGGAAGTGACCTTTGTTTCAAAAAACTGCAGTTTAAATTTGCCAAGATTAGCAGAGTTGGAAGGATTTGTGAATATTTGTGAATATGAGGTGAAAGATGGAAAAGAAAACTTGAAGAGATTTTTTTGTTCAGAAGTGAGCTTTGTTTTCTGGAAAAGTCAACATTTGCATTCTTTTTTGTTGCCAAATCTAGACATGACAGATCCACAGTACTTTTTGAAGATGTCCTTGTACACAGCCCTGTGAGAAGACTTCTAGAGGAAATGGCATTTGAATGGGGAATTGGTGTAGAAGATGAGATTAACATAAGTAGAGACTTGAGAGAAGCAGGAAGAAGGTTGGGGCCCTGGGGGCAGTTGTGTGTATATGTTGGGACAGAAATAGTAAGGAGAGGTGAAGTTGGCCGACACAAGGTGCTAGTAAACAGGTTCTTGAAGGTAAACCTGGAGACAGTGGGAGCTGTTTTAGAATTTCAAGCTGAGGTAAAATATATTATGAAAATTTTTTCTTATCTTCTCCTGATAGAAGACGTGGAGAGTGGCTGCCATAGAGGTTTTTTGAGGCACTGGAGCTAGACACAGCCATGCAGGCTGGAGGCAACATATGGTAAAACAAAGTATCTGCATGAGCATAGACAGGACTAGGGCTGAAACAAAAGAATGGGATGCCTAGGGGAGAGAAAGACAATGCGCCCAGAAGAGTCTGTGTATGGAAGTTTCCTTCCTGAGTATGAACTTGTTCTTGATGTTAGGATGGTGGTTTCTCTTGTGCAGGGTCATGGAATACTGCAGACTTATACTATCACACATGCTGTGTTATGTTACCAATGTAAGCCTCCTTAGTTGCTATTCAGGAACAATAAAAAGAGGAAGAGGTAGATAAGGGAGAGGAAGAGGAACAGGAGGAAAATTAAGACAGGTGACAATCCTTTTATATTGTAGAAGAAGCTACTGATAAGTCACTTTAAGTCACTTCTGTGAAGTCTTTTATGTGCTGCCCTTTCTCTTTCCCCAGTATACACAGAGTAACAGCCCAAACCTCCCCTGCAGTGGATAGCATGACAGAGGGGTCCTGCCTTGCCATGTCGGAGGTCAGACTTTACCAGGTATAAGGATCCTGTGTAGTGAGCCTGGTGGCCTCTTTGAAACCTGATTTCAAAAGTTCATTACATTGAGACAATTGAATAATATATTACGTGAAGGCTCTGATCCTTATTCCACAAGAACAGCTCTGTCCTTTGTCACATTTTAATTTTAACATGCCTATTTTAATCAAAGGTATGTTTCTATACTGTTATGGGCAAGCACCTCAACTTCGAAAGTGTGTTTAGATGTTCAAAATTAAATGTTAACTTTCTTATGAAGGGTAGGAAAATATTTTGTTGACAAGATTGTAAGCTGGCATTATATTTCAGGGTTCAACTTGTGAGTAGTTCAAACTATGATCCCTTCAGGCTGTCAGTTCCATTTGTAAGAACATTTCCAGCACAAACATCCACACACGTGCACACAGAACCTGAAACAGAAAAAGTGTCAATAACCCAAATGCCTTTCTTTCTGTAGGGAAGAAGTTAAATGTATTGTGGTGTAAAAATATTGTGTATTATCATATGTCACTTACACTAGATGGAGCAAATCTATATATACTGACACTGAAAGAACTTCAAAAAATGTTAAATGAAGAGTAGTTGCATGATAGTAGATAGCATGATTTCACTTTTGTTTATAAATAATGGTACGTAAAATTCTTAATAATTTTTTTTGGAGAGAGATACAGAGTAGTGCAGAAGTGTTTCATGTTTTAAAGGCCATTTACCTTTGTATTCTAAAGCTTTTAAAAATACACTTTTGTATTATTTAATTGAGCTTACTGAATTTTTCTCCAAAAAAAAGTCATTTGAAATACTGACCACACTGCATGCTGCCTTTCTTCCCTCCTTCTTTCCTTAAATAAGTAATATTTCAAATTTAAATAATACTACAAGCTCTACACTGAAATTTCACCCTATTGTGTCCCATCTGCCCTGTTTTCTGAAATCTCTAACAATGAACCTACCAACAATTACTATACTTTATATTACTTTGTATATCCTTCTAGAATTTTCTCTAAGCAGATACAATCACATAGAAAAAAAAGAGGTCCTCCATATTTTTCCTCTTCCATTTTTCTCAGGAAGGTCCATACCAATGTGTGACCCTAAGGATGATGAGAATTAGGCAGTCATGTTCTCTTTTTTGCCCAGAAAAGAGCTGCTTCCCAGGGTCACTCCCATGCAGCGTCCCACTGCTCCACACTCTCCTTCTGTGCTGTTCTGAGAGAACATGGTGCTGGAAGCTGAGCTTCACAGCTAAGATGGGGGGTGATCATTTAGTTGCTCCCCTTATTGACTATTCCCCATATTGTTAATGTGTATATGGGTATCGGGACCATTCAACCTTCATGAAACACCAGGGGAAGGAGAGGGTCCGTGGGAAATGCTTGTTGGCTGAAGGAAGGAGGTGTAGATGATGGCACCTATGCCCATTAGCCTCATTATTATGGCACCAAGCAGTGCTTGATTAGTTCTCATGAGTATAGGGAGAATACAAAATAATGTAAGATTTCCTTGTCTGGTTTTCAAAAAAAAAAAATATATATATATATATTTAAAAATGTCTTTAATAATAGTTCCTGATTTTCATTTGTCTGGACTAATGTATATCATACCTAAATTTATGTTACATTGCCCATGTTACCAAGGAGTGGCAAAGCTTAAAGGAGAACTTGAATCTTCTGAATCCCCTACCTTGTTGGTGCTCTTGACACACATTCCAGGAGCTGTGAAATATACCCTGAATTTGAATATCCTCACTTTCATGAAAGCAGTAGGATCTTATATTACAACATTATAGGTATCAAGTGCTAGAGCGAGTATCTGAGCTGTGATAAAATGTTAGTAGTTACACCAGATTCCTAAAGAAGTAAGAAATAGGTAAGTAATTTAAACTGTGTTTATATAGTTACCAAGACAGGGCTTTAAAACCACCTTCTTGAAGGAACTAAGGAAGAAGGAACTGCCATTTTCTTTAAGTAGACAATGACGAGAGTCAATTCCAAACACAGGAAAAGGCTTAAGAAAAGTCATCCCAAAGAAATTGATTCATGCAATTAAAATTATCACTGTATTTAAATCAGTAGTCATGAATTCAGACTCTGTTACTATTCACATAATTCTGCAAATAAGTGGGAAACAGTATAGAGCAGGAGCTGATGCAATTATTCTGTAAGCAGTAAATGAATATTGACTGGATCATCTTTTCTTTGCTGCAAATATTCAGCTCTTCCGTGAGAGGTGTAGCAAGGAAGTTGCCAAATCACAGAAATGAATGGGTGTGCTTGTATTTCCAATAACACTTTTATTTATAAGATAGATGTTACGTTAGATTTGACCTATTAATCATAGTATATGGATATATTAGGTTGTTGGGAAAGTCATGATGCATTTTTGCTTGAAAAACATAGAAAAAAATACTTCATGACTTTTCCAACAACCCATGGAAGACCAGTTAAGAGTGAAGTAATAATGTTTTCAATTTCTTAGTCTTCTAATGTATATAGTACAAGGAGATTTGTTCAGAGTTGTACATTTTTCTTTCTGACTCCTGGTAGGTCATTGTTTTAAATCTTTAAGAATGTGCTGTACATTGGAGGCACTGATTTATAGTGTGGCAACTGACCAAGGACTTTGAATTTATGGTCTTTGTAGTGAGTAGACCCTTGAGCCAAGCTTTGAGTTGGTGCATTCCTCTAAGGGCCTCTGAAACCTTCCATGCTGGCTGAGTAGGAATGTGAGTGGAAGGAGCCCAGATTTGGGAGCAGTAAATGCAGACAAATCTTTTAAGACCTCTAAGACATTAGGCCATCCTTCTTTTGAAGACATATCCCTGTCCTAGCAAACATATTAAGATATAACCACAACCCATATTAAATATAACATTGTGGTGTTGTTTTACTTGAATGCTATACAATTTGTGAAAGCACTTTTCTAATTTTGCTTTTAAAAATATTTCACAGTAACTTTTACTTTAAATTAGAGTTGGTTTCTGTATCATCAAGCAAATTCAAATTCCTGGGAAATGAAAAAAATATGAAATTAATGGGTAGCTTATATAGCTAACAGATTTTTTTTTAAAAGATTTATTTATTTGTGCATACAGAACTGGGGTACAGGCCAGAGGCTCAGGGGCGACGAGAGGCTTCACCAGAGACAGAGTGGGGAGCAGAACAGGCAGATCAACAAAGTACACTGCTGAGGGGAGCAGCAGGTGGGTCAGGAGAGGTCTGCCACACCATGTGGTCACCTCCGAGGCGGAGGGAATCGAACTCATGTGGAAGTGGCTTTAGCTTCTCAGTGCTGTGCTTTAACCCGCTGCGCCACCAGGGAGGGCCGGTAACAGATTTTTTAATGACTGCTTATACAACTTAATCAAATTTTAATTAATGGAAATGACTTGTTTTTTCACATATATTTAAAGATTGACATATATTTAAAGATTAGACATTTTAATTTTCTCTTTTTATTTTGGAGCCAATATTGTTTTTTATTTAAGTCTCAAACATTTTCATAAAAGGTTAGCATATTTTAATATATAAGAGAGAATAATTCTAGACCTGGGAACATATCCTGGCTCTCCCGTCTACTATCTCTGTGACATTAGAAAGGCATTTTCAAACTTTCTGAACCTCAATGCCTGAATCTGTAAAATGGGTCATATGTGTTTAACGTTGGGTGAAATGCCCACCTAGCACTGCCTTAGATTGCCACAAGGGCAGGTGGAGAGCCAGGTGGAGGTTCAGCAGCCTTCCTAGCCCCCAAGTGAAGCAGACTCAGCATCCCAAAAGCTGGATGTGACTCAGACTGCTCTTGCTGTAGGCTAGAACATTTCTGCCTGCCTGTCACTGCCCTGCACACCCATTTACTAATCTTGTGTCTTTATTCTGTCTTTTGGATGCTTGTACATCATGGGGCAGGGCAGACCTTGGAGGACTGCCCCTTCGAGGTAGCTGAATCCTGCAAATGTAAAGGATGCTACTGCTGGAAGTGTACCTTATATATGCAAACCTACAACACCCCAAATATCTTCTTTATTAGACTCTCACATTCAGGGCCACTATCCCCAGCCCTAACCACCCGAGGGCCAGGTTCCTACAAGCAACAGTTTTTGTGTACCCCAAATCCTACTGAAATTAATCAGACTAGCCAATCCTAATCTCCTTAATCTGCATCCCTCATTCCTTCCTCTGGAAATCATGCTGAAGGCTCTTGCCCATGTTTTCCCTTCTGCCTCCTTACCAACTGGGGTGCTTCCTGCAGGGTCCGCATAGAGTGAGATTTCCCCTCTTCTTAGGATCTCTAAGTAACAAACTGTCTTTTCCATGGCAGCCATCTCCTGACTCTTGCTCCTCCCCCCATACCCAAGGAATAAAACATATTCTTAAAAGACACCCGCCCTAGGGAAGGCAAGTCCCAGTGAGCAAGGAAAGAACTCCAAGTCCACATGATGGAGGTGGGGATGTTCCAGCTGACAAACCCTTGATCCTGCACCTGGTAGACCAGGGGCATGCAGAGGTCACTTGGGCCCAGACAGAATGGGAACACCAAAGCCAGCCTCTGACACCCCTGCTGTTTGATGGACAGGGGCTGGGGGAGGGGCGGCCAGCACTGTGTGAGAACACAGTGATTGTAAGACAGTGTGGAATTCATACAAGTACATCCTCCCCTATCTGAGTTGCCTTCCCACTCTGACCTGTGGCCATTGGGTTTGTGGTCAGACCTCAGTGCTGTCCACCACAGCACTGTTTTTATCCCTATTAGAATGATGTGCCAGTGTATGTATCTGAATCAAATGTTAAAAATCTGTGTTATTTATTCTGATTTCTGCTTCTCTCCATTGTTTAGTACACTTCTGATGAATTTTTCATTGAAAATGACCACTCAAATGATTAGACGCAAAGCCCATAAACCATGTAGCTTGTTATGAAAACCTTGTACATATATCTAACATATCTGCCTACATAGACCACCCTGTCAGGTCCCTTAACAGTGAGAAAATTGGAGTGCACTCCCTCACCCACCAGTGTTCTCTTCCTCCTGAAGCTCATTGGATGGGAGTAGATGCCTGCAGTTTTCACAGAGCACAGAGCACCTGGTGTCTGGTACCCTCCCTGACAGGGTATACTCTCCCACACTGATGGTATATCTGGGGAGGTCAGGGAGGCAGGCTACTGAGGAAACAAAGACCAGCTGAAGCCCAGCCCATTTAGAACTTGCTCATGTAGAAGCAAAATGATACTCGTATTTCTTGATAGATGAGGTTGAGCAGCTTTACCGTTAATTAAAGCTCAAATGCCATATGGCCAAAGTTGTATGATTCTCCCACAAGACCCTGGACCCTGAATTTCATATTCAAAACTTTACGTTTTTTGAGAGCTCCATAGTCTTAGGGCCCCCAAAACCTGCATCTGCCCCTGGAAAGTGTTTACATGTTTCCTTTCTGTTTCCTCACTAGCCTGACTCCCTTACCTCCCCATGTCTAATCTTTTCACCACTTTTATATAAATCTATTATGATGAGACCACAGGTCGAGAAAACATCTTTCAAAGCATGGCATCAGTGCTGCTGCTAATAAATTTACCTTATTTGTAATATCTTTAAGAAAGTTGTCTTGAAACCACCATTTGCTTTTCCTTATAAAATTCAGACCTGTGAGGTATCCATTTCGATTATGAAAAAAATTGATAAATTAGTTTTTATTTCTCAGCAATAAACACCTTCCAGATTTTAAGCCTAAAAGTGAATTTTATTTTTTTATTACAAAAATTTATTTTTACATCATTTTTTACAATTTTTCCCCATCTCAATTGTAATCCCCGCGGGTTTCCCATCACCAAGTCACCTGTGTGCCAAAAGTGAATTTTTTTTAATAATCACTCTTCTTTATTGCTATTATTGGCATTAACTTTTGTATTGCTGTGGAGTCCACTGTTCTTTCAGTTTTTTTTTTTTTAATAATAGTGTATTTTTACATCATTTTATGCCTTTTTCCATCCCAGTTGTAATTCTCATGGGCTTCCCACTACCAATTCACCCATGTGCCATCACCATAGTCCAGTGCACTTCCCTAACCCCAATTTTGATCCCATTACCCACTCTACCCCTGTATAATGTCTCTAATGTATATTTGTTCATTATTATTTTCTCGCCTGGTCCTTTATACTCCTGCTATGAGTGAAACCATCCAGTACTTTTCCTTTTCTTCCTGGTTTATGTCACTAAGCATCATCCCTTCCAGCTCCATCCATGATGCTGCAAAAGGCATGAGTTTATCTTTTTTGATTGCTGAGTAATATTCCATTGTGTATATGTACCACATCTTTTTAATCCAGTCATCTACTTTTGGGCATTTGGGTTGATTCCTTGTCTTTCCTATTGTAAATAAAGCAGCAATAAATATGGGGGTGCAGGTGACTTTTTGAATTAGTGTTTTTGTGTCTTTTATGTAGATAACCTAGGAATGGGATTGCTGTGTCATATGGAAGGTCCATTTTTAGCAGTTTGAGAAGCCTCCAAAGAGTTTTCCATAGTGGTTGTACTAGTTTTCATTCCTACCAGCAGTGCAGGAGAGTTCTTTTTTCTCCACATCCTTGCCAACATTTGTTGTTGTTAGTTGTTTGAAGATGTGCCATGCTCACTGGGGTGAGGTGGTATTTCATTGTGGTTTTAATTTGCATCTCCCTTATTACGAGTGATGTTCAACATTTTTTCATATGCTTGTTGGCCATCTGCATTTCCTCTTTGGAGAAGTGTCTTTTTAGCTCTTCTGCCCATCTTGTGATGGGATTATTTACTTTATTTTTGTTGAGTTTTATCAGTTCTTTGTATATCTAAAAGTGAATTTTTAAAGGCTTAAAGGATACAGTTGATCATTATTTTTATGACAGTCAAATTAATTCCTTCATTTACCATTTGAAAGCAATAGAGATTGACGATCCTGTGTTCTTACTTTAATGATGTAAACCTCATTGAAAATGAAGATTCTGGAGGATAAAAAAATGGTACTTTGACTGCTATCGATTAACTGTCATGTTGGCTTCACTGTTCAGCTCTCATTGGCCTCTTGGGCAGAGGGAGGACCAAGAATAACACTGCTGACATTTCCTTGAAAAGATACAATGCTTTGTCAAAGACAGCTGCATGCTTTAAACAAGATACAGTTTTGATATACATGCTTTAGTCTCTTCAGAAGTAAGAGTGATTGATTACAATACAGAGAAATATTTCTACAAGTTATATCAGGTCAAGTGTCCACCTGAAATACTTAAGAATAAAAGTCATTGAAAGATAGTGATTTTCAAAAAATCTTTAAAAGAAATTGATGAAGTGGTAACAAGTAAAGGAAAAGATAATATACTTATCTACAGTCCTGGGAGTAATTATAACATTTAACTTAAACTTTTCTTATCTTATAGCTGTAAATCCTTGATGTCTTTAAAACGCGATTTTTGATGTGCTACAGAAAAGGAATAGCCATTTTTAAGTGACAGTAATCAAACACACATAAGTCAAAGCTTCTATCTAATTGATAGGTTTTATTCACTTGAAATTACATACGATCTTATCTCAATATCTATGCTTTGTGGGTGAGAGCTCTTAATTTTCTCCAATGTTTAGATGTTACACTCTTTTTTACTTGCTCTCAAATTACCACTAAGTCTTACTATAGCCTATTTTTAGTAGGCCTTCACATCCTAGTATTTTATTGGGAATATAACATCCCTTCTGTTGGTAATGCCTAGAGTATTCAGATTAGGTTGTTTACTAACATTCCATGTAAAATTTTGAGAGTATATGACAGAGTTTATGAAGTCACTAATGTATAACACTTGTAGAACTTTGTTACAAAATGCAGAAAGATAGCCCTTAGAATCCCAGATATTCACACATCTGTGGTCCTTTACTTATAATATATCTTTGGTTTTGGGCAGATCTTCCCTTACATGGGGTGGTCTGGAGCAAGATACCTACCTAACTAAGCCTCCAGCCTCCTTAACTCATTGTGAATGGAGGGAGGTAATACCTGTCTCCTGGAGATGTGATAAAGGGTTAAATCAGATAATATACAGAAGAAATTTAACTCAAGCCCTTTATAATAACTACTAAATGCTTGCTAAATAACTAAATAAGTACCACAATAATGAAAAATGACAGTTACTGGGTGCTAACCGTATTCCAGATACTGTGTTATAAGCTATGGTTTTTTAAAAAATGACAGAATAACTCCTACTATACATGTTTATATTTTTTTCTGGTAAAAGTATATATATGTGTACACACACACACACACACACATCCTATTTCAATGAAAGTATGTATATATGATAATTATAAAATGTGTTATAGCCACATTGCTATTAATATATCCTACAATACTTTGTGAACAGGGCTAATGTGCAATTAAAAAATATCAACTACATAAACCAGATACTGAATTAATATGCACAGTGCCATCCTAAATAATCAGTAACACAAAGGGCTCAGTGTCCTGGAAGAATTCGTTGTCTTTTGTACCTACAACAGATGATCACAGTAAAAAACAAACAAAAAAAATTCTCTCTAATTTTGTGTTTACAGACACAAACTACTATTAAGAAATCATTTCTTTTGACTTCTTCTAGTCTCAAGGACAGGTTCTGTGACATAGGGCAGGTGTTTGCTAATGCTGTTTGCCTTTGCCTCCATTGTGTTTCTAGGGATTGAGACTAAATTGAACATGACAGGAGGCTCAGGTGAACATATGAGCTCAGCTATCTTCCATCAGCACATCTGCTGTTCTTAGGAACCTGCCCCTGCCAGAGTAAGCAAGTGGCTGAGGCCAGTGTTTCCACCATGTCTGTGTCACACACAGATTCCTACTGTGGGTTTGGGTACATGAGTAGTTCAACCTTCCCATTAATGGGTGTTGAGGGGTGACCAGTGATAAAGTTTTTAAAAGTAGGAGTAACTGGAAGTTTAATTTTGAGAAATACACTGTTTCTTACAGGACTAGGTCTAAGTTGAAGGCAGGATATAAGAAGGACAGTTTTTCAAAATTGATGTCTTTCAAAATACAAAAAATTTAAGAATGGCCCAAATTAATTTAGGAAGAGATATGTCATGCATATTCTTATCCTTTTGCCATTCAAGAAATCTACAAGTCAAATGTTATAAAGGCATTTCTTCCGCAGCAGTCATTTTGATGTAATATATGTCTGCCTTATTGTCATTAAATATTTTTCAATTTGTCTAATAAAATTTCTTCCATGAAATTTGGAATACAGATCCTCTTTAAAGTACCTTAATTCAATGGACTTGAAGTTGAAATAGTCCAAAAGGCAATTATAGATTTTCATGAAGGCAAACTTGCATCCTTTGCATTTTTCTAGCAGGAGGGGAAGCAGCATGGGAGTACAGATGCTTTTAGCTCTACCCCGAGGCCTGACATCATGGGAATGTGTCCATCCCACATGAGGGCAGCTGTCTGACCTTGCATGTTCTTCCTTTGTTCCTAGAAAAAAAAATGTGTTTAATGACTTCACTGTGTTAGTTTTAATTTAGCTGTAAGCATGTAAGGCCATCCATGTGTTGGGGTAGATAGACGAAAGCCACACTGAAGAAAAGGTTGTCAGCAAGGGCCAGTGAGAAATGAGTGTTCTCCTGATTCTGGAACATGTGGGTGGAAGCTAATGATTAGACCTACCTAATATGAGGCTTGAATATCCATCGTAGGCCCATGCATACCTCTTTAAAGTGGGAGAGTAAACATGAACAGCATGGCATAACGGAACAAAAATTGGAATAGTTGGATATCAGTACACGTTGTATATGGGGTATTGTTGAAGGAGGCTTTTTATTTTTTTAATTATATATATATATATATATATATATATATCGTTCTTTATTTTTGTACAATGTATGCTTTCTCATCTGTGTTGTAGTCAGCGTGAAATTCCCACCACCAACTCACTCGTGCACCATCACCACAGTCCCTTGTGCTCTTTCCGCCTTGTTTTGATCTTATTCCCTTCTTCCCCGCCTCCTGTAGAGTGTCTCTGGTTTATAGTTGCCTGTTGATTTTGAATTTTACTTTATTATGATTATTTTTGTTCCCTGATCCATTCTTTGTACCCTCTATATTCTTCCTATTAGTGAAACTATCTGGCATTTTTCTTTTTCTTTCTGATTTATTTCATTGAGCATGATCTCTTCCAACTCCATCCATGTTGTTGCAGATGGCAATAGTTTATATTTTTTGATTGCTGAGTAATATTCTATTCTGTATATATAGCACATATATACATCTTCTTGATCCAGTCATCTATTTTGGGCATTTGGGTTGTTTCCATACTTACCTATTATAAATAATGCTGCAATAAACATAGGGGTGCAGTGTCCTTTTGGATTAAAATTTTTATGTCCAAAGGCTTTTAAAAATGTATTTTAAGAATGTAAGAAAGCCGTATACTAAGAGTAGGCTGGAGCAGTAAACTTTTGTTTACATGAAACAAATGCATCTTTCAGAGACATCTCCAGGGAGTAGGTGAGGAAATAATACTGGCTGACCAGAGGTCAGCCCCCTGCCCTGACCTGTAGAAGAAGGAACTCTATGGTAGACTCCGTTGCTGGCCCTGGGGTGTGACTTACCCCAAAAGTGAGGTCTGCCCTCCAAAGGTGCTTGTTCAGATGCCAAGTAATTAAGTTTCTCGACCCAGTAGTTGAGTTTCTTTTTCTGTCAAGATAAAAATGCAGTGAATGGACAGATCTACACTAACTCAGAGACTATCGGAAATTACCCCAAAAGATCCTGTCCTTTCACTACCTCTAAAACTTACAAGGGGCCAAAGATGGAGTTTTCACAGCTTACTCTTTGACACCAGCACCTGCTGGAAACAAACACAAATTTAGAAACCTAGAGAATTATGTTTCCTCAAATTGAAGGAAAATACACTTAGGACTATTAAATTTTTATTTAGTCCTCACTGTGGGTAAGGCATTCTGTTGTATATGGGCTGCATGCATAAGAGTATCAGATGCAATTCCAGCCACCACAGAGTTATTGGCAGGAGTCGAACAAGTGGAAATGTTAAATAGCTCATAAGCCAAAAAGGAGTAAGTACCAAGTAAGAGAGTGTACACATTGGATTTTAGAGAGGAATGAGAGAAAACCTTTACATGTGAGGTAGGTTTGAGCAGACCTTCAGAGGAAGAATTTGGAGTAGGAGAAAGGAGAGGTCCCTCTTTAGAAGAATATGCAAAAATGAGCCAGTCAAAAAGACGCAGAAAGTCTGCACTTGGCACGGTCGGCTCTCCAGGCTCGTGGAGTCATTGAAGGTTGGTAAGTGCCAAGAAATAGCTGGTGAAAGCTCTGTTCTAAGATGAACCTAGCAGTAGAGCTAGAGTTGATTGGAGCGAGTGTCATTTCAGACTGATGAACGCCGGAAGTGCAGGAATACATGTGTTGCTCCAGAGAACACCCTTAATGGAGGGAAGGAATGGGGTTGGAGGACTTTAGGAGAAACAGATATGGAAACCTAGCAATCCCTGCACAAGAATGAATTGGAACTCCTCTGAGACCTGGCTTTATGTGGTCTTCACAGTGAAAGTTGGTGACAGTCTAGACATGCACTACTTTAAGTACACACCTAACTGTGAAAACCTAGGTAAATAAGTTAGCAAATGAAGGATTAACTACTTGCTTTTCAGAATGGTTCTCTGCTGAAGAAAGTGTTGGAGTGGAATTACTTTATAGACCATACTTTTCCAATGGACTTAAAACATGGTGTCTCTACTCCTTTTGTGCCACATGCATTGGGAAAATTGAGGCAACGTTTGTCTTAACTGTGCAGACTTTATCCCCTTTATTTACCTATTAAATAAATCTACATTATTAATATCTTTCATTACTTCATGAAATAATCCAGCTGAATTTAGTGTCTACTTGATAAACAAGTAAATAAACTGCAATGAAGAACAAAATCCCAAATGTTTTCAATTTAGCAAAATTTTATTCACTTCAGTGTTTCCTTTTTCCTGCAATTTATAATTCCACCTAGCTTTGTTTTTATTTTTACATATACCTAAACATAGCTTAATCCCTTCAACTCATAGATAATTTTTTTGTTGTTTGGAATTTCCAGTTGAAAGCGAAAAGAAGCCACCTTGAGGGTGAGGATCAGAAGTGATAAAAGAAAGAACATATTATTTTCCTTCTCTCCATGAAATCATGGTTTGCCTTAAGAAAAAAGAGAGAGAGAGAGAGAGAGAGAAAGAGAGAGACCTTTGTGAAATTCAGTAGTTCTCTTCTAAATGAAATTGAAGGGTCACTCCAAAGATTAATGATTCTGAGATGTTAATTCAGAAGAGAATTTATTTTTAAAGGCTGAGATTTATTCTGAGCCAGAGGATTCCGAGTTCAGCTGGGGGACTAATGAAGCATGTATTTTCCTCCGTGCAGTTTTCTAGCGGTGCTGTCAGTCATTTAACATGGGGTCTATTTGCAGGAATTTTCCATCTAGTTAAAAGTCTGTGTATTCAAATGGTGAGATCCTTCTTCATTGCTAATTTTCTCAGAAAACATTTAGGGGGTAGTTTATTTGTTTATACTTGAAAGGTTTTATGTGTGAAAGCCCCATGTTTTTAGGAAGGTACCATATTGGTGTGAATTCATATAAATTATTCACATATTGCAGAAAGGGTAAAAGGAACATTCTTCAGAAGGCACTTTGCTATCCCTTGATTGCACGTTGTTTTTCCTGCCTGGGGTGAAAAATGAAGCAGTTTATCTATGTTCTAATCAATTATCTTCCCAGATGAGGCTTAACTTCTACTTTAAAATATGTCTCTTGAAATGCACTGCTTTTTCAGAGTCAAATAACTGACTAGAATAATACTTGTTTTCCTTTGTCAGGAGTAACAGTCACTTCATCAGTCAATCTGCAATCCATCCCTGTGTTCTTTTCCCCTTCTCACCACTATTTCTCAAGTCCTATCAACTCACGATATTTGCTTTCATTCACTAGTGCTGTTCTTAGATCATAACCTGATCAATGTGTCCCCCAAAATGTTCACTAGTAAGAAATTGATAGGCAGACATGAAGTGGCCTTCCTGTGCTCCAACTACAGATTTTCTTTATGTGGACTCTTGTAGTGACAGCCCTAAACTTTGCATTGAATTCTGTTCAATCATGTCAAAAAGAGAATTCCCCATTAAAAATAACCAAATAGATAAACTAAAACAGGTATCATCAATGCAGTATGCAGGCTTTACTTTGAGTTCCAGTTGTCATGATAAGCTCATCCCTCAGCCAGACTCAAAAAAGCTGCTCATTTGGAGGTGGCTGTCATTATCACTATCACAGGAGGTGGAGGTTTCCCTAATGCAACAATCCCAGCAAACCAGGCAGATGGGTTCTGGGGCTTTGACTTAAGTCAGAACAGCAGCTGGTCCAGAACCCTGGATTTCATGTGATCCCTCTCACTGGCTTACTTCTTTCTCAGCTGGAGGGCTTCAGTCCTCCCATTGGGATATTTCTCCAACATTTTGACCTCATAAAATATAAATGTCTCTAGAATACCCAGATTGGTTAATAGTAATTTATTCTGTAGATTGGACTTTAGAAACCCCCTTGCACAGATTAATGGTTGTTCCCTGGGTATCAGGTAAACCTCAACAGTGCAATTATTTGTATCTTCATTTTATATACATTCACTCACACAGAGCGGAGCTGGAAAGACACATGGGTGAGCTGAGCTCTCACATAAGCAGAGACAGTCGAAGAATGCAAAGGATGATTTATGGGTTGCAGTAAGAGAGGACTGGGGGATAGGGAGGGGGAGAGACAGACAGAGACAGAGAGAGGCAAATGAGGACCAATAATGCCAAAATGAGACATGATTTGCTGCTATTTTCCTTTCTCAGTGTATTTTTCCTGGATGCCTCCCTAGCAGTGCTGTTCAGTCACTCCTGTTGTGTGTGCTCATGCATAAATTCAGGTCAAGTACAAAACCCTGATTTCTCTATTCATCATATAAACGGGTAATGTTCTTATCAATACAAAACAAGAAATCGCAACTAATTTGGCTCGTGACCTTATTCTTTTATCATTAATGGTTGAAATGATGTTTGCCTAGCCATTAATGCGTTCAGTTCAGTAAACTAAAGCTGTTTGAAATTTTCACTAATCCTTTCCCATTGAGGACTTCCTAGAACAGATCACTTCTGAATAAAACAATAAAGCTAATGCATACACAGGTTTCTGAGAGTTTCCAGATCAAATATAATTTATAGGATACAACATTTTCAAATGAGGTTTCAGGATTTTTTTTTGTTTAATCACAGATCCCAATATACTGGAAAATGAATGGTTTTCTGAAAATAGGAATTGAATGAACTTACAATAATGTGTTAAGTATTGAGGGCTTTTTTTCTCCAATGAAAAAAATGAACGGATATGTAAGAATAACAGTAAAAAAATGGTTTAACACCTAGCACAAAGATGCTTTTCGAATGAATCTGTCTTTGCTATTTAATTTACATTTTGAGGGCTCATTAGGATGATGAATGACTCGGCCAGAGAATAAAACATACTTCCTGAACAAAAGACGATCTCTGTAGCCTAATAACATTTTATGCCAGCACTTACATTTGTCAGAAGTGGATGCTATTTATCCCTATGATTATTTAAAAATCATTTTTATTGTCCTTTGTGCTGTGTCCTCTTCTGGGAATTTTAATTCAGAGTTTGACACCTACTTATTAACTTCAGTGAAGTATAGAGTACAAAGACCCATACTCTATAAAGAATTTTAAACAGCCATGTTTATACTGCCTGCAGCTGTACACAAATTAGCTCAGTTTGGATTTGTTTCGATCAGAATTAGAAAGCCCACTGGAAGAGCATGTAACCTTCGCTTCCTCAGCAAGGCAAGGACTCTCTCTGTCTCAACCAAGCAGGACTCATGGAATCGACAGAAGGGGAATTTTCCTAATTATGCTGCAGTCCTTATGCATAAATACATTACTTCCATTTCCCTTCCCTCCTCCAACTGCGCCTCCCGAACAACACTCTGTCATCTGTCGCCACATACTGATGCCCGTTCTCTCCTCTCTGATCTCCTCACCCAGCCTACACTTCCACTCCCACACCCTCACTATTATTCCAGATTGCTGCTTCCTGGGCCATCTGTTTCTCTGGCTGTGTATTTTCACATCGACTCAGTGGGCTAGGTTTTTTTCCAGGGTGGGTAGCACCCTTCTGAAATTGAGTGGGAGTTCTGTATGCACAATGTGCTCCAGACCAGGAATCCTGCAAGCGAGGGATTCTCCATGTGGCCTGGCCATGGAACCCAACCCACGCTGCCTGGGAAGCAGCCGGCAGCCTCATTCAGCCCATCATACAACCTCCTTTCAAGTCTTGATTTCTACCCGCCACTTCGGAATGCCAACTAATTTTGCTTGTGACTCATCCTAGAGGTTTTTATAAAGGGCAAGTGTCTGGTTTTACCCAAGAGGAAAAAAAAAACAGCCCTGACATGGTGAGTCAGAGGCTACAGAGCAAGCGTGTCCCAGAAGATGCCTCTGCAGACCCCAAGGCCACTGCCGGGACCTCCCTGGGTACAGGACAGGACACAGGGCCTGACTGCGTGTGGCCTGCCCCCACCCACTTGAATGTCATGTACAGATGTGTCATCCTCAGTTCACTCCTCTATCTACAGGTCACTCCTCTATCTAGACTCAGGTGTGCTTGCTTCAGATGATCTTAGATATTTTAGTAGACTGGAAATAAAATGAGTTATAGAAATTCAAAGGTGTATTCTTGGGAAGTAAGATCCTGATGATAATTTTAAATCTCTCTCACTACAGATCTTTGCTGATCATACTTCAAATAGATTTTCTGCAGGGAAACTAGCCTTGCATCATTGGTCCAGCCTCATTAGCAATTTAATGAACATATAACCATCTTACCACTTTCGTTGTTATTTTAAATGACATTAATAAGTGAAACTATTTTATTTGGTCCTTAACTACTTTAATATTTTAATGAAAGCTACGTTGGCAAATGATGCTAGCTTATACCTGTGAAGAGAATAGCTACTTTATCTGTTCCCGCAGACATTAGTAATAATTGAAAAGGTCATGAAAACTCATGAAGAGGTAAAGACATTAAGATCAAGGTTCCCATACCTAGGCAAAAACACAGATGTGACTCTTGGGCACTTTGGCTTGCGAACCTGGCCACATGTGAATTGATAACCAATTTCTTCTGCTAGATTAATCTAGCCGAAACTCTGAAATTCTCAGGGAAGCTCTGTTTTCTTACCATGAGGAAGCAGAAATTTTACAAAGGTGGCTTGCTATCCCTGAAAGCAATAGAAGAAAAACTGACATGCACTGTAGCTTTTATGTAATGCTTTAACGGTATTATTAATATTGTTTATCATCATTTATAGAGCTAAAGGAAGTTGATGAGCACAGCTCAGAAGGTATAAACATGGTCCCTGTTCACAATCTGAATTTAAATAAGCTTGGAGATGGCTAGTATAAACATAAAAATACAGGAAAAGGAAATGATTTCAACAAAGGAATTCCATGAGTCTGTAAAACTCATTATGGGCTGCATAGGGAAGCTTCTTACTTTTCAAAAAGCACAATAAGAGATATCTTTGTTAAAGAATACAATCTGGAAAATAGTTTAGAACTGCAAACTTTGTGTTTCTGTCACCATGACCAGCTCTGGGATTTTTTATTTTATATTTCTTTAACCCATGAGTTATTGCTTTATTGCTGCTCTTCAGCACAGAGAACTTGACATCTTCTCTCTGAAGTGACCTAATTTTGTCATCTTTGAGTTGTCTAGAATTCTTCTTCTGCCCACATTTAATTTATACACTTGAAAAATACTTCATAGGCTTACAGAATCAAGGTCTGTGTAAAAAAAAAAAAAGGATTACTACTTAAATCTATATGAAATTTATTGAGCAGGATGTCATTAAATCAGAGTTTAAAAATAAAGCTTGTTGGCAGGCTTTGGGAATCACCCACCTCCTCTTCTACTTGAGAGACTTTACATTTCCAAGTCAAGAGTTTAGTTATAGCTTTCTTAAGTGGTTGATTGAATGTCTTACTGTTCTTGAATTTAGACTTACCATCAATTATTTTTAGATTATATCAATTTCCCTAGAATTATAAGCCCCCAAAGGCTTAGAAGAAATAAAAATCAGTGCCTACTGACAGAATAGAACTTTTTGGGCCTATTTTCCCAACTAAAATCTGTTTGTTGTAAAACATATCAAAGATAGAAATCATGAGACTTTGGCTTATCTTGCTAGGTTCTGAGTTTAAATACCTGTCATAAAAGATATTTAAGCATACTTTTAATGTGTCCCAACAAATAGATTATTATAACATGGAATTTTCTGCTGACACTGAAGTGAAAAAAAAAATGAGATTAAGACACTTATCACACAGGTTAAGTTCTATGTCAAGAACTCAAGAACTACTCTTCACAAAAGTTGTAATTTAGCCATATAAAATTCAGCCAAAGGGATTTTGTTTCAAGGTCAGATTGCCCTGCCTTGACTTTTCTTTTCAATTGAAGCAAAGCTAGCTGTTGGCCTGGAGATCATGGCCAAAGAGGTTATACAAATTTCCTCTTCCTGGACTTTTTTTCTCCTACATATTACTATAAAATTGTACTTAATTGGCTTTTTTAACAAAGAACTGAACTGCTAGATAATTTCACAACATTTTTGCTAACCAATCAAGGTGAACTTAGAGGAATATGTCTGTGGAATGAGAAGCAGTCTAAGAGTGTGATTTAATAGTATGATTTGATTTGATGTGCATCATTCATTCTTTTACTCAACACCCATTTTGTAGGTGCTTTCTTTTGAATAGCAAATACCAACTTAACACCCAGTATCTAGAAAATAGTGTCTCTTCTTTGTTGAGAAATATGTTAATGGAAATCCTGATTATGCTTTTCTAATCAGCCTGTAAAATAGTTTTATGATTCACTTAGTATCTTCATTGCATTCTAAAAATAGTCATGCTGGCTTCTTTGTTTTGTAAACATGTCATAAACATGTGACTATAGAGTAATGGTCTTTAATAAAGTGCTGATGATGTCATTTTAATGGTGGCTCCCTGTATGTGGTACCAGAAGTTATAATGGCTTTTATCATTCATAGGCTCTCAGTGTCTCTTCTTTCATGTTTCTAGCCAGCTTCCTAGTATTCCCCAAAATCTCCTACTGCACCAGATGATGGGCATTTCTACCTGAAATCCCACTGACGTCCCAAAGGCATGCCCCAAACTGTGCTCATTATTTTCCTCCCACCCTATGTATTAATTATATCTCCTCCTAAACACCTCATTTCAAGTGGTGTTGTGTGTGACCATTCAACATCCAACCCAGAAACTGAGAACACATCCTTAGCATTTCTTCTCTGTATGCAAGTCCTATTGATTCTCACTATTGTCAGTTTTAAATCTCCCAAGAATCAGTCACTCATTCATTAAGTGAATGATGAATAAATAATTCAAATCAAATGTCTTTGCCTCACCATCCAGAGATTCTGTTAGGTTAGGGCTTTGTTACTGTCTCCTTCTCAAATAGCTTTAGCACAATGAGCCACTCTACTAGCCTGAAAGGATATCCAATTAGTCCATCATCCACCCTTTACACTATAAGTCCAAGTTGGATTTGTACTTTTTCCACTTAAAATCTTTCAGTGATGGCCCTCCCTTGTGGCGCATCGGGTTAAAGCACAGCACTGAGAATCTGAAGCCACTTCCGCATGAGTTCGATTCCCGCCTGCCCCGGAGGTGACCACATGGTGCGGCAGACCTCTCCTGACCCGCCCGCTGCTCGCCTCAGCAGTGTACTTTGTCGATCTGCCTGTTCTGCTCCCCACTCTGTCTCTGGTGAATCCTCTCACCCTCTGCATCTCTG